>NW_027397080.1:34701238-34862982 GCF_003265705.2 Callorhinus ursinus
GTGCATGAGCGTGTGAGCCCGTGAGCGCGTGTGAGCGCGTGAGCATGTGTGCACGCAAGTGAGCATGTGAGCGCGAGTGAGCCCGTGAGCGCGTGTGAACACGTAACCGGGTGAGGGCGCGTGTGAGCGCGTGCGTGCAAGTGTGAGCGCGCGTGAGCGTGTGCGTGTGTGAGCGCGCGCGCGCGCACCCGTCCTGCGTGCGTCTTCACTCGCGGCCGACCCCGCGTGCGGCGAGCGGAAGGGGCTCCACCGGGTGCGCGAGGCGGGAGGGGCCGAGCGGAAGCCCCCCTGGCGCGCTCCCGGCGCTCGGAGCGGGTTGCCGGGCCTCGAGGCCGCCGTTCCACCGGAGCAGAGAACAGGAACGCTTCCCGAGGCCAATGGGGATCCCCGCGCGCTGGGGAACAGCGCCCACAGGGACCCTCAAGCGGTACATGAGGCCGAAGCACGACACGGGTCACTTTTCAGCCTTCACAGTTTAACTGGAGAATCTAATGCGTCTGACAAAACCGCCTGATTTCAACGTTCTCACCTGTAAACACCCCGGGACGGTGCTCTCATCCGCTCGCCGAGCGCCCCTGTGGCCCCTGCTGCCGCTGTGCCGCGCCACCCGCAGGCCAGTCCCGCAGGGACACCGGGGGGCCAGGGGGCGGGGCTGCTGTCCCTCAGTCCCGGGGGGGGGCTGATGGCCACCGCGGCCTCTTCCCAGGCTGCACCCCGCGGAGGAAGGGCCGTCCGCGCGGCGCGAAGAGGGGCTAGCTGCGGTCCGCCTCCGCCGGGGGACAAGCTCGGGCGCGGTCGCCGGGGTCCCTGCCGCCAGCTTCGGAGCAGGACCACGCGGGGCCTCGCCGCGCCCACCTCCAGCCCCTAGGCCAAGCGCACTACAGAAAAGTCGCGACGCTCACACACCGGGGCCCGAGCCTAGAGGCCGACCTTCCTCGCGGGCCTGAAAGAGACCGCCCTCTGGTGAACCACCCTTCCCGCCTTCCCCCCAGACACGTGGCCGGCGCTTCAGGGAGATGCCCCTCACAAACATGGCCGCAGCCCCTCGTAACCGCCGTGAGCGCGGAAGCGGCCCGGTAGGTGCCCCTCACAAACATGGCCGCCGCCCCGCCCCCTGCGTCCATCGCAGACTTTGTTGGGTCACATGCCTGGGGACGCCGGGCTGTGATTGGCCAGCCTTCCGGTGGCGTCAGACGCCGGGGCGCGGGCCGAGGGCCGCGGGGTGCAGCTCCTGGAGGAAGCGTTAGGCCGGGACGCGGGGATTTGGGGCGGTGCTGGGGGCGGCAGCGCGCCGCTCACACTCATGAGGAGCCGGAAGGTGAGGGGCCGAGGCCGGGTGGGAACTGCGCCGACGAGGCTGGCGCTCCGGCTACCCACCTTCTGGGGGAGTAGAGGAGTGGCCGCAGTACGCCCAGGGCCGAGGGGCGGCCTCTGGTCGGCACCCCGTAGGCCGCCCCGGGGTAGGGGTCTCCCAGACTACGGCCCTGGGTAAGGGGGTTCCCAGACCGCGCCTCCGGGTGGGGGCGGGATACCCTGGGTTACGCCCCCGAGTAGGGGGCTCCCAGATCACTGCCGTGGATGCGGGGGTTCCCAGAGCACGCCACCGGGAGAGCGGGGTATCCTGGGTCACGGCCCTGGGTAGGGGGCTCCCAGACCACGCCCCGGGGGGGGAGCCGGGGGAGAGCATCGTGGGTCACACCCCCTCCTCCCCGGGTAAGGGGCACCCAGACCACGCCCCGGGGGGGGAGCCGGGGCAGAGCATCCTGGGTCACACCCCCTCCTCCCAGGGTAGGGGGCTCCCAGATCACTGCCCTGGGTAGGGGGCTCCCAGACCACGCCCCGGAGGGGGAGCCGGGGGAGAGCATCCTGGGTCACACCCCCCTCCTCCCCGGGTAGGGGGCTCCCAGACCACGCCCCCTTCCCCCCAACCCCGCCACCCTCCCCCCGGGTAAGGGGCACCCAGATCACTGCCCTGGGTAGGGGGCTCCCAGACCACGCCACTGGGGAGCGGGGCATCCTGGGTCACGCCCCCCAGATGGAGGGCTGCCAGACTAGTCCCAGGAAATACCGCTGCCACCACCGAAGCCCTCAGTTCTTCAGCTTGGCCGCAGTCAGCTCAAGTGCAGAGTGGGGCGGGAGGGGACGGACGGGGCGCTGGTTCGTGCGCTGGGGACCTGGCGGCGGCCCCGGACCCACAGTTGGGTCTTGGGGTGGGGGTGGGGGTGTTTTGCCAGCCTGACATCTCTGTGTTTTATGGAATTGTTTGGCCTGTTCACATTTGAAGTTACTGATAAGACTTGGATGCACATATGCCATTTTCCTTTTGTTTTCTTTAAACATTTCTGTTTCTTGTTTAAATGGGTTAAAATGAATATTTTCTAATGCAGCATTTTAACTTCATTATTTATCCACTATTTTTTAACATTTTTCCCCAGCAGTTGCTCTAGGTTTTACCACACGCGTTGTAACTTAGTGGAATCAGCTGCAGATTTGTAGCCGCTTCATTCCAGGGAGATAGTCCCTTTTCCCGCGGCCTCGGGGTGTTGTTAACAGATTCCATCTCTTCGGTGTTAGGAGCCCGCAGTCCCCGCTCCAGTTCTCCGTCCATCTGTGGGCATTTCCTCAGCCCAGTGCAGCCTTGCTCCCACCCCTGTCCTTTGTGCTGTCGTTGCCAAACAAGGCACATTCCTTGATGAGTTGCATACTGTTATTGTCTACAGCTGCTTTTTACATCAGTTCAGAAAGGAGGTACATGTGCATGTAAATGGGGTTCTGTAGGGACAGAACCACTTTCCTGGTGCTCTCGTTGAAGTTGCATTCCCGTGGGGATCGCGGGACCTCCTTCAGTATCCCTTGTAAGGCGGGTCTGCCGGCAACAAACTCCCTCAGCTTACCTGAAGTGTCTGTTTTGCTGTCCTTTTTGAAGGATAGCTTTGCTAGAGAGAGGGTTCTTGGGGGATGTTTTTCTTTGAGAACTTTAAGTATGCTTGGCTGTATCCATTGTTTCTGCTAAGTTAGCAGTTTATTTATCTAGCTCCCTTGTAAGTGAGGAGTCGCTTTCTTCTGTTTTCGAGATTTCCCTTGTCTTTAGCTTTCGGCATTTAAACAGTGCTGTGTCTGTTTATGGGGCTCGTTGCATTTCTCCTGTTGGGAGTTCAGTTCTTGGAAATTCCTGTATGTGTCTGTGGTTGTTTCTCAATAAATTTGGGAAGTTTCAGCGATTATTTCTCTGAATATCTTTTCTGCTCCTTTCCTTCCTGGTACTCCCGTTACACGTATGTTGGTGCACTTACGTGTGTCCAGTGTTTTCTCAAAGACTTCCTTTTTCGTTCTTTTTTCTCTCTGTTCAATTCTTTAGCTGTGCTTTCTTTTAGCTCTTGAACATGTTCATAATGGCCACTTTTAAGGCTTTTTCTGATAAACTCAACCCTGGTCACTCTCATGGGCACTTCTGTTGCTGGCTTTTATTCCAGTAGAGGGGTCTGCTTTCCTGTTTCCTTGCATACTCCATGATTTTTTGTTGAAACTGGACATTTCAGATAATATAGCAATTCTGGGTTCCTGTCTCCCACCCCCACCCCCATGGCTTGTCGTTGTTAGTAGGCTTTGTATTTGTTTAGTGACTGGGCAGATTATTCTGTTGGTCTCCTGATTTCCCGGCTCTCACCAGGCGAGGGTCTGGTTGGCCTGCCCGGGGCAGCCCTGGGCACGCCCACATTCACCGTGGGTGGATGCTCTTCCTCTCCTCCCAGATCACACCTTGGCTGTTAAAACTCCCATTAAATGCCTTTTGATTGCTCAGTTGTTTTCAGCAATAGCCTGGGGCATAAATTGCTCTGCAAACTAATCTGTCACTGGGTGGCTTCTTTGAAGGCCAAGGCCTAGTTTCTATAGTCGTGTTTGATACCTGTTCCGACCCCAGGAGGGCTCCTCCAGCTTTGTCATTCCCAGCTTCCCACCTGCGGACTATCTGGCCTAAAGTTTATCTTGATTCTTGTTGTGACTGCCTTTTTTCCACATCCTCTACTGTTCTTGAGAGCCCCCTAAGGCCAGACCTTCCTGACACTCCTGCAAATGAAGTCAGTTCGGTTGGGAAGAGATTAAGAGCTCCCTGTTTTAATGTCTGCCTCTCCCTCAGGCAAAGTCTGTGAGTCGGTGCTCAGTCTCAGGACAGCGAGTGACTGGCTTCACTGCAAGACCCCTCTCATTCGGAGTGCTCTCAGAGAGGCACCGTGGGGGTAGCAGCCTGAGATCCCCTCGGCTTGCTTCTCCAGGCCTGGAGCCACCTCCACAAGCCAGGGGCGGGGGTGATGGGGCCCCAGGCTTCTTGGTGCTCTGCCCAGGGTGAAGCCTCTGTCCCACAACTGGGGTCTGGGCAGAAGGAAGCCCCCTCCTCTCAACCACACCCCTCCCCCAGGACTTAGCGTCACAGCAGGTAGGATGGGGGCAGAATGAGAAAGGCTGACGTCCAGGGGCGCCTGGGTGGCGCCGTCATTAAGCCTCTGCCTTCAGGTCATGATCCAAGGGTCCGGGATCCAGCCCCGCATCGGGCTCCTTGCTCCACAGGGAGGCTGCTTCTCCCTCTCCCTCTGCCCGCAGCTCCCCCTGCTTGTGCGCGCTCTCTCTCTCTCTCTCTCTCTCTCTCTGTCAAATAAAATAAAATCTTAAAAATCATAAATAAAAATAATGGAAAAGACTTTTTAAAAAAAGGCTGACATCCTGCCCCGAGTAGGGGGAAAGCCCTCTGTCAGCGGTAGGGCGCCCTGTGTTCTCGCCGGTGTCGGTCTAGAGTTCACATGCCACTGAGTTTTGTAGGTGGTCTTGAGTGTTTCTTCATTTGCTCTTTGCCCAAAGGACCATTTCCAAAAGCCTTAAATGGTTTTTCATACTTCTGCCAGTTCTGTAGGGGGTCAGCAGGGTTCCTCATGCTGTCCTGGTGGAGGTTGGTCTTGTCCTGCTCTTCTGGGAAACCACATTTTTGCCTTTGACATCCCAGTTTTTAACAGTCTTGGAAGGTGGAAGACCTCAACAATGGGAAGCTTTTCATTTGGGGATTAAGTGGAAGCAACCAGCTCTCCAAGGCAGAAGAAACTGCTTGATCCTTGACGTGTGGGAGCGGGCACCTTGGAGGGGGTTCCACCGTGATTGAACTAAAGCCGGCACGCCGCCAGATTTGTCTGCATCTCCCGAGTGGGTGACTGGTGGGACCCAGAACAAGCACAGCTCCTGAGTGTTGGCCTAGACGCACCAAGTTTGCGTCTTCGGGGGCCTGGAAAGTCGGAGATGAACACGCCCACCCGGGGAGCCAGGTGCACCCCGAGACTACAGTCCCTGCCTCAGAGATGAAGACAGAAGGCATCTAGAAGCACACTGCCTTGGAGAAGACCCAGGACAGCTGCCCCCCCACCCCAGCCCCCACGGAGCAGCCGAGCAGCTTCATGCGGGCAGCTCTTGGAGTTTGTATGAGGGAGAACCGTGCGAGATGACGCAGGGCAAGGAGGACTTGGAGGTCACACATCACTTGGCTAACCTCAAACAGGCTCCTCACCGGAGCCATCCTCATCTTAAAGGGGGGAGGCTGCTCTTTTGGAAGCTGTTTAAGCACCAAGCACAGCACCTGCTACATCAGTACTCGGTGATACTCGGTGATAGCAGCAGCTGTCCTCAGGGCCAGTTGTCCATCCGTCTGTCCGTCCCCCACCCCCAGCCAAGCACAGTCACACGGGAAAGTGTTGGGAGGAGGACTTGTAACAGAGAAGAGAAGACAGTTGGTGGCCTGGACGAACGTGGCCATTCCCTCCTGGAAGGGAGAGGGCTTCAGGAGGTGTGCTGGTGCAGGCAGGGAGGAGGGGCATTCTGGAACCTGTGCAGGCTCTGCTCCCTGTGTGTGGCTATGACCCCACCGCGGCCAGGCTTCAGCAAACCCTGCTGTTGACATGACGTGGGCCCAGACCCAGGGCACCCACCCGGCAGGCCCTTTACCTGGTCCAGAGCTCCTTGTCCCCACTGTGCGCACAGCTGGGAGGGTACCCTGCCCTCCCACAGGCCACTGCCTTTCCTTTTCCTTGCATTTTGAATGCTCTCTGGGAACACTCCTGGTATCTCATAGCCTGGGTGAGCTGCCACCTCTCAGGGCCTCTGGAAACCTCTAGGGCTGCGGGCGGGGATGGGGGAGACACCACTGTAGAGATTTCTAAGCCAGCTCGTCTCCTTTTTGACCACTTTCCTCTTCTTTTGAGCATGCTGCCCTTCACCAGTTCTGGGGCCTGCTGTGATGAGAGCCCTCACGCCTCCCACCTGCATGCCCACCCATCCTCGCTCACTACTCTGTGTGACTCACTTTTATTGTCAGCTTTCAAGCTGAGCTTTAAATGTATCGTTTTCTAAGTGCATGCATTTGGTATCCACTCCAGAACGGAAAAAGGAATTAGTGGACAAACTGGTGAAATTCAAATCAAGTCTGTAGTCTAGTGAGCAGGGAGGGCTGCACCAATGCAGACTTCGTTTTGCCAGATGCACCATGGGTTATAAGTTTTTTACTGTTTTAGTTCATTCCTTCCTTATCATTAGAAGACTACCTTGCATTCGGAGTAAAATGGACACAGACTGTTGATAAGATTAGCCAGAAGTTAACTGCTTTAAACCAGTAGAATCAGGACTGTTTTCCACGTATAATTTGAGGAAGGGTGAGGTGTGGGGGTGGCTTTTGTTTTTCACGTCACCTTTTATCAAGAACTTGGACACCATGTAAAAGTTAGAAAACGTTCTGAGAAAGGGTATGTGCTGCTTCTAAACACATTTGAAGTTGACTTAATATCTACTAACTCCCAGATGGAGGTTCCTAAAAATGTGTAAGGTAAAGGAGACAAACCACCCCAGGCTTCCAAGACTGTAGGAAAGAGTAGATCTGCGTCTTTTACCCAAAACAGTTTTGTTTGAATTTGCACAAGGCCACAGGTGTTTGTTTTTGTTTTGTTTTTTTTCGGAAACGGGGGTGGGAGGGACTCTCCAGCATTTTCTTCAGGTAGGAAATCCCTGTGTCCATGCTCAGGTCTCCTAAGCGCACTTTCTGACACTTTGGACCTGGTCTAGCTCACAGGTGCAGTGCGGTCCTCAGCGCGCCTCCGAGCCCGCCGTTGCTCAGCCAGGTTGGCCTCTGCTCGGGAAGCCGGCACCGCCACGTCTGCCAGGACGGTATGTCAGGTGAGCCTTGTTACCACAGAGGTGCCAGGACTTGACTGGTGGGTCCATTTTTGTACAAAATGTTGGCCCTGAGGTGTATCCGGGAAGAGTTGTGTTGCTCACACCCCAGAGAAGGCAACGGTGCTGTGATCGCTTTCGGAGAAAGGTCTGGGGCTGTGCCTTTGGAGTGCTCACCCCTCAGCGGGCATGCATGTGCCACCTCCGTCTCCACATGCACCTTTCCTAGTCACTCTTGTAATGCAGCCTCCTGCGTGAGGTCAGTTGGCAGGGGGCCACGCCCCTTCACCCCTAAGGTCTTTGAGAGGAAGGTCTGCCCACGTCTGCCGTACAGTTGCCAAGCAGCCCAGTGCCCAAGGTTGCTGGAAGGTTGAGCTCCCTCAGGTCATGCTCACGGGTCTGGTTGGGACTTGGTTTGACACCAGCAGCTAACAGTTCCACTTCCGTGCACTGCTCTAAAAACCATGAAGTCCCTTTAACAAATAATTGCTGAGCCCCTGCTCTGTGCCGTAAAACAGATCCTGCCTTTGTGCAGCTGATGTTCTAGCAGAGATGCATGGAAACTGGATGTTTTGTTGGCATTTTATAATCTGTCAATACCTGCTTCTGGAGTGCCCTCAGGAACTGCAGCGCCCTTGGGGGAACTGGCGGCGGGTGTGTGTCTGGATCTCCCCCACCCTTTGGAAGCAGTGACCTAATAACCCTATCATACGAGTGTGGCAGCAGCACCTGTATTGTTTAAGGGGTGAGAAGGAATCCTGGCCTCTGGGACTGAGACGTTCTGAATTTGCTGTCTGCCTCATAAGCCTAGATGTGTCTGGTTTCCCCTTACACTTTCCTCTTGACAGACCTCGTCACACAAAGCTGCCGACAGGCGAACTTCCAAGAAGTTCAAGTATGACAAAGGTCATCTCGTGAAGGCAGAATTACAGAAACTCGTCCCTAAGAGCGACAGTGCTGCTTTGCCCAAAATACCACCCGAGAGCCCTTGTAACAATGAGCCTCTGGGGTTTGCTGAAGACCACGTGCCGCCTGCAGGAAAGGGAGCTGGTGCTCCCGCACAGCCGGAGACCGCGGGGCCCCCCCTCGGGCCCCGCACAGCTGTGGGTGACCCTGGCCCGGCAGAGACTGAAGACGGCCTGTGCCTGCCCGCCCCCGGGGCTCTTACAGGGGAGGAGCCGCACGGCAGCCGCGCGGCGCGGGGCGGCTCAGCGCTGCAGGGGGAGCAGGCCCCGAGGCCCCCGCTGCAGACAGATGACAGTGTCTTTCTGGACGAGGACAGCAACCAGCCGATGCCGGTGGGCCGGTTCTTCGGGAACGTGGAGCTCATGCAGGTAAGACAAGTGCCCCCCCGCCGGCTGCACACTCACGGCCTGCGTGTGGCGCTGCCTCAGGACAGACTCGTGTGCCCGCGAGGGGACGACACCCCGGCTACCCGGGAGCAGCCCCACCCTGCCCTGAGCAGAGGATCCTGCCAGAGCACCAGCGTCTGCTGGGAGGCCTCTGCATCCTTGCTCGGCCCTCGGGGTGCGGGCTGGTGTGTGACTCTGGGCTCCCCCTCAGCTGTGGGCAGGACGCAGCTGCCCCAGGCTTGCTGGGCATCCTCTTCTCTCAAGTCGGCTGGGGGAGCGAGCCCTCACCCCGAGTGCTGACCGGTGCGGTGCGCTGGCCGTGCCTGAAATGTGTTTTCCTCCCCCAAGGACCTTCCACCGGCGTCTTCGTCTTGTCCTTCGATGAGCAGGCGAGAATTCAGGAAAATGCATTTCAGAGCCAAAGATGATGAAGATGACGATGACGGCGCAGAAATGTAGAGAATAAAGTACGTGGTGATTTCCTTGCATATTTAATACAGTTAATAGTTTGACAGTTTAGCAAGTGACGAGATTTATATCAGGTTTATCTCCCAAGAAAATGTATTCTGAACCAGACGTTGGAACAGACCCAGGAAAGTCCTCGTGCACAACACCAAGTACCTGGAGCGTTGACACTCGCTCCCCAGAACCATCTCTGAGTCTGCGCAGCCGCTGCTACACGCACATGCATTTTCCTGTGTCTGTGTGTCCATGATGACGGTTTGAGTCCCCCGAGGGGCGCGGGGTTCAGTGGGAGAGACCTTTCTGAAGAAAACTCCTCACTTAAGCCATTTGGTTTTGATAATACACAAGTTTATCTTCCATTATCAAAATTTGATCATTCTTGTGATTGAGTCAATGCCAGTTCTTAAAGAACTCTCCTTTATTTCTGTATATGAAGCTAATGTTTACCTTGAAAATTTTGCAAAGTACATATGAGAAAGAAATAAAATATATTTTGAAAATATTCTTAAATCTTTATGTTCCTAAAACTCTATTCCTTTCAAAAATGTTTGTGAGCCAAGTGCTCACAAACGAATCCTTTCCTGTGTTCTGTGTGTAAGGCTGGGTCACCAGCAGGGAAGTGACACCCTTGAGTGCCACCCCAGAGTGGAGAGCTGAGGCTGTGCACTAGAAGGGATGCGGCACCCCCCGCGTAGGGTGCGGGGTTCCTGAGGCGGCACTTTCGCTCCACGCAGTCCTCGCCCCGTGTGGTGACGAGGCCGTGCGCTCCTCGTGGTGTAGCGAGGTACAGAGGTTGGGGTGAGGGAACACCAGGGGGGAGCCTGGCTCCCCTACGGCCAGCACAAGGAGAGAAGCTGCCTGCAGTCAGGAAGACGGGGGTTGAACATCCTCTCATGAGGAGCAACAGTCCCTTCTTGAGCTGTGGTTGTGCCCCCGCCGCCAACCATTGTCCACGGTCAACCGCGAGAGGCGAATGTCCTCCCTGTGACATGTCCTCAGAAGGTGGGCAGTAGCCCAGTGCTGTGTCGCCTGCCCACGTCGCTCACGTCCATCTCCGCACGCAGGCGATCATCATGTCACATCCTCCCAGGCCCGGGAGAGCGGGAGGCCACGATCCTCTGACCTCACGGCAGCGCGTTGTTAGGATTGTTCTGGGTGACTCTTGGTTCCTTCCTGTGCCTCAGTCACACTTTCACTCAATCACAGGTGTGTGTTCAGAAGAGTTAGCACCTGCAGGGTTCGGGACCAGCTGCGCTTGCAGGCATCCACTGGGGGTCTTGGAAGGGACCCCCCGCCGATAACAGACATTTCTGGTTTAGTTATAACAACCTGTGAAAATGTCCCGTGAGGCACGGAGGGTACCTTACACGAAAGATCGTTTGGTTCACACAAGTAGTGAAGGTTCTCCAAACACCCACAGGAGAGGGCTTCCCCCGCGGCCCCTCCACTTCTGATGTGATCATCTTCCCATTAGCAGCTGTGACTTCCACCTACTCTGGATAATTTGGTGGTTTATTGATCAGCAAACTACTCTCTTTAATCATTTGAAGTTATTGCTCCTAAAGGCATTTTGATGGCAGCCAGGGAAAACAACTAACTACTTGAGGTTACTGTAGAAATAGCTAGTAATCATGGCACCTGGGTTTGCGGTGACCAGGCTGCCTCAGATTCCAGGAGTCTCTGTGCCCACGTACTGGCTTCTGGGAGAAGCATATGCCTGAAGCAAGCACACCCGCAGGAGATGTGTGGCCACATTCCCACCAAAATGCAAAGTGAAAACTGCGTGCTCCTAGGGGACCAACCCCTGCTCATGCCACGCGAAATCATCTGGTGTTGGGAAGATGGTACAGGTGTGTAAGTCTGCTGGTTACTCCCAGGTGAGGGGGGACGTTAGCAGGTGTCCCCTGCGGAGCCGGCACCAATCGGCGGAGCTCACGTGCTGCAGGACAGCACAACAGAAATGTCACCCTGAGGCCTGTGCGGGGTGACGTGGGCCATATGGAAGGAAGCAGGTTCAGCCCTGGGGACAAAATGAAGTTTCAGGAAGCCTATTAAAAGAGCTGTCAACTCTCACCCACTTTAGTTGTGAGTGTTTGGTGATCTGTCCTGCCTCGGACGTCTGCCAGTGTTTAAAATGAATGCCAGCTCCAGGCCCCGTTACACTGTGAACACTGTGAATTTTTAGAAACACTCTAATGTGGGTCTTCACACAACGACGGGCCCGTGGCTGGGTGAGCGGCGTAGGAACTAGGAGAGCCGCCCTGCCGCGCTGTCTTCAGCGGCCGTTGGGCAGGGGACCCTCAGACCCGCTCCTACAACTCTCAGGACTCAGGAGAGAAGCCACGACACGGTCCCGTTTATCATGGGGAAAGCACACACGGGGCCCAGTGCCGAGGAACGGCCTCCCACGGTGTCTCCCAGTGGTGGCACAGACGCGGGCCTCATTCTCCAGCCACCCGGGAAGCTGCCCCAGGCCTTACTGGGATCAGCCTCACAGGCTTGGAGTGCGCCATCTGGGATCGAAACCCCCTTCCCCCGGTCTCACCTCACCAGCCCCGGCCTTGCTCACACCCCTCACTGGCTTCCTTTGGCACTGACCCCCCCCACTCTGCGTGGCCGGCTCCCTCCTCTGGCCTCCCTGCCCCAGCTCCCCATCCTGGCTGCCATCAAAGGCTGACTGCCAGCCGCCCCCTCCCGTAAGCTGCAGGACTGGGGTCTGGAGGTCCTCCCTCTGCAGCCTTGCCGACCAAAGAGCCTGCGGCAAGTGGAGGGCCTGCCAGTACGAGGGACCTCATGCCCAGATGTCACGGCAGTTCTGCACCTGCATGTCACGGCAGTTCTGCACCTGCATGTCACGGCAGTTCTGCACCTGCATGTCACCAGACCCTACACTCCCAGCTCCTAGATTTTTCTTCCCTTCTTTTGTTGAGAACAGACTGCGAACCCCTATTTTGCAAAGAGGTTGTGCCACCAACTCTATCCTGGGAGTCTGAGGGGGATATAACTGCCTGGTGACCCCCTCCCGTCTGTAACAGTCACCCAACACCCAGGCCAAGGGCCCCGAAACAAGTAAACTCAACCGCATCGCAGCCAGGAGAGCCTCACAGCTCTTGCTCAAGTCAGACTGGATTTCCGCATCCTGCATCCCGAGGGGATGTAAGTGCCCGTCAGAAAGGTGAGCAGGAGCTCGCTCAGGAGCAGAGGGCAGTGGGGGAGGCAGCAGAAGTCCTAGCAGATCAGATCTCAGAGCCCAGCCGGGCGGGCGGCCCCTGCCCTGCTGCTGGGCTGGAGGACGGCCCGCAGGACAGCTCAGCAGACACAGTATCGGGCTCACGTCCCGACCCCCCACCGACCCCCGCCACTGGTGCGCTTCCTGCGGGGCCAGGTGAACACCACATGCTAAGGTCCCATATGCAGGACTGGCTCATCCTAAGACATCGCTATTTCAGTGAAGAAAATGGAATGATTTGCGTCATTTTTTAAAAATCACTGACCCTTTATTTTTGTCCTTATGATTCCCAGCAAACTTTTGACACGTCTACTTCTGAAAAATCTTTATTGGTTTTTACGATTATACAAAAGTAAAAATTCAAATATTACAATCTGTAGGACTTTAAAAAGTAAATTTTAAAAGATTATGAAGTAAGTGCTTATTTCAAAAACTTCCAAGTTTTATGAAATACATGATTTGGAAAATTAGCCCTTTATAATCCAGCGCACCCCCACCACGGCCCCAGGGTTATTGCTGTCCAGATGGCACGTTTCCTCGCAGACTGTCCCACGTGCACTAACACACACGTGCGACACACGCACAGGCAGTTATAAAACCAGCAGGTCACACTCCAAGTGGTGAAGCCACTGACCGCCTTGTGCACCTGACGCACAGCCCCCCGTTTCCATACTGAAACACACAAAACTGCTACACAGCTTCACATAACGTCGATGGGTAGGAATGAATCGCGACATCTGACCATTTCTGATTTACAAGAACAGCAGTTTCCTGTGGTTCAGCACAAGACCACAGAGAGCCCTTCCCCCACGGACACACATGTGGAGGGTCTCCCACTCTCTGCCATCATAAACGACACGGCAGCGCGTGTCCTTGCACGTGCTTTGTGGAATACAAACGTTTTACCCCAGATGGGCTGTAACTTGGGAGCAATCAGAAAAGCCCAGAGGATAGAGCTCTGCATTTGTCGTGGGAGTGGAGACCCACCCGAGAGCTGACACAGACTACTTGTCCCTCCAGCCAGTGCAGCCACGTCTGGCCCGACGCCGTGTCAGGCGGGGCCCCTGAGCTGAGGACAGGGCCTTGTCCCTGCAGACCCACACGCGTCCTGGCCGTGCACCAAACTGGTCCCCTGGCGCTTGGGCTCTCAGAGGTGCAAAGGCCGATTCAGAAATGCAGTGAGGATCTCTGAAGTGTTTCCAGGAGCCATCAATAACAGCCACTGGAATCCCACGCACCCAGGGGAGGAGGCACGTGCGGCCTGTCACTGGCACTTGCGGGCCGGCCGCCGCCTCTTTGGCTTCGTCTGTGGTTTGTAGATCCTGCGTGGGTCACAGCTGAGCTTGTGGGTGGTTTTCTTATGGCAGGCAATGTGGACCAACTTCAGGTTCTCCGAGGTGAAGAGCAGGCTGTAAAAATACTCCCAGGCCACTTCTCTGCCGTCTCGCTCTGTGACAGCTTCAGCCAGTGCGGGGACCACCGTGCGCTTCTTTTCTATTCTGCAAAGGAAGTGAAAGCCGGTCACTGTGCGCCATCGCCGTCCCGCGGCGCTGCCAGGGCGCCTGCCGCGACAGCACAGAGACACTCCGTATGGCTTCCGTGCGGCCGCTGCAGCTGGACCATGAACCGACGTGGGGCTTACAGGCACAGTGGTCCACACTTCAAAAGGAGCCACGCCTGGAAGCACCCCAAAGGGGCAGCATCTTGCCGTCGGCAGGAGGAAGACTGGGTGACAGTCCTTCTCGGGGGCATCACCGCGCACAGCCACGCCTGCCAGCCCGGCCCGGTACAAGCAGCTTGGCTTGTCTCCCGAAGGATGGCTGGGGCTGTGCACATCTTTAAGTCCTGGGAGGCACGCAGAAGGAAAGGGGTGGAGCCCGGTGTCCTCAGTCCCTCCTCAGCAGAACCCCAGAAATAAGCCTTCCCCCTCGTCCTCCCTGGAGAGTGCCGTGGTGAGGGCTGACGTCTGTCTTTCCAACCCTAGCCTCATGCTTGTGTGCATCCATACTGCTTTGTGTAAGCCTGTCTCACTTATAAACCATTCAAAGCCCGTGTACTAATGGGGATGGAAGCCTGCAGACCGACAAGAAGGAATCAGAAGTACCACAGCTGGAGGACCAAGGCACACAGACTCATGTCCCCACAGCACAGAGAAATGCTGAATAAAAGGGAAAAGAAGTACATACTTGAGATCACAAGAAAGAAGGGGGTCCCCCCTGCCAGAAACAGAGATGTCCATGCTTGATCTGCAGGGGTGAGCCCCCGTCCTGCAGCCCACTAGGGCTGTGGTCCAGAAAGGGGCCCAAGGGGAGAGCCGGGGAGGTGGGACGGAGACCCCACTGCAGCCATTAGTGTGGGAAGGGAAGTGGCAGGGAGCCCCGGGCTCTGGGGAGGGAGAAAAAGCCACCCCATCGGCTACCTACTGCTGCATGCCAAGAACAGTGGTTTGTGGGGGTCGGTGTGGCAGGGCTCCTGCTGACCCTGACCCACTCCTGTGGCCAGAGGGCTAACTGGGGGCCAGGCTTTCTCCCCAAGGAGCCAGGTTAGGCCCCTCCCTGGGGATGACAGTGCCCAGAGAACAGGCCCCAGTGTGCAAGCACGTGTCCGGCCTCCGCTGGTATCCAGTCTGCTGGAGCCACGTGGCCGAGCCTTATTCAGTGATGGGAGGGGTCGGGAGGACACACACTGTGCAGGGAGCGGGAGGTATGATTCGGGGAGCACCAACAGCATGACCATTTCCACGGTCACCCAGAAAGCCAGGACCCTCAGCTCACTGTTCACAGACACACAGTCCAACCTCCCGCTGCCACACATATGGGAGCCAAGCAAGAAATTAATACTCAGTTGTTTCAGAGCCACTGAAAGCCCTGGGTGTCCGGCAGAAACAAATGCAAAACCACTCTGTGGGGAAGGATAAGCCAGCACACACAGGACGTCCACAGAAAACAATCCCACGGGGCGCCTGGGGGGCTCAGTCATTAAGCATCTGCCTTCGGCTCGGGTCATGATCCCGGGATCCTGGGATCGAGCCCCGCATCGGGCTCCCTGCTCTGTGGGGGGCCTGCTTCTCCCTCTCCCTCACTTGTGCTCTTTAGCTCTCTCTCTCTATCACTCCAATAAATAAATAAAATCTTTAAAAAAAAAGAAAAGACAAGAAAACAATCCCGCTGAGGATGAACTCGGAATCCAGACACACCAACGTCACCGGGAGCACACAGCAACGGGCAAGGACCCCCGAGAAGGACCCGGGCTACAGCCTCTGAGGCAGACCACCAAGAGCTAGGGAGGGCTCCCCAAGACCACCCCTTCTTCCGACGCCAACTGTAAAGTCCAGGGCTCCCTGAGACCTCTTCCAACGCCAACTGTAAAGTCCAGGGCTCCCTGAGACCACCCCTTCTTCTGACGCCAACTGTAAAGTCCAGGGCTCTTGGAGACCACCCCTCTTCCAATGCCAACTGTAAAGGCCAGGGCTCTCCAAGACCACCCACAGGTTTGAGAGTTTGCTCAACAGGCTCAGAAGCCCCTGGACACTGTTACACTCACAGCAGTGGTTTATAATCATGAGAGGATGCAAATTAAAATCAGCCAAGGGAAGGGACTCACGGGGTAGAGTCCAGGAAAGTTCCGGATGCAGAGCTCCCGCCACCCTCTCCCCACGGAGGGCACAGACCCCCTTCAGCAGTGGCGGTGAGCACACGCGTGGGGTGGCGCCAGGCAGGGAAGCTTCCCCAGGCTTCGGTGTCCAGTCTGTCGGGACTCGGACACGTGGGCATGGCTGGCCACCCAAAGAGGAGCCTCATCTCCGGCCCCCACGGGACCCACAGCCTGCACCCCAATCACACTGCTAGACCGCACAGTGAACTATGGCCCTCGGGAGCAAGGACCCCCTACAGGACATTCCGAGGGCTTCGAGGTGACCTCCCAGGGGTCAGGGGCCGAGGCCACACCTCTCTTTGGACACAGCTCAATTCCTTACAGCCATAAAACAAATATGCTTAAAATGAATAAAGTGATGTAAAACAGAAATAATAATGAAAAAGGCTGCTTGGTCAGAGGGCATGCAACTCTTGGTCTTGGGGTTGTGAGTTCAAGCCCCCCACTGGGTGTAGAGATTACTTAAAAATAAAATCTTTAAAAAAATAAAAATAAAAAATATATTGAAAACAGATTGGTATGGAAAGGCTTGTTTTACAAAGAACGCAGAAGCACTTCCAGGAAGGAAATATGGACTCAGTGGACAGACGGGAGGCACCCCAGCTGCAGAGGGAACAAGTGAATGAATGACAGGCAAGCGTCCAAGGCGGCCCAGGCGCATCACAGACACCACGCTCTGGGGGTCCAAGCAACAGACGTAATTTCCCCAAGTTTGGGGGCTGGGGGGCCGGCTGGGGCGAGCTGAGAGTCCCTGGCTCAGAGAGGCGGCCTCTTTACTCACAGGACAGTCTGGCGGGTCAGGCCTGCCCTCGCCACAGCCACCCTGGGGACCCATCCCCAGACACAGTCACGCTGGCCATCAGGGCTTAGACGTACGAACGCGGGGCCACAGCTCAGCCCGTGGCCGGACGTGGCCAGGAACACCCCAGCAGATCTGGAGTCTGAGCCGATGCAGCCCGGGGGAGCCATCATGAGAAGGCCCAGCACGCAGCCGCGGAGAGTTCCAGAAGAGCCGGACAGGAAGAATCCGAGAAGTTGTGACTAATAAATGCTTAGGAGTCTTCAAAATCCAGGAGGAAGTTGGCTCAGAACAAGGAAGACAAGTCCCAGTCAGAATGTGAAGGCAAGATCTGCCCCCGCACACGCTCCATGTTCCCGGAGAGAGAGCCGCTCGAAAGCGGCCACCGAAGAGGCAGAAAGCAGCCGGCGCCCGGAGACCCTGCTGCCCCACCTTCCAGGTTCTGAAGGGGGACCCCTGACGCCCCAAACAAGCACGCGAGAGTCCAGGCTACAGGGACGTCTTCCAAGACGGAAGAGCACAGAGTGCCCACAGACCCGCACGAAAGCCACGCGTCTGAAATCAGAAAGGAGGCCGGAGGTCAGATGCGCAGAGAAGTCAGCCGGGTTGCTGGAGGGTGTCAGTGCCATATTTACAGAGAGAAAATATGACTGAAGCCACCGGTACTCCGCTTCTGCTGCCTCGTCTGCACACTGCTCCAGGCTGGCCTGTCCCGCCCTTTAAAGCTGGGACCCACCCCTCGATCCATGTCCCCATGCCCCAGTGAGTCACGGAAAGTAGCAGACGATGAGCTGGAGAGCCAGAGGTCATCTTGGGGTGCTCGGTGCCCTTCAGAAGGGGTGAGACCCTGCGCCCTCCCTAAAGGGGAGCTCACTCCGCGGCTCAGGCACCAGGACAGTCCTAGTACCCTGGAGGTGCGCCCCCCTCCCCCGCACCCGGGTAATGGCCGGCGGGGCCCGAGAATCTGCCTTCCTGACCAGGCCGCAGATGCTGATGCAGCTGCCAGCCCACAGACCACACCTACATGGCCCAGAACCGGAGACCATGCTCACCCCAGGCTGTCCTGTAAACAGTGGAAACTTAGACGAGACACGCCTACCAGTACAGAAATGCAGGTTCCCGAGACATTCTATTCAGAGAGTGAAGTGCTCACAGATGTCCCAAAGCTCATCCCCGTAAGCATAACGTAGGATGGCGAAGCACGGTGTGGCATCACCACGTGTGACCCTGTTACGTCCGTTCTCAAACTCAGACCTCCCAGGGAAAGGCTTGGAGCCTGATACCTATCAGAAGGAAACGCACAAACCTCAGAGGAACAGCTCCTGTGGGCGGAAGGGAATGGACCCAGAAGGGGTGGGACGGCAGCCTTGACTGTCCCCGGAACGTCCTGTATGCGCTCAGTACCATCTGACTCCCAAAAGCGGTATGGCCACTTGAAGGGCATTGGAAGACCTCTGTCTTCATAAAGCAGAGACAAGGACGTCATTATATTCCAGGAAAGCGTCTCCATTAAGATAACACAATTTTATTTCTGCCGTTTCTTAAAATGAGCTGGTACACATAGAAAAACAATCCTGCTGGCCTTCACTCATCCGGGTGAAAGCAGGAAATGCCCTACACACTGAATCAGAGCTCCTGCTCTGAGCTCATCCTGGTTGAGGAAGGAGACCCCCCCACCCCACTGAGTGCGCCCACTGGGCCCCACAGATGGGAGCTGGACGGGATAGAGGGGGCATGCACCAGGTCACACGGAAGTGGACAGGGATCTGGACCAGCTCCTCTCAGAGCCCGCCACGGTGAAGGACACCTAACCACACAGGTTAGGAGGGTGCATCTGGCAGCCCACCTATACCCTACACACTCAGAACATGGTTGAGTCCATAACCCACAAGCTCAGCACAGGAAACACAAGGCAGCCTGCCAGCCACGCATGCCACGGATGCCACGGCTCGGACAGGCCCCAGCAGCTGCTCTTTGGGTCTGTGAACTTAGTTCTCAACAACAGTCCTGAGCTCTCTGGAACCCGTACTCACATGTGGTCCAGGTTCCACGTGCTGAAGAGGACCCGGCTCTCCCTGTTACCGTAGGGGTTGATGGAGTGTTTGGATGCACAGGTGTCCACGTCAAAAGGACCCTAGGTCAAAAGAGAATGAGGTCCACGAAGTGAGCCCACTTCTTACCCACTGGTCTCCTGTCAAGTTAGAGGAGCTGAGAAGAAGGTCCCGCCCGGTAGGGGATTCAGTCTGTTTGGGGCTATCAGGAATTCTGTCTTTGGAATGGTCCCCCCCTTTTCCCTCGGGACCCCCAGGATGGTACCCCGCATTGGCCACGGGGACAAGCCAGCTCCTGCTATTGTTAGGAAAGCCAGCTTCCCGACCGTGCGCCTCCTGGGTCCCCACACCCCGACAGACCCACTGTGTCCAGCCCTGCGAGCACACACCATCACCCGCCCTCGTGGGGAATGAAGGCCCACGGCCGGCGCCCACATGCTGGCTGCTTCCTATCTGCTCCACGTGCCTTCCCGGTATTTCCCTACAATCCCAACGCAGAGGCTGGGCACCAGAGACATCAAATAGTCTGGACTGCCCGGCTTTGGTTTTCCTGCGGTCGGCATTCCTGGCCATGCCACGCCTTCAGTCACTCCCTCACAAATGCCTGCTGAGCACACGCCACGTGCTGTGGCCCCCACCCACTGTCCTGTGTTCCAGACGCCCCAAGGCTCGCAGCTCCCCAACAGAGCGCACTGCCCCCACCTCCCCACCCTCGTGCCCCCTCGCAGGGTCACTTGTCCACTCCCACCACACTGTTCTAAGGCGTCACCTCCTCCTTGAAGCCCCCCGCCCACCCCACCCAGGACTGGCCTGCTCCCCAAGGGCCTGCACAGCCTCCCAGCTCCAAGCCCACTGCCCTCACTCGCTTACAGGCCTCGGGCCTCGAGCCTCCCGATGATATCAGGGTGAAATCTTTTGTCTTTGCTCCTCCCCTATGAAACACCTGGGCTCAGGCGACTCTCATGGAGAGTACGCATGAGGTCATTCAGAGGCTAACGTGCAGTTGGTTGGGAAGGAGCAGTGTTCTGCTGGTCTGGGCCCATCACCCACGGAAGGAACTGCCCAGGCAAAAGCACTGGGAGCCCGTCTGTGGGAGGGAGGCCATCCCGGCCTCCAGGGTCTGTACCCTCAGGCCCCCAGTGGGGGGAGGAGATTTTACTGGAAATGCAAAGGGGCCCAGGTACTCGCCGGAGCCCTGGAGGCCAGGAAGGAGGCATGGGCAGCAGAACAGCCCCTGCCCGTCCTTGCAAAGGCCACCAGCTCCAAGCCCCGTGACTCGTGACCCTGGTCGGTAGCCCCTGTTGGACAGTGGTGCCTCTGTAATTTCTCCGAGTGCCCAGGGGGAGGTCCGGAACGCTGCTTCCAGCCACTGCGACCCCACCAGGTCACATCTGGCCACAAATCCTGAAATCTGAGCTGCCATCCAGAAAGCTTCCCCAGGGGGACACGTTTCAGCAGCTGTGAAACTGTCCTTGTCTGCCCATATCCCCCTCCTCCCAGCAGGAGCCAAGGGGAGGCCTCCACTCCCGGGGCAACCGCGCTCTCCCACCACAACAGCGGTTCTCAGAGGAGGGCCCAGACCAGCAGCGCCACCAGGGACGCTGTCAGAAGGGCTGCTGAACCAGCAGCTGGGGGCTTGGAAGCAGGGCGTCTTATATCGACCGTCGGGTGGGGAAGGGGGTTCCAATTCCACTGCAGTCAGAGAACCACGGGCTGAGCTGACCCTTCCCTCACACCGACACCCGGAGGGAAGCCACGGGAGGGCTGGCTCAGCAGCCGCCTGGGTGGCCCTGGGACCCATGGCGCACCTGGCAGCAGAACCAGCCTTCGGGCGTGCAGAGCCGGCCACCTGCCTTGGCGCCTCTGTCGAAGTAGCTGCCGTTGTACTGCGCCGCCCTGAGCTCCCGGCACATGATGTCCACGATGCGGGAATACTCCTCCTGAGCCTCCACGCTGACCACGGAGGCGTAAGAGTTCACCTGGAAGAAACCAAGGGCCATGGCTGAACGCTGGCGCATTATGTCCCAAAACCCACAGTCGGGCGGGCTCCACGGCCTCCGCCCCTCTGCCCGCACGCCCGCGCACCGACCTCTCTCAGGTAGCTCCGGATCCGGCTCTCGCAGCTATACCTCAGGTACCCAGACTTACTCCTGAATCGAGACTCCAAACCTGCCAGGAACAGACAAGGGCCTTCTGGTGTCCGCGGCCACAGGCTGGGCACACCGCCGGCCTCACCTGAGAAACGTGCAGTGTCCTGCTCGCAGGCTTCGGTTCTCTCTGCCTGGAGATGGTCCCCTGGCCCCCCGCATAGGCATCTAGAGGCCACGAGGGCCTCTGCTCCTGCCCCCCCCAGCCCCCTCATCCACGGAGCTGCTCCAACCTGCTTAAAGGCCAGCCCCGAGGTGGACGCACCACGTGTCCATGGCCAGGTGACGGACAAGCAAATGTGGTCCAGCCACACAGGAGAATGTGAGCCAGCCTGAGGAAGGAAGGAGGCTGTGACACACGGGACAGCACACATGGCCCACGAGGGCACGGTGCAGAGTGAAACCGGCCAGGCTCGGGACACACCCTGTGTGATCGCAAGTGAGGCCCTACGGGAGTCAGATCAGAGACCGGGCGAGTAAGCGCGGGCACCAGGGGCTGCAGAGTGGACGTGGGGGCTGGTGTCTAACAGGCCACGGTTTCAGTTGAGGAACCTGAGAAAGTTCTGGAGATGCTCAACCCCATTAAACTATGCGCTTACACATTAAAATGGAAAATTTTATGTTACGTCCACTTTTCCACAGTTCAGAAATAAAAAGGCCAGCCCCAGGGCTGCAAGAGCAGAGTAGCCAGGCAAGGCCTGGCCCAGGAACTGCAGCGGGATCAGGTCCCCCCTGCGAGGGCGGTTCTGAGCCAGCCCTCCCGCCCCCAGCCCCCTAGCTACCTTCGAACCACGGCGGGTCCTCGGCCCTGGTCTCGGCCGCGATGTTCTCGCTGATGGTGTGCAGGAGGTCGGCCAGCAGCTTCTGCCGCAGTGGAGCCTGCTCGTCGGAGAGCAGCTGCTGGGCAGCCTGGATGAGCCCCGCGTGTGGCTTGTGGAACGCGCTGAGGAAGCGACTGATGTCACTCACATCTGCCACCAGAAGGGGGACCGACAGAAAGCGAGCAGTCTTTGAGGGCCGCCACAGGATGACACGGAGCTGCCGACCGTGAGAACGGGCTCTCGCACGTCCAGCACCTCCTCGCTTCCGGAACTGCCCGACCTCAGGGATGCCCTGGGCCCCAGTCCTTGCCCAGATACCAGTGAGCCGTTCCCCTGGGCCTGCGCCTGGGTACCCGCCCCGCAAGTGGTGCGGGGTCGGATATGGAGAGGACAGCATCCAAGCAAGTGGCTGCCCTTCTCTTCCCCAAGCGAAACCTCCCACATCCTTGGGCTTCCTTCTAGACCTCCCTCTGGGTCTCCCCGCCACAGTGCTGCCCCCGCGGAAGCCTCCCCACACACCCCTGCTCATGGCCGAGCAAGCACTGAGGACCCAGTGGAACCAGAGTCTGAATGATGCCCCACACCCCAGTGGGGCCGTTCCAGGGACAAGGCTGTTCAATGCTCGAGAATCAACCAGTATCATCCGCCCTTGATGAGCTAAAGAAAAATAATCCCATGATCACATCCACTGATGCGGGAGGCTGCAGAGAAACTCTTCCAGGCCAAGGACTTGGTGAGAAGTTTCCAGAGTTCACCTGGAGAGCACGAGCATGGAAGGAAGCACGGACAACGTGGGCTTCATCAAAATGGGAAACTTCTGCTCCGTCAACGAGCCTGTTCCGGGGACGCAAAGACAAGCGACAGAGGAGGAGGAAATGCCCACATGCCACACACCTCACAAAATACTCGTATCCAGAACACATCATGAGAAAAACCCAAAACTCAGCAGTTAAAAGCTCCAATGAGAAGACAGACAAACGGACAAAGAGACACTTGCCCAGAGAGGACAGACGCATGGCCGACTAGCCCAGGGAAAGGCAGCCACACCGAGACAGCCCTGCACACCCACCAGGGTGGCTGGGACAGAAGACAGCCACACGGCCTGAAGCGGGACACGGGACGGGTGCCGCCACTCTGGAACACAGTCCATTTCTCTGTTTGGGAAAAAACCACTTGATTGAGATGGGGTCCCCACCCCTCACAACTCACCCACCCAAAAGGTACAACCCTGTGCTTCCTAGTTTGTGAAAAGATGGGCAAAGGTTATATATTCCACCGTGTGAATGCACCACACTTTGTTCACCCGTTTGTCTCTCAGGGGACACTATTTGGGGTTCCACCTTTGGGCCATCATGAATAAAGCTTCTATAGATCACGCGCAAGTCTTCATGTGGACGTGTGCTTTCGTTTCTCTGGGGTGTGCACTAGGAGTGGGACTGCAGGGTCGCAGCTGATTCTGTTGACTCATCGGGGGGGCCACCAGCCTGTCCCCCACGGCAGCTGCACACTTCACACCCTCCAGCAACGGGCAAGCGTTCCGGTTCCTCCACGTGCTGCTCACCAGCATGTAACTAGCCCAGCGGGTGTGAGGGGTTGCCTCACTGTGGGTGTGATTTGCATTTCCTGGTTGACGAATGATATCGAGCATCTTTCCATGTGCTAGTTTGCCATCTGAATATCTTCCCTGCAGAAATGTCTATTTCTGCCCGTTTTTAAATTGGGTTGTCTTTCACTGTTGGGTTGTAAGAGTTCCTTATTTACTCTGGATACAAGTCCCTTACCAGATACACGATTCGCGAATTCCTTCGCCCATCCTGTGGGTTGTCTGTTCACCTTGATGCTGTCACAAAAGTCTTACATTCTGAAGTCAAATGTATCTATCTTTTTTCTCTAGTTGTTCACGTTTTTGGTATCATATATAAAAATCCTTAGTCAAATTCAGGGTCATGAAGATTGACTGCCCTGTTTTCTTCTGAGGGTTTTAGATTTTTAGCTCTTGCATTTGGGTCATTTACCCCATTTTGAGTTGATTTTTGTATATGGTGCCAGGTGAGGGCCCGGCCCACTCTTCGGCATGTGGATGTCCCATTGTCCCAGCACCACTTATTAAAGAGATTATTGTTTCCCCCACTGGATGGTCTTGGCACCCTTGTCACCATCAGCTGATCACAGACACATCAGTTCATCTCTGGACTATCTTCTAGTCCAATGTCTTGACTACTGTTGCTTTGTAGTAAGTTTTTAAATTAGGAACTGTGGATGCTCCTCCTATGTTCTTTCTCAAGATTGTTTTGGCTATTTTGGGTCCCTTGAAATTACATATGAATCAGGGATTAGAATCAGCTTGTCGGATTCTGCAAAGGAACCAGCTGGAATTCCAATAGGGACTGGCATGATCTGCAGATCAATTTGAGGAGTATGGACATCTTAACAGTGTTAAACCTTCTGACCCATAAACACAGTATATTTTCCCATTCATTTGAATCCTTATTTTCTTGGAACAACATACATTTTATACTCTTCAGATTATAAGTTTTGCACTTCTTTTGTTACATTTATTCCTAAGTATTTTATTCTTTTTGATTCTACTGTAAATATAACTGTTCCCTTAATTTCATTTTTAGGTTATTCATTGCAAGTATACAGAAACAAAGTTGAGTTTTGTGTATCGATCGTGTATCCTGCAGTGCTGATGAACCCACTGATCAGTCCTAAGAGTTTTTTAGTGGATTCCTTAGAATATTCTATACACAAGATCACAGTGTCTGCAAATAGTGACAGTTTTACTTCTTCCTTTCCAATCTGGATGCCTTTATTCTTCTTGACTAACTGCCCTGTGTAAAACCTCCAGTACAATGTTAAAGAGAAGTGACAAGAGTAGACATCCTTGTCTTTAAAAAATTAAACACACACTTACGATACGACCCAGCAACTGTACTCCTGACATTTATTCCAAAGAAATGCAAACTTATGTCCGCACAAAAACCTGTACCTGACGGGCCACGTGGGCTTTATACGTAATAGCCCCAAACTGGAAACCAAAACGTCTCTCAGTAGGTGAATGGGTAAACGAACTGTGGCACAGCCATGTCACGGAATGCCACTCAGTGATAAAAAGGAACAGACTGCCGGTACACACACCACGTAGATGGCTCTCAGGGGCTTACTGCTGAGTGAGAAAAGCCCCTACACCGTGTGATTCCATTTCCCTCGTGATCTCGAGATGACAACGCTACAGAGATGGAAAACACACCAGTGGTTGCCAAGGATGAGGGACGGCGGGGCTGGGAGGGGCAGGCATGGTTATAAAGGGGCAGCGTGCGGGAGAACTTTGTGGTGGGGGGTGGGCTGCTTCTGTACCTTGACTGCAAACACACAAGCCCACACAGTGATAAAACGACACAGAACACATGCCCTGGACCAAGGTCAGCCTCCTGGTTTGGATGCAGCACTATGACTATGTCATCTGCACCCTTTAGGGGACACTACCTTTGTAACTTCCTATGAATCTATCACTATTTCAAAATAAACAATTTAAACTTTTTTTTTTTTTAAAGAAGTTTACCAAGTAAAAGGACTAGTGATCTCAGTGGAGAGAGGGGGATAAAGTGCCAGAGAAAGACAGACAGAAAGAAAGAGGGGGAGAGAGGGAGAGAGGGGAGAGAGAGATGGAGGGAGGGACGGAGGAGACAAGGAGGGGGCAGGTGGGAGCGGGGACGACAGCAACCCAGCCTGGTCTGCTCTCAACTACATCATGAAGTGGGAAAGGGAAGGAACAGCCAAAGATTCTCAGGACCACAACCCTGTCCTGCCCAGTCCCCACCTCCTGCAAGAGGCCATCCCAGGTGGCATCACGGTGACTCTGCTTTCTGGCTGCCTCCTCCAGAAGGACAAGGCCCCACAGAGAAGGAGCACTTGCGACCTCGGAGCACACACTAGACGTGTGACCCCTCACTGCTGACAGGAGAGTCCCGACCGCAAGGCAAAGCCACACGCACACTACTCTAGGGCGTCCTTCTGGCCCTGAGGCCGAGGAGGCAGATATCTCCATCCTCAGGGCTCCCACCTCCTTCCCCGGGCACCAGAAGCATCTCCTGAAATGTAAGCCACTTCGCATAAGAGCCACACAACCGTCCTAGGAGAAGAGCACACAGGCTTTGCCACTGGCCTACGGCTGCAGTGGGGAACCTGTCGTCCAGCTGGTGCTTAAATACAGACACCCCTAAGGAACCACTCCTGGAAATAATTGCTCTGATAAGGCCCCCAACGTGAGAGCATGCCAGCAAGCACCCACACAGAACAGACACTGAGCGCAGCTCCAGCCACCCTCGGAGCCACACGGCCCAACCGCATGGAAAGGCGTCCCTCCCTCTGGCTCTGCCTTGCCCACAAACCCATGCCCCCCAATCCCTCCCTTCCGCCCTTGGGAGTTACTAGGACAATGAACAGAAAATTTAAATAACTTAGAAAAGAAGACAAGACACCTTAAACACCCAGCTGGACAACTGGGGTCCTGGGCAAGAGGAGGGGCAGCTCCCTCTGATGCCGGGGGCTTCCCCCTTTGGAGTTCTGGGCAGGAAGACCCTCCCCTTCCCCGCTTCCCAGGCTGGTGTCCATGGCAGGCCCCCAGCACCTCCAAAGCCAGTCTGGCTTCCCCGCCAAGCTCCCACGTCCCCGCCACTTACAGCCTTGCCAGGTCTGGCCCGAGGTGAGAAGCACCAGCTCCGAGTTGTCAGGGACACTCCAGAAGTAATCTCCGGTCAGCTCCGTGCCATCCTCATAGAGGCACAGGCGGGAGCCGGCGACAGGGAGCTGCGGAGAGGGAGGGCAGGGAAGGACGCTTCTGTGTTGGGTCTCAGGCGGGCCCACCCTGGGAGCAGTAACCTGAGGCCCTTCCGTCTGCGGTCCTCACAAACGTTTTAAAAGAATCAAGAGCGGGATGCTGTCCACATTCTACAGGTGGACGAACACCTGAGACAGTGCTGGGGTCTCAAGTACCCACGTGTCGAAACAGACACCTCCTGCAGGTCGTTCTAAAACACAAGTCGTGTAAAAATGTAGACACAGTGGGGACGACTTTGCAGAATTCACCACACAGACCTTTTCGACAGGAGCTCCTGAAGGGCACTGAAAATCCCAGCCTGTTGCAGAAAAGACGCCTGACCACTTCCACGAAGCCCATAAACACAACCCCATCAAGAGCGCACGTCCCCTGTGACTGGTGTGGAGACACACCCACTCAGCGCACTCTGCATCCTAGTCGATGATTTATTAAGGAGAACATCTTACTGAAAAGGACTCAGGGCCTCTGGCTGACAAGGCGTAACCAGCATGCGGCACCACTAGTCCCTAACACTTGCTGGACGCTGATCAGCCTTATGGACGTTGATGGCAACTCCGCGCGCACCTGCACCCAACACATACACACACCCACACCCCGCGCTGCTCCAAGTCCAAGTCCAGCCCAGAAAACAAATGCAGTAAGAATCCAGTAGGAATGATGCCTGGAATCGCTGGAACAAGAGTGCTAGAAGGGCCTTCCGTGGGCCTCTTCGCTCAAGTCTTTCATCTTACAGAAGGGGGAAACTGAGGCCCAGAGAGGCCACAGGGCTGTGTCCCGGAGCACACAGCAAATGAGCAGCCGTGCGCTAGAACCGGAGTCCCAGAATCTCAGGCCAGAGCTGCAGCGATCCTCGTGGTCAGGAGAGGGAGCAGTGGTCCCAGAACCCCTCCACAAAGTCCCGCGGAATGGGGCTCAGTAACTAGAGGAAGAAGTTAGAGGCGGCGCCCGGTCCCCGGACCCTGGCCACGGGCAGCTGCACGTGGAGGCACCCGGTCCTCCCCCTCCCACCCCGCGCCAGGCACCTGAAAGTGGAGGCACCCCTTCTGCAGCACCTCCGGGCAGCTCCACCCCGCCACCCCAAACTTCTTCTGGCTGTGCAGAGCCCGCAGCCTGAACGTCTTGGGCTTCCGGAACGCGGCAAGCATCCTCAGGGCCTGCGACCCCGCCGGCGGCACCTGCTTGGCGGACCAATCAGGCGGGTCCTCGCCCAGGCCGCAGAGATCAGCTGAGCGGCGAGGGTCCTGCGCCCTGCGGGCCCTGCTTGCGGGGACCAAAGTCGCGCGGAGTGCCCCGGAAACTCCATTACCCAGAAGGCCCGGGGAAGCGGAGACGCGGCCCCGCCTAGTGCGCAGGCGCCGTCCCCCAGAGACTCCATTACCCAGAAGGCCCGGGGAAGCGGAGGCGCGGCCCCGCCTTGTGCGCAGGCGCCGTCCCCCAGAGACTCCATTACCCAGAGGCCCGGGGAAGCGGAGGCACTGCCCCGCCTTGTACGCAGGCGCGGCCTGGCCCGGGCGGCCTGGTTGTCATGAGAGCCGCGGCCGCGGCCCTGGCGCTAGGCGCAGGAGGCCGGGGCTGCTCCTCGGCGGCCGCCGCCGCTGCGGCTCGGGGGTGCGGACCGGCCGTGGACGGCGGAGGAGGCGCCACCTGAGCTCCGCAAGGCGCTGCCGAGGGGAGGCGCAGGGCCCTGGGGACCGTGCAGGCGCCGAGGTCCGGGCGGGCCTTCGGTCCTGACAGGTACCCCGAACCCCGACAACGCGCGGACCCGCGATGCGGGGCCTGGCGCATGTGGGTGTGGGCGCGGCCGGGAGAGTCGGGGGCCGGGGGCTGGGCCCGGGGCGCGGGGCCTGCCGGGGTGGGCGCGACCTAGGGGCGGGGCATCCGGCGGGGGGCGGCGAGCCAGTGCGGAGGGTGCCCCTGCGGCGGCGGCGGCCTCCGCACGGCCGGGCCTCCCTGTTGCGGGCGCACGGAGGGCCCCGGACCCTACCTGCGGCTCCGCCCCTGTGCGGGTCCCGCGCGTCCCTCCCCCTGCCCCACTGCGGTACCTGTTCGATCTCGGACAGGCTCTGTGGCGCTTTCAGGCTTTGAGATTACTTGACCAAAGGTTATTTACTCTTGAAACGTGTAGGTTTTCATAAAAAGAGAAAGTGGAAACAAGGTTTTTGTCAACTAGTCTTGTAGCAAAATTTGGGAAGTCGCCGAATTGTTGCGGTTTGATCCATAGACGTCCACGATCCTGATTCGTCCCTGGAGGGGACTTAGTGATAGACTTGGGGGAGGAGCGCCCGAGCCTCCTGGGTCCACGCGGGCGCCTCGCGTCGCACGGCGGCCGTGGTCAGCAGTTGCCGCTTGGAGGCCTGCTCGCCGGGAGCCGAGTGCTCAGCGGGGCCTTGACTCTTCCCAGAATGTCCGTGGTGATTTTTATCGTGCACTAGTAGCGTCCTTCAGTGACACCGCCAGCATCCTGTAACTCTGGAGGGCTTCCTCAAAGAGGGCGCTCGGGCACAAGGTGGAAGAGCTTCGGGAGAGGGTAGCCAGAAAGGACTCCTTTCCAGCTACTTAAAGTGAGGTGACGATGTTGCCTCTACGGTGCCCAAGCACGTCTCCTACCTGGTTCCTAAATGCCAGCGCTTTGTTTTGGATATTTGAGGCCATATAGCATATGGACACAACCTTCGTTTGGACTTCAAAGGTCCTATTTTAAGGCCTAGAACCTTGGCAGAGGGTGCGGGTGAAGACCAGGGCCTCTGGAACCCAACCAGCTGAAAACACTCTGGCTCCGGGGCTCACCAGCCGTGTAACCTTGAGCAGGGGCCTCCCTGTACCTCAGTTTCCACAGCTCTAAAGTTGTGTGACAACAAACCTATATCACAGCTGTTACGAAGGTTTAAGTGTGTATCTAGGGCTGCGGACAGTCCTCGGCACACAGTAAGTGCCGTAAGGGTAGTGTCCCAATGCAGGCAAGAGTACTATGTAAAGGAATACATGTCTAAATACAAGAGGGGCAATATAAAGGGTATTTCAGATTTTAGAATTTCGAGATATATTCACATTCAGTTGAAAACATCTAATAAGGGCCCCTGGGTGGCTTAATCGGTTAAGTGTCTGCCTTCGGCTCAGGTCATGATCCCGGGGGCCTGGGATCGAGCCCCACATCGGGCTCCCTGCTCCGCGGGAAGCCTGCTTCTCCCTCTCCCACTCCCCCTGCTTGCGTTCCCTCTCTCTCTGTCTCTCTCTCTCTCTCTGTCAAATAAATAAATAAAATCTTAAAAAAATATATTTAATAGATGCCTACTAATTTCAAGGTGGACTAGAAGTAACGGGCCCTGCTCTTAAAGCCTTTATGATTGAAGGACTTGAGAAATTCAGAGCAGGGAGCTAGAACTAAGCTTTAGTTAAGTTTGGCTGGACTTCAGAATTCGAACAGCAGATTGGGTCAGGACACAGTTGACCCTTCACCCCCGGACAGGGAGCACATCAAGAGCTCTGAGTTTGGGACACAGATACTGATGACCCCAGTTGGACTTGAGAAGGAACACAGGACAACTGGGGGGAGTGCTCCAGGTGGGGAGACCTGGCTACAGTCCGTGGTCATCCTCTATAAAAGACAGTGGGGTGGAAAAGAGTGGATTCAATCATAGTCAGTCATCTGAAAGGCAGGATCGATGCGACTTGGCACGTGATGGATGGGAGTGGGGAGGAGCAGGTGCAGGGTACGTCCAGGCTGAAAGCCCAAGCTCGTGGGAGGAGCTGCAGGGTACGGAGGACAAATCCCGTTCCTGGTGGGAGCACAGGTGGGGTTCTGCGTCACACCTGCATACAGTCACACTCAGTGTTGGTGCTTGCTTGTTGGTGCTTGACTACTGTTGCTTTGTAGTAAGTTTTTAAATTAGGAACTGTGGATGCTCCTATGTTCTTTCTCAAGATTGTTTTGGCTATTTGGGGTCCCTCGAAATTACATATGAATCCTGATTTTACATATGAAATTACGTGTGAATCTCTGAGTGGGTTTACTTTAGTGTTCCTCTGATGTACTGTCAGAAATTACAATCTTTAATGATGGTTTATTTATTCTGTTACTAATGCTTTTGTTCATGTACTCGAAGAAGCATTGGCAAGTACCAGCCAATAATTAATTTATTGATGTAGGTCATTTGAGGTTCTGAATGAAAGTAAAAGATCTAGATCATGCATCAAGCATACTAAAATAAGCAAAATCATGCAGAATATGTTTGTGTTACCTCCTTTTCAGGATTACAGCTGACAGAATGTCCTATCTCAGAGAACTTTTTGGAGAATTCTTTATTTTCTATCTTAGTGAGGGGGAGTTTGACTGGCTCAGGAACTGGAAATAACCAGAAGTTTCTGAGGAGTTTGGGCCTTAAATGTGGCTGAACCTCAGGGTTCCCGAGGTGGCTGTTTTCCCGTGTCGGCCTGCTCTTTGGCAGGACCTCCCCACCGGTGGCCGCCAGTAACCTCCCAGAAATATTCTATGGCTACAGCCCCAACAAGAAGGCTTCTCTTTCCCCGTAGCCCCAGCAGAGTCCAGGGATGGGCCACACTGGTCCCGTCTGGGTGCTGCTCTCGTGTTCCCGCCCCTAAACCAGCTGCTGAGGAGGGACGTGGAACCCGCAGACTGACCAAGCCCGGGAGCGGTGCAGGCAGAAACTGCAGCTGAGGTGCTGTTCTCAAACCAGGACAGGCAGAACCAGACATCACAGCACCCATCCTCAAAATGATATTCAACTATGAACAGTTTACCAAACAATGACAAAAATTTCATCCAACCGATATATAAATATCTCAAGCGGGCCCCAGGTGCACATCTCCACCCCTGGCATATATCTGCCTATAGTCCTGCCCTCCCTGCTCGAGCCATGCATTTGCGTTCAGCAGTTACCATGCTGTTGATTAAACTGTCCCTTTTCCCCTTATTTTTGTACACCTTATTAGCATACTGATTATATTAGTTTCTTAGTAATTATAAAAAAAAAAACTTGGTGTTTGTATCTTAACAAAACTCTTTGGTTTTGCCATAACAAAGTGCCACAAAGTGGATGACTTCGAACAACAAAAATGTACTCTGGAGGCTAGAAACCCACAATCAAGGTGTCAGCAGGGCCATGCTCTTTGTAAAGGCTCCACGGGAGGATCATTCCTGCCTCTTCCAACCGTCTGGTGCTGACAGCAATCCTTGGCATTCCTGGGCTGGCCTCCTTGTCTGTGTGCCTGTCTGTGTCCCTCAGATGGACACCAGTGCTTTCGTATCAGGGCCCACCTACTCCAGCACGACCTCGTCTTCACCCCATTACATCTGCAAAGACCCTATTTCCAATAAAGTTCATATTCACGGGTACCGGGAGTTAGGACTTCATCCTCTTTTTGGGGGGAAACCAACCCACAACACTGGTCAAATTTTTAGGACATACATTTGGAAAAAGTCAAGATAAATGGTACCTTAAATAGAGTTAGAGGCTCCTAGGGGAAACACTTAACAAAAAAACCTGGATTTTTTCAAAGTGATGGGAAAATTCTGATACCTTGTGAATTATTTTGTCTATGAGCAAGGCATGAGCTAACATGTTCAATGTTGTAAAATGTTACCAAGTTCCTTTATCTTAAAGTCTTTCCTGCCCTATAAACAGCCCAGCGCCCAGGATGCCCCACAAGATTGGCTTCGTTGTCGTCAGCTCGTCTGGACATGAAGATGGCTTCAGTGCCCGGGAACTGATGATTCACGCACCAACCGTCAGCGGGTGGAGGTCACCGAGGTGGGCCAGGCTGGGGCCGTGGGCTGCCTTCATTTGATGCTTCTGCTTTGTCTTACCACTCAGGCCTCAGAACCACGCACCTTCTGTGCAGTGATGGGATGTTGTTTCCTTCTATTTATGTTTTTAAAGAAAACTTGTTGGACCTTTTTCCCTGAAAGCATTAACTGACGTTCACTTAAGAAATGTGTACAGAGGAGGGGGAGGAGAAGGGCCCACGCAGTGTTGTTTAGCTGTCTTCCCTGGCTGCCTGCTGGGCCTCCCATTCCCACCCGTGTTCTGTGCCGAGCTCCTTAGTTTCACAGCTGTGCTCCTTGTGGGTAAGATTTTTGTGAACCCCAAACTTTAACCAAGAGCACCTCTTTCAAAATGATTATCTTGAATATCTGTACACCTTTAAAAATGCCCATTACTTGCATAACATAACAGTGGTTAGTATTTTTCTGAAACTAAGCCTTTTCCTGAGAGGTCTTCAGTGTTCGCCAAAGATAGAGTCGTAAGGGGTCGGGAGCCCAAGTGCCTGATCAAGCTTCTTGCCCGTGAGGCTGGCTCCCCACCCCGGCGCGCCCCCCCTCAGTGTCCCTGCCTCCCACGCTCCCCACCATCCTGTCACCTCTTAGTATCCCTGAAGGACAGCTTCGATTCATGCTTGAGTTCTGTAAACTACATTTGAATAACACAGTCCTAGGCCCATCTTCTGAAGGATTTGAAAAAAACATACACTTCCAAATTTTGTCCATTGTCTTTTCTTTAACCCACTTCGGAGGGGTTTTTTTCATGATCGATCACTAAGTGTCTCGATGCCTGGAGTGACCTCAGCAGCGTCATAACCCACATGCTCGGCATTTGAGAGCCGTAAATATCTTACACACCTGGAGCCACGCTCGCCCGCCATGGGGGACTGAGGAGTGTCCGTGTTGCAAGCCCGTCCTATAGCTGCCCTCCTGCCCCAAGTGCACCTCTCTTACGAGCTTTTCATCTCTGAAGACTCTGGGCGACTGCGCCTCCGAGCTGAGAGTCCATCTGATCTGAGCCCACGCGCCCCTCCTCACCGCCCACCCTCCGCCAACACCCCTGCACACCCCCCGCAGTTAGACACAGACTGCCGTGCGCTCTCCCTTCCCCGTTACTAATCGTGCGAACAGGGCCCCGGGGGCGGCGGTGCCTCCCGCTGGTGGCAGAGCAGGGGGACGAGGAGATGGGCCCCGAGGGATCGAGGGATCGGGGAGGGTGGCTGGGGTCAGGAGTTCGTTTTGTCTGTCGTATGTAATGCCTGTCAGGCGTCTGCAGGGAGATGTCACGTCACCAGCTGGAGCATAGGCTTGGACTTGGGGTGATATCTCGTTGGGGTTCCTTGACAAGCGGGAGGTTTTTAAAGCCCCAGGGTCTGATAGGCTCCCCGATGGTGACTGTAGGGAGAGGAAGGAGCCTGGACCCCAGCCAGGGGCAGTGCATGCCTGGACAGAGGGGAGGGCACCCGACAGTCATCCGGGCTCAGGCCTGTGGGCTGGACGAAGCCGGGACCAGGAGGTACACTTGTACGCAACGTCCGGGGGCTCAGTGGTGGCCGTGGTGAGAGTAAGCTGTGGAAACATGGGCCAAGCGCCCTGGAGGGGGAGGGGTGCGAGAGAGGGCTGTGCCGGCGTGGGAGCCAAGGAGGATGTGGGGTCACGGGGGGATTCTTAAAATGGGGGGCTCTAGAGTGTGTGTGTTGGGAGTGATGGGGAGAGAAAAGCCTGGGTGGGGGCAGGCAGGCTGTGGTGCCATTCAGGGGAGTGAGTAGGGGATGGGGCACCAGCAGGGATGCTGCTCCTTTCGGGGAGCAGTCCCATTTGAGGCCTGTTTTCTCAGTGGAGTGGGGGGCTCCTGGGAGAGGTGGCAGGGGGTTGGAGCATGGCCAGTGGGCAGGAGTGGGCTCACCCACAAGGCCACCGGGCCCTTTCCAGCTCTTCCACCCTTGGCTGCTTCCCTCTCCCAGGGCCTTCGACGCCCCACTGTTCTAGTAACCCAGCGCTTGCCAGCTCAGCGTACATAGTATCCGCGGTCTGAACACTGTGCTCTGTTGCTCAGTCATGATCAGATCCTGCAGCCGCGGTTCTCCAGCCCGTTCTCATGTAGGTGGTTAATGTGCTCTGTCACTTAGGAGGCAAAAACTAGAAGCTTCCCTGTGGACAGTCGTGGGCCTCTCCTGCAGACCACTGAGCATGCATGGTAGGCACTCATCACTCGGATTCCCTGAGCAGGTGGCGTTCCTAAAGCATTTGGGTTCCTGGGCAAAATCCTTTGGCTCTGTCTTTCCCATCAGTACAGCCTCTTAAGATTGATGTTTTTATCTTGTGTTGAACTTCATTTGAAACCGTTTCATTTCAGACCATTTTCCAGTTGCCAAAAGCATCGGGTGGCAGTCCGAACTGCAGCTTCAGCTCCACCGAACCTGGGGCGCTGGCGCCAGCCCCTGCAGACCACCTCGATGCATGCGGGGTGCCATGCACACAGCCGGAAACCCTCGCAGTAACTGTGTGACAAACACACGTGTTTGCTTTCAGATTTTGCCAGTTTCCACAAGAAATCGTCCTTCAGATGGTGGAGAGGTGTCGAATCAGGAAGCTGCAGCTGCTTGCCCACCAGTACATGATCCCAAGTAAAGTGGAGTTCTACATCAGCGAGAGCCTGCCCGAGTACTTTGTGCCCTACCAGGCGGAGCGGTTCCGGAGACTTGGGTAAGGGTGAGACCGAAGGCTCGTGACGGGAACTTTTGGCCCGACTCTCCCGGTGTCCGAGCGGTGGGAACACAGGGACCGCCCTGCTCCCGGTCCTGGTCAGACTTCCGTGGGGGTCAGGTGCGCTGCCTCTGAGTGGAGACGTGCTCGGTAAGCAGTACTGTTGGGGTGTCAGCACCATTCGCCTCTGCTCCTCAGATGCACAACTTGTTTCAAGAGAACGGGTTAGAATACCGTTCCTGGGCTTTTCCCAAGGTTTTTCCATTCTAGACTTGACTTGGACCAAAACCCGTTGAGTTCAGTTTTGCTGCGCACACGTGTTCTGTCAGCGTGATTCCGGTGTGTGCTCTCCCTTTCAGCTACATCTCTCTCTGTGACAATGAGAAGACAGGCTGCAAAGCCCGGGAGCTGAAGTCCGTCTACGTGGATGCAGTAGGACAGTTCCTGAAGCTGATTTTTCACGAGAACCACGTCAACAAGTACAACATATACAATCAGGTGAGATGCGCGCCCTCACCTTGACTGCTCCCCACCTCCTCACAGCGTCCCAGGGCCCTGCGCCCCTTGGCAAAGGCATTTCAAATCTTCTTTTAAGATGGTAACTTTTATGGCAGAACGTTAAGCTCTCTGGGAGCCGTGCGGTGCGGTCAGGAGCCACCACCCCACACAGCGGGAGCGCGCTGGGCACCTGGCCAGCCCGAGTGTGGTGGGCCGCTCGGGCTAACTGGACACTGCAACTCAGAGGCTTTGTGTGAGGAAAAGGATCAGTTAAGCAGTGAAATGATAATATTGTGGCGATGTTAGGTTTAAAAATCAATGTCATCTGCTGCTTTTTACAATTTTTTTCCTGTGTCTACTAGAAAATTTAAAATTATCTAGCTGGCCTGTGTTGTTTCTGTTAGGTGACACTCTTTCTAGACAAAGGCGCTAAGCTTTTGCAGGACGAGTCCCCTGGCAGGACTTGGGGGGTGACTTCAAGTCCTCATTCTTCTCCCTCCCTCCCTCCCGTCCCATCTTTCTGTCCCTTTTTCTTGTCTTGTCTTTTAGTTTTGTTTCTGGCGTGATTCATGTAGTAAAAATCAGTTGTGTCCAAAGCGGACTCTTCATTAGCATGGATATTGACAACACTCCCCACCGCCTCTAAGAGGAGTGGAACATTCCACGGTAGTTGAGGAGAGCTCTGGGGTGTAGTTCCGCGGCTGGGTCCACCGCAGTAGTGCTTGACCGTGAACCTGGAGAGTGATCGCTAACCGCTTTCTACGTCGGCCCCACCAGTAAAACCCCCTCACTTAGTTCCACCGCAGTGATGCTCAAGGGAGAGAGGGTGTGGGAGGGGGAGTCCTCCCCCTTCAGGGAGAGCCACAGACCCAGACAAACTGAGCTGCGTTAACACAGGCTTTCAGTCCGTTGTCCCGTTTACCAAGATTGAGTAGATGGGTCCCCGTACTGGACTGTGAGGGAAGGGTTCGATGTGATGCTGCGTTAAAACTGTGGAGCTTTTAGCTGTTACCGTCTTAATGTACTTTAGACGTTAAAATAACCATATGATTAGGCATTAGAATATTAACTTAACATAATTTACAAAAACTATAATAATAATTCTATAGCTTGACATTTTACAGTTAATGTGCTTTGGTGTACATCGTCCCATTTGATGACAGTAAGAGCAAGCAGTTTATAATAAAGGGAGGAAGTCATCACAAACATTTTATACTTAATTTCGATTGGTTAACTCTTTCTTAGGTTGCTCTGGTTGCAGTAAATATCATTGGAGACCCTGCAGATTTCAGTGATGAAAGCAATATCGTAAGTTTGGGACGTTTCATTCTTAAAGAAGAAAATGTATTTCTAATGAGGGGATTGATTATTTTTGTCACAAAAAGTGTCATCTTGAAAATCTTTATAAAATTCTTGAATAATTAGCAGATAATTTTTAGCAGCTGTAGTGTATTAAACTTTCTTTTACTCAAGAATTTTAACTGTCTCTCCAAAAGACTAAGATTCTCAAAGCCTGCTGACATCTATATATCACGCCACCTCTTAGTTAAGGCTTCGTGTTGTTCCTGTTTTCCTCTGAGACACTAACCAGAACTTTTTGCTCCCAAAGACCTCTAGAGAGAAGCTGATTGATCATTATCTGGGGCACAACAGTGAGGACCCAGCTCTGGAAGGAACTTGTACTGGGTAAGAATCCTCCCCACAAGGCCATCAGCTCCTAGACTCCCCTCAGAATTGCCAATTTCTAGAGTCAGCTCTAGAGGATTGAGGGTTCGAGAGCCTCTAAATTCAGTTCTGAGCTAGTTAAGCCACTAATGGGATTGACTTAAATACACTTAAAGATTAAGGTCACTGTTTTACTTAGCACATCTTCAATTATTGCCCTTTGGAGACCGCTCCATTTCTTGTGTGTTCAGGTATTACTAGAAAGTTCCTACATGCAGGTAAAAGATCTGTCGGCCATCCTTTGATATTTTATTGGCACAGACAACTTTGTAGGTAAGAATTAAAGGAATTAATTGACCCAGATTATCAGTTACCAGAGCCTTCATCTTATGTCTGCTTTAAGCCCTCCCCACTCTCGTCCACCCCATGGTGGTGTGGCTCCCACCTCCCTCAGCCTGGGGCCCTCGTGAAGCCCAGGCTGCCGGTCCAGGGGAGGCTCCACCAGAAGCAAGGCTCACTGTCCACTGGTGCACACGCTTAGCACAGCAAGTGGCTCCTGAGTGACCACAGAGAGACTCTCTCCATATTTTATGCAAGCACAAGAGCCCGGCTTAAGAATGAAGAACTTATTCATTGCTTTGGACTGCCTTGCTTCCTGTCGAGCCTCCCTGGGCCTCCAGCCTGGCTGTCACGGGGTGGATGTCAGTAGGGAGTGCTTAGAAAGTAAAGGCAGTCCCTTAATGTGTATGAAATAGTGAGGAAAGTGACCTCTCCCCTACGCAGCCCGTCTGTCTCCCGCAGACTCTCCCTGTGCCTGACAGTAACAGCAGTGCCCTCCTTACCTTTCCAGGTGGGGACTGCCACACTGTCTCTCCCTGTCCGTCGGCACCAACCCCGGGTCAGCTCTTTGGCTCTGCCCTCAGTGAAGCTCCAGCTGGTAGAACATGGGCAGCCAATCCCACTGGTCGGTTTTAGGATCTCCCATAGAAGTTCTTTGGGTTATTTGGACTCTGTTTAAATCAGTTCTTTATCAGGTTAGCCACCTGGACTGGCAGACCGCGGTTTGTCTATCCTGACTCATCTGCAGGGCTTTCCTGAGGGTAAAGAGAGAGCAGTCTGTGGAAGGCTGTGTGCTGGACCGAGCCAGGGTCACCGCTGGGGGGCGGTCGTGGGCAGGGCGAGACCGGCTCTTAGGAAGCTGCCCACACACAGCCCTGGAGCTGTGACTCCCACGTCAGATGACGTCGTGTGTTTCTTTGTAGCATTTTCATAATAAATTCTTTGTTTTCGTCTCCAGGACTTCAAGGCAAAGTAACTTTGACTTAAAAGTATAGTATGTATTTAGGTAAAAATAGTTAACCTTGTGCCAGTACCAAAGCGTGTTGCTGTTTGGTCCTCACTGAGATTAACTGATATTGTTCAAAGCTGCCAAAGCTGAGCCAACCCCCAGGCCCGGTGGGGGTGCTGTAAGCAAACAGCCTGATTTCCAGGAGTCGGGAAGTGTTAGGGGGATGTTTGATCATTCTGAAAAGTGATGTCATCACGTGTCCTGTTTCAATTTATTATTAGACAACGAAATTTTTTATGATAAGAAATATTTTCATTAAAATTTACCTGTGTAGGGCGCCTGGGTGGCTCAGTCGGTTGAGCGACTGCCTTCGGCTCAGGTCATGATCCTGGAGTCCCGGGATCGAGTCCCGCATCGGGCTCCCTGCTCAGCGGGGAGTCTGCTTCTCCCTCTGACCCTCTTCCCTCTCGTGCTCTCTGTCTCTCATTCTCTCTCTCTCAAATAAATAAATAAAATCTTTAATAAATAAATAAATAAATAAAATTTACCTGTATATAAAAATACCCAAGTCAAAGCTAACACCTGGCTTATTTTATGCAGCTGATACGGCAGACAGGGAGACTTTGAAATGTGTCCTCTGCCAGCATTTTTGTTGAGTGGTTAGGCCTTATTCGAAGTGTCAGACCCAGGGCAAAGCTGCCAGCCTGCTGTAGAATTTGAAAGAAAGAATGAAGTGGTGACCAGGAACGGGTTACTCAGATCACTACAGAGATCTTTCATTCCTGGAGGGATTGTTCTGATCCAGCCAGGACTTGGGGTATCGTGCAGCCTGACCCTGTGAGCCGAGGCCCCGGCATGGCCTGTCTGCATCTTTCGTGCTTGTCATGCTCCCTGTGGCGCTGGTGTCGAATGTGGACACCTGGACCACCTGGGACCCACCAAGTCAGCCTCTCTACAGATGGGGCCTGGCAGTCTGCTTTGGCTTGGGCTTCCCCTAGTCTACAAATGATTCACAGGCACTGTTATGTGCCCGGTGCCCAGAACAGAGCTGGGCACAGAGTCCACACTCAAAATATTTGTGGAAGAACCAATGCACCAAAGGCTCAGATGCCCCCAGTACGGTTTCAGTAATGGGTGGGGGCACAGGCTGCGGAGTCAGAGAGACCTGCCTGCACGTAAGAGCTGGGTGACCTGAAGCCCATTCCCGATTTTTCTGAGCCTCCACTTTCTCCGGCAAGAATGCTCCAGGAGCAGGTGTGGGGGCTGCCATTGCTGCACCTGTACCTCCATCATGAGCCCCTAGGGCTCCCTCTGCCACCACGCTGTCACCTACGGCAAAGTCAGCTCTAAAATATTCATTTCTCTCCTTTAGGAAATCTGACTATATTTCTCCACTAGATGACTTAGCTTTTGATATGTACCAAGATCCAGAAGTTGCCCAGATTATACGTAAATTAGATGAAAGAAAACGTGAAGCTGTCCAAAAGGAACGTTACGACTATGCCAAGAAGCTAAAACAAGCTATTGCTGATTTGCAAAAGGTACTGCTCCTGGAGAGAACAGTCCTCCCTCAAGTGTGTGAGAAGGCAGGCAGTGGTCCTGGCCCTGGTACAGCCAAGGCGTAGACCACTAAAAGCTATGGGTAATAGCGTGGGTCCAAGGGGGTAAGCAAAATAAAGTTACGGACGGATGAGCCCCTAAATAAAATGTAAATGAAGGCACACGCTCAGCCTCTTCAGACGTCATCCTCAGACGCCACATTGCCGCCCTAAAGTGGTAGAAAAACACAAGATGTTTACCGTCCCTGTGGATTCATGCAGTTTCTTAGCCGCCCCTGCATGGCCCAGCGTGGCCCCTCCTCCGAGCAGGCTACGCGGGCAGCAGCCCCGTCACCCAGGCCTCGCTTTGCACTGGCTGGGGGTGGGTGCACATTTGAAGCAGGGCGACCTCGTGTGCTTCAGGTCGGAGAGCGGCTCGGGCGGTACGAGGTGGAGAAGCGCTGTGCGGTGGAGAAGGAGGACTATGACCTGGCCAAGGAGAAGAAGCAGCAGATGGAGCAGTTCCGAAGCCAGGTGTATGAGCAGCTGCAGCTACACAGCCTGGTGGACCCCGAGCCGGTAGGTACCCGGGCAGCGGTCCTTGGGGCCATGGAGACGCCCCACAGCGCCCGTGTGTCCGCAGTGCGTGTGTGCCGTGCGCATGGCTCCGTCACACGCAGGTGCCGGTTCAGACAGGTGGCGTCAGCTGTGGGGCCTGCTGCTGGACGCACTTGCAGGCAGATCAGGGCGGAGGAGAGAGCGGATCCCGCCCCTCCTCCCCGGCTCGGCTTCCCCCGTTTGTACAATGAACTGAAGGCGGCGCTGCCCCACGTTCGCCCCATGATGGCCTCAGGAGGGTCGTGTGCCGTTAATCCTAACGGCCTCGGTTTGTTGAGACCGTGTGTCCTGGGAGACGTTCCGCCGCTCACCTTTAGCACCCCACAGGTAGCTGGTGCTCACCCCATGTGGCAGAGTCGTGCGGGACGGTGCGGACTCCGGAGCCTCACTGCCTGGGCTCCGACCTGGCCCCCTTGCTGGCGGTGGGATCTCCGGGTCATTCCTTAGCCACTCTGCCTCAGTTTCTATCTCCCGTTATGGGGTAAAAGGGGTGTGCATTAAATGAGAGCGTCTGTCCGGCACGCTTACCGCCATGACCCACAGTAACTATGTCGTGATGACACAAAACAGCCTGCTTTTGCGGCCACAGGATACACGGCCACGCCAGGGTTGGGGTCCCGCCCAGGTGCTTCCTACCCCACGCACCATGTCTTTGCTGGCAGGTACGTGTGCGTGTTTCCACGCTGGGTGACGCAGGTGCTGTGCTTGCTGTCACGCAGGCACTCCGGTGTGCTCTGTGGGGCACATGGCCACCATGGAGGGGTAGTTGAAAGGCTGGGACAGAACTGGGGGACACCGTTGATGCAGATTGCCTCTCTGCCTTCCTAAATGGTCGCGCCCCCCCCCCCCCCCAGAATGGTGTGGCAACAGCACTGGGAGTGAAGTGTCCCATTTTTCCCCAGGTGCGAAGGCCTTCCGACCTGCCCCTCCAGCCCCTTGCTCACTCTGCCAGTCCTCGCCACCAACAGCCAGTGCCGTCCCTCCCGCAAGAAGACAGGGCGCCAGAAAGCCAGTTTGCAGAGCCTTTCCTTCAGGAAAAGCCTCCAGCGCATGCCCTGGGCCCTTCTCAGCACTCCACAGTGGACCTGTCACCACGCGCCACAGACCTTCATCTCAAGACCCACGTAGGTAACTCGGTTTCAGATTGTGTGCGGTTTATTCAGCAGACACATGCGGAGGACCCACATGGTGCCAAGGCTTTCCCCGTGCAGGGGATGGATCAGGGCACACAGCCGCAGAGCCTTCCTGCCCAGATGTTCCAGCAGGTAATGACACCCCCCTGGGAGGCCCTGTCTACAGTCAGATGTGCAGGCCTCCCGCCTGCTTCTGCCCCATCAGCCAGTGGTCCGGGACACCCCATCCTTCTGAGCCTCTGCTTTCCTCTCTATAAAAATGTACAAATATCTGCTTGAAGGATTGTTTCCAGGAATAAATAAGACCATGTTTGTAAAGTGACAGAACTGACTTCGGTAGGGCCTCCATACGAGTCATGTATGGTTACTGAGCTTTGAGGATTTGCTGTGTTGTAAGTAGCAGAAAAGCTAGCTCAGACTGGGGGTCTCCTGGTCTTAGTGTCACTCGGGACTGGAGAGCTCATGTAGGTTTAAGGGTTCAGTAGCTTCACAGTGTCCTCATCACCCACTCTCTTCCTGTCTTTCCACTCTATTTCCTGTGATTCCAAGTCACCCTAGAGCTGGAGCTCTCGCGTGGCCCTCAGCTTCACGTCCGCACATTGTCCCCTGAAAGGGGCAAGCGCGTCCCATTCTGAGTTACCGGTCACATGCCAGCCTTTGAGTGATGACGAGGACCAAAGGAGGGCTTCACTGGGGCTCCAGCTGGCGGGCAAGGCGGTGCGGCCGGTGGGCTCTGGGGAGGAAGGCAGGGTGTCAGGTGGGCACGGGCCCATGTCTGCTGCAGCCTGAGGCCCAGGAAAGCCAGAGAGGACAGTACTCGTGCTGCTGGCCTCCCAGTGCACAGCTTTGAGGGTCCCTGTCATCCCCGCCGGGAGCATCTTGTCCGTGACGTCATTGCTTTAAGTCATACTCAATACTTTGGTTTAAAATGGTCTTAACGTCTCCTTTGTCAGCATGTCAGCATCTTTTGTTTCATAGCAGAGTAGATTTTAGAATATGAGAACCTCACTCGCACACATAGCATACACCCGGTTAATGTCTCAGTGGGTATTAAATGGGAGTGTCGCAGTGACACCTGCCTCGGGAAATGACTCTGGAATCTCTCTTCTCACTTAATTTCCCAAAAGTCTGCCACCTATGTACATGTTCAGGTGTGCATCTCTGTCTCTGCATGTGGATGGAAGCCCCAGGAGGTGGGGTTGTCGTGTCGCCCATTGCTTGGGCAGGGGGCCCGGCGAGCACCTGCAGGGCTGAGGGGGGACAGACAGCTGCCCGCCCAGAGCACAGGAAGGCTGTTGAAGGGTCGTTAGCTTGGCTGCCTGTTTTTAGTATACGTCTGCCAGATAATGAACACATTTAAAATGAGGCCTGATATTTATAAGTCATAAACTAAGAAAAAAATCAGAAGTCTTGTCAGGAAAAAACGCAATAACTTTTACTTTGTAAGCTACCTGTCCGCTGAACTGTAATTACTGGCGGTAAATAGTAACCGAGGCCGAATCTACATCGCTTTTCTGTTGGATCTACGGTGAGTTTAGAAAGGAATGGAAACCGTGACCTAATTTTTTCAGTTGAATCCTCCTGTACAAATTATTCTGATCCAATACAACTACCATCGTGCAGAGCAGTAGGCCTGCAGTGTAGATGCGGTGTTGGCAGGCGGACAGACCTGGGGAGCTCTGCAGCCGCCCTTCCTCCCCTGCAGCTCCAGTCCGTGCCCTATGACGAGCGGCCCCTCCCTGCCTCGCGGAAGCAGCCAGCAGTGGCCCTGGAGCCAGAAAAGAGTGACAGTGATGTCAGCGAGGCTCCCAGAGGAGGTGCGGCTGGAGAGCCGGAGCCCTTGACAGAGAAGGCCCTGAGGGAGGCCGGCCCCGCCGTGGACGTGCTGGGAGAGAGCCTGGTAGGCCGAGTGCCGAGGACGGGTGTCTGGAACGGGGAGGAGGCAGGCAAGGAGGCGCCCTCGGCTTTGTCCATGATACTGTTGGCTCCCCTTTTGGCCTCAGTATTCAGTTGAAGTCTTTCAATAATCATTAATTATACAAAACAGCAGAAACAGAAGCTAGAATTTAAGATTTTATGAACGTGTGTTCATTTAAGACTGGGTGTTTCTGTCTAGTACTGACAGAGCTGGGATTGAAAATCTGCCCCTTTCTGGAACACCTGCCCATCCCCGGGGAAATGGTGGCAAAGCAAAACAGAAGATGGAAGGGTCTCCGTATGGAAATGAGCCCAGTGGGTTTTCCCCTAGTTCCCAGCTTCCCAGTATTTCTCTTGGCGGAACTTCTCATATTCCCATGTTTTAGGGGTCTTCAGTATTCCACATTAGGAAAGGCACTTCCTTAAACACGCATACTTATTCTGTCCCACAAGAGATTTTTCTCCATGTGTCGGGTCGCACGGTGTTGGGCGGTGGGGTGGCATCACTGACGCGCCTGCTCTGAGTCAGGCCGGCCTCCGGGCTGTGGTAGGTCGCCGGGGCCTATTCCAAGACATGGTCGTACCGGGAGGACGCGCTGCTTGCCCTGTATAAGCGACTGATGGAGACGCCTGCTGGAACCCCGAAGGAAGAGCTGAAGAGCATGCTGCGCGCATCTATCTTTCTCGTGAGAAGAGCCCTCAGAGACATAGTGACCCCGGTGAGTCCCCTCTGCCCCCCCGTGGCCCCGGGTGAGGTGCCTCAGGAAGTCGGGTGGCCACGGGGGTAGCACAGTGTGTCACTAGGAAAGAAGGTTCTCTAGCAAGAAGTGTGGTCAGTGAAGAGCCTGCGCAGTCTGTCCTCACCTGGCCGCATGCCCTGCCCTTGAACGGGGTCAGCTTCCCCACGCCCTAGAAGCCAGGGTCCGCTGAGGCCCGACTCATGGGGACTGATTAAACGCTCAGTTTCTGTTTTTATTTTTCATGGAAGCTGAGGGGCTTGAGGTTATTCCTGGATTCCCCTGACTCTGAAAGGGGCCGCGAGAGTGAGCACGCCCCGGGTGCACACTGCCTGCACGTATGCAGTTAGGAGTGTTCGGGGTGTGGCCTCCAGGCCAACGTGGGGCTCTTTCTGACACTCAAGATGAGAGCACACACCTTCCGTACACGAGGCGCTGCGTTTAGAAAAGCAGTTTTCAGTTCACCCTCACCGGCCCTGCTGGCAGTGTGGAATCTCCAGCATAACGTTCACATTTGTTACTGGCGGTAAATGTCAGGCTTTCTTTGCTGGAATACAGTTACAGGAGCTCCTCTGTTTTTGCCACTTTTTTCTTAGGTTTTTCAGGCTTCTTTGAAATTGTTGAAAATGATAATTACGCAATATATTCCTAAACACAAACTGAGTAAGCTTGAAACCGCTCACTGTGTGGAAAGAACCATCCCCATCCTGCTCACCAGGACTGGAGACTCTTCTGCTCGCCTCCGAGTCATAGCTTCAAACTTTATTCAGGTACAAATTTCACCATAAAATTTGAAACAGTAAATAATGAGCCCGTTACTACGCTATTTGACTTTCTGAGTACCTTACCAGGTTCTGTCTCTCCCAAGAGCGTTATTGATCCTCCTCGTGACTCCCTGTCATTCTTGCCTGGTGCTCCGAGAGCTGAAGTTTGCCTTCGACTAAAGTATAATTTGACTTGTCTAGTATTTCTCCTCTTCAACGTATGCCAGTAACTTCTAGTAAAAATATATGGAAAATTAAACCAGAATAGAAAACTAAGGGTAAAGAGATAATAAATGTGTAATGGCCTTAATCTAGATAGTTTTGCTCGTTCAGCAAACATGCCTCTTCCAGGCCGGGTATTGTGGGGGTACCAAGAGAGGTATCTTGGTATCTCTTCCCCTGAGTGAGGCCCGTGCTTCGGCTTCAGCAAGTCTATGGATGCCTCAGATTCTATACAACATTCTGTTGGGAAGGACTCCATAGCTTTCCTAGTTTCTCAGAGGGGTCATTTTTCCAGTATGAAGAACCACTCATCTCATTTCCTTTCACCTGAGTTCTGGGGGGAATGAAAAAGCAGTACGTTGTATTTACAGGAAGGTAAAAGTAAGTGATGCTCAAGTCCTACAAGATACTCCCTCTCGGTGTGGCTCAAGATCTGGGGGAGGTGGCACCTTTCAAAAGGAACATTGAAAATGAGAGTGTGTCAGTCCTCCATTTAGTCATTTGTGAAGACAGTGAGAGGAAGGGCTGAGGAGGCCAGGCAGACTCCCCGCTGAGCATGGAACCCAATGCAGGGCTCGATCCCATGACGCTGAGCTGCAGTCGAGAGTCGGACACTCAACCGAGCCACCCATGCGCCCCCAAAACTGATTTCTTTCTATATTGCAACCCATATGCTTCGGTATTTTATCGTTACTCTTTCTGTGTCTCGCTGCTTCAATGCTAAATACATTAATTATAGAAAGACTTACTCGTTGGCAGTGGGACTTCATGCTCTCCCCTCAGCCCACCAGCAGTCCCATCAGCCAGAAACTGTGCACTGCTACCCCCTTGGCCAATCTCATAAAGACTAACACAATACTCATTTGTTCTAGAATTTTAGAAATTAGAAAACCTTTTTTCCGAAGTGGGGAAATCCTGAGAAATGAAATCTTAAGTTTTAGATCACATTTCTTGTAAAGCTTTCACTTATCTGTGAGTGATCATGGTTTTGTTTTTTATGATTTGGGGTTTTGTTTTTAATCATTATATCTTAAATAGAAATAATGAGGTTATTAGAGATAAATTATTTTACCACTATTTTTTATTCCCTATTTTTTCCTTCGATTTCTACTTTGAGGATTATACTGGAGTATACTGACTTGCCTCTAGCATTTTCTAGTACAAATTAACACAGTCATGTTGGTTTTTATAGGAAATGGCCTTGTTCAAAGAAGTTAGGTCTCTCCAAATTATTCCATCTTACCTGGTGCAGCCATTAAAAGCCAACTCTTCGAATCATCTGGCGATGAGTCAGATAGGCCTCCTGGCCCGGCTTCTGAAAGACCTGGGCACCAGGGGCACGGGCTTCACCATCGATAACGTGATGAAGGTAAGCGCACCTCTGGTGCCGAGCCAAGCACTTGAGATGAGCCTGGAGCATGGTGGGCGTCTAGTCAGTGTTCGTTGAGTGAACGAGTGAGTGAATGACTTCAGAAAACCAGTCACTGTTTCATCTAACAAAGGCTTCCTGCTCCTCATTCTGCCGCGAGCCGGCACGTACGTGTGGACGTTGGCCCGTGGTGGCGGACAGACTAGGAAGAATCCGGTCGGTAAGAGCTGCAGCGTCACTGGGGATCAAGTATCTGGACATGGAGAGCAGCAGAAACGGACGACCTGATGGAACCACAGACATCCTGGGAGAGGAGCTGTCTGCCAGAGCCAGGACTCCCCCCTCCCTAATTTCGAATGTGACCGAAGCGCACTCTGAGCGTACAGCCGGCGTCTCAGCCGGACGAGGAGCTGCAGCGCCCCCACAGCGGCGCCTTACGGCGCAGCCCATGCATCAGCGCTCCGCATTCCTTCCTGTGCGCGTGGGAAGGGAGGCCTCCCTTCTCCGTGGATTCCACATGTGCGTCGACTCGGAGACCTGGACCAGGTCCTCACGTAATCAGATGTGCCATCAGGAAAGGCAGGGTCATGGCAGGCCGCTTGCACTCTTGTGTTTTCTCTCCGGACGAATGATTTAGACGCTGACGTAAGCCAGCCTTTCAGACGCCCCTCCCTAGACTTCCGGAGCTCTGCGCCCCACTTACGCCACGCTTGGCCTCGTCTCACTCCTTTTTCTGGTTCTTCTTCATCCTCCTGATCTCGTTAACTTCGGAGTGTCCAGGCCTCCTCTTCTCACTCCTGTGCACACACCTTCCCTCGCTGACCTCACCTGCGCCTTCCCACCCGTCCGTGGAAGACACAGTTTCTGCGTGTGCCCTCCCTGGACGCCTGACTCCCCCTGCAAGCCGTGTCCGCCCCGCGTCCAGATGGAGCGCCTGCCCTCCTCACTGACCTGCTCCCTCTCAGCCTTCCCTGTTGCCTCCAGGAAATGGCAACACCATTCTTCTGTTGGCTCAGCAAATGCCGTGGGCTCTTCCTGCGAATATATCCAGACGCCGACCAGCCTCCCAGCTTCCCTGCTGCACGCAGGTCCAGCCCCCGTCATCGCTTGCCTGGTTAGCCACTGCCAGCTCCCCAGGGGACTTTCCCTTCTGACTCGCCCTGCAGTCACATGGACCAGCCTGTGTCTTGCCTCCAAGTGCAGTCTTCTTGTTGCCCGGCACAGAACATGAAGCCTGCCCCGCACACATGAATGCCCATTACCTGGCGCCCCGCTGCAAGACGCCAGCCTTGGCGTCAGTCCCGGTGAGCTCTGCTGCAGCGGCGAGGCGCAGGGAACGTTGGTCACTCTCCCTTGCGGCCGATGCAGCTACCAAGGAGAGAGGGTGCTCTGCCCCACGCCAGCCTTCAGGCCTCCAACTCCTTCCAGTAGGACGCCACCAGCTTTCTCACACGACTCAGAGATCACCGAATGGAGGAAGCGAGTGGAGGGTGGTGAGGGGGTCTTTATGGGCCGGGCCGCTCCTGCCCACCCTTCCCTGGACCTCAGCGCACGGGGCCAGGGGAGGCGGTATAGGTGTGCCTGGGGGGGGGGGGGGCAGCCGGCCTGTCGAGCACGTAGCTGTATTTGTCTGTATTTGTGCTTGACATCACGCCTGCGTGCTGGAGGGGTTGGTTACTGCAGGAGCGAAGTCCCCGAGTGGCCAGTGGGATTGGGCTCTGGTGTGTATGCAGCAGGGCTGGCTGCACGCAGAGCGGGGAACACGCATCCTCTCCACGGATGAAGTCCGCTCAAAGCCCAACTGGATAATGGAGGTTTGAGAGACAAGAAGGATGTATGAAACGCCCCCTTAACATCTAAGAAGGTGAACTGGCCAGAAATGCCTCAGGTCAGGTCACTGTGCACTGCCCGGAGCCCCCGGGGCACCTGTCATGGCGAGTCTGGCATGGGGCCAGTCAGCATGCTTCTCAAGGCTGCAGGCACGTGACTACACAGGAAGAAGGGGTCCCAGAAGTGACTTAGTGATGGACACATGGGGCAGGAAAGCCTTGAGCGAGGTGACAGACAGGAGAAGACAGTGTTGGGTCCAGAGTGCGCCAGAGGCCCCGATGGGGTTGAGGAACTATCTGGGGAGGGAGTACTAGAAAAAGTGGGAAAGGTGGGAGGTGCCCATCAGAGGGTGGGACTCCTGGAGGCAGTGCCGTCACCTGGGGTACAACCAAAGGCCTGTGGCAGGCTGAGACTGTGGGAAGTGAGAGCCCCACAGGCAGGTGTCAGTTTACTGAGCGTGGTATCGACAGCGTGCGTTGGGACGAACGTGTCATGGCACAACGCTGTAGAGCAGCGGGAATGGATCGTGATGGACGAACGTCCTTGACAAAGAAATGTGGAGTGGGAGGAAAGAAAGTTTCAGAAAGATGAGCACAGTATACTATTTAGAATGTCAGACAAAAACCCCATGTGTGTACCCAGCACGCGCGCACGCACACACACGCACGCACGCACACACACACACGCACGCGCATGCACGCGCAAACCCCTGTCTGGGCGGGAGCGCACAGGCCTGCTTCAGGAGAGCCGTGCCCTCTCAGAGCACGGGAAGACCGTGGGGCCCAGGGGGCTTCTGCTGGGACTCACACCATCACCACGGTGTTTCATTTCTTAGAGATCCAAAACAAACATGGCAAAATCATAACATCGGTTAATGTGGATGGTGGATGCGTGAAGTTTCTTTTATTTCCTCTTCTCGGTGATTGGAATGTTTTATAATATTTAATATGAAGTCTACAGAAGGATATAACCTAAAAAATGTTTGTTGGCATGTTAAACGGAAAAAAGCAAAACACAAAGTTATATATAATCCAACGTGAGCTCCGCTGCGTGTGTGAGGGAAACATGGTGAGAAAAACTCAGTGTCGTAATAGCCAGAATTCTGTGGGTGTTGTTCTTTTCTTTTTCAAATTTTTATAATGTGCCTGTATTTCTTTTATGCTGGGGAAAAATAAACTCTGTTGTTGTCAGAATCAGTAACCACAAGAACCCCTCCCAACTTTATGTTTAGTTTTCAGTGAGCACCCTGGAGCACAGAGTGTATGAGGTTCGCGAGACAGCGGTTAGAGTTATTTTGGACATGTATAAACAGCACCGGGCTTTTATTCTAGAGTACCTCCCTCCCGACGACAACAGCATACGCAAGAATGTTCTCTATAAAACAATTTTTGAGGGATTTGCTAAAATAGATGGCAGACCTACAGAAGCTGAAATTAGGGTAAGTCAACTTTTATGAAATTATGACTTAATCCTCTATTGAAGTTATTTGGTCACGAATAAACCGACAGATCACTCAAGGAGCTTCCTGTGCAGGAAACCAGGGAAACCTTGTCTCCCTGAGTTCAGATCCTAGCTCCTCCACGTTCTGCCTGTGAGACTCTCAGTTTCCCCATCTGTAAATAGGAATAGTGACAGACGAGAGGACATGTGTGGTTCTATCTGTCCGTAAACATTTATCAGATTGATTTGGTGAAGGTACTTTGATCCCAGTTATATTGTTAATCTTAGTGACTGTCATAACTTATGAAAAACATAACTCACATGCTGTAACGTTCTCCCAATTTCTAAGACTACCCTAAATAGCTGTTCTAATGGAAAAATAATTTTCATACCAGGCACAGAAGAAAGCAGCTACAGAAGAAGCAGAAAAACGAAAGAAAGAAGAAATTAAAGCTTTACAAGGGCAGTTGGCCGCACTCAAGGACATTCAGGCCGAAGCCCAGGTTGGGAAAGCTACTGTATCCTTCACCCCTGCGCGTTCGCGGACACCCTGACTGCTCGTCCCACGAGACCCATGCACGGCATGCTTGCTTTCCTTTCACGGCGTTATGTAGATGAGATCTGTAGGCTTTGTTGCTTTTTTAAAACTGGTTTGGGCTTACATAAAAGGAATCTTCCATCAGCTGGTTTGAATTAGATACTGACGCCAGGGAGTGCTGCTGCTGCTGCTTAGAGAGGAAGCCCCAGGGCTACAGGGCGGAGGTGGGGGACAGATTTCTTCTTCGGAGCTCCTAGCCTCCCTCAGAGGCAAAGGAGGAAAATAGCTTGTATGTGAAGATCTGATTCCCACGCGTTGAAGAAGGCAGGTTTCAGGGAAATGTTCCCCCTCAGGAAGCCCCTGGTCCTCAGCCTCTGGGAGACGCTGTCTGGGGGGTCGGAGAGTGACTGCCCTGTTTCTGGGATTTACAGCAATTTCACGACGTTTATTTTGTCATTCACGTCCTTCGGTTGAAAGAAAAGGGGAGAGGGAGTGGGGAGGAGCTCATCCCGGAGCATGAGGTTTCAGGGGTGCGGGAGGAGAAGGTTCCGGAGTGTGCTGCGCGGCACCGTGCCTGTTGTTGACGGGACCACACTGCCCGCCGCAGGCTGCTAGGAGGGTAGACCTCGCGGTGAGCGTTCTTGCCACGGCTCGGAGAGAGAGAGAAAACACAACTGAGTGGGTGTTGAAGTGCCTGTGGCCCAAAGTCACAGTGATGATCTGGGAGGTACTGGCAGCTGCGGCGAACAGGACAGAGCCGGAGGGCCGTGGAGGGTTTCCTGGGGTGGGGCCTCACACCACGGAGTCAAGGGGGGCTTGGTTTTGTTTTGTTTTTAAGGTTTTATTTATTTTGAGCAAGAGAAAGGGGGAGGGGCAGAGGGAGAGGGAGAAGCAGGCCCCCCGCGGAGCAGGGAGCCCGACGCGGGGCTCGATCCCAGGACCCGGGACCGTGACCTGAGCTGAAGGCAGACGCTTAACGGCTGAGCCACCCAGGCGCCCCGCAGGGGTGGTTCTTTAAGACATTCATGTTGGGTCCGGTTCTCACAGCTGCTTGCTAAAGCAGGTCCGGCAGGTACTCGACTTTCCCTAATGTCATACAAATAGAGACACAAATTTATTTTATGTATTTGTATTTTTTAGAGAGGGAGAGACGAAGAGCATGAGTGGGAGGAGGGAAGGCAGAGGGAGAGGGACTCTCGAGCAGGCTCCACGCCCAGCGCAGGGCCCGACACAGGGCTCTACCCCACAACCCTGAGGTCATGGCCTGAGCCAAAATCAAGAGTCAGACGCTTAACCCACTGAGCCACCCAGGTGCCCCAATGGGCAAACAAATTTTTAAAACTAAGGCGACTTGCCCCAAGGACAGACCTCTCAGTGGTTAAGCCAAGACAGCCGGGCTGTGCTGCTAAACCCCTCTCTCCTCCCCAGTGCAGCACCGGGCTGCAGTGAGCCCAGCCCCAGATGCTGTGGGCGTCCCTAAGGCCACGCGCCGCCCCCCCATAGATGTCTGTGGAAACAGTGCTGGGTAGCCTCCTCCTCCAGCTTTCCCGGAGCGCATTCGCCAGCTCATCTCCATTCATTACATGTTTGCTGAGTACCTGCTCTGTGCCAGGCACTGTGCTGGGCTCTGGAAATAAGCAGGGAACACCACCAAGTCCTATCCGCCCCACCCCCACAGGGCCACTGCTCTAAGAGGAAGAGACAGTGAAAGAAAGAGCAACACAGGGTGGACCGTGGGGCGGGGGGCGGACGTGGGCCCGCTGTCCTGGAATGATTGCTTAGGACGATGGAGTCTCTTTGTTGCTTTTATTGTGGTGAAATATTTGTAGCATACTTCCCAGTTTAACCATGTTCAAGTGTGCAATCCTGTGCCATTAAGTACAGTCACAGGACTAGCACTGTGCCCTCCATCCAGCTCCAAAGCTTCTGGGAATGACAGTATTTTTAGATTGCCTGATTGCTCCCGAGTTTTAGAAAAAAAGATTTGAAAATTACTGATCAGTTTTCTAAGCTATTCAAAGCATCCAGCTTTCGGCATTGTTGACATTGTCTCCCTGCAAAATACACAAACCCATCTCTCTGTCTCTTTTTTTTTTTTTAAAGATTTTATTTACTCATTTGAGAGATAGAGAGACAGTGAGAGCATGAGCAGGGGGAGGGGCAGAGGGAGAAGCAGACTTCCCCCTGAGCAGGGAGCCTGATGCAGGGCTCGATCCCAGGACCCGAGATCACGACCTGAGCCGAAGGCAGACGCTTAACCATCTGAGCCACCCAGGTGCCCCCAAACCCGTCTCTCTTAAGAAGAGGTTTTGATGCCTGAATTCCAGTCCTGCTGAGTTTGCTTTCTGTGTAGGCACATAAATCGCGTGAGCCCCGTGCCAGCTTCCTGTTAATCTACTAACCCTCCCCAGCTCTAAGATTGTGTTCTGGTGTGTGTGTCCTGCTCCGTGCTTGGCTGTGACGTAAGTCACTTACTCTGACATGAAGCTTGATTCTCTACAAATGCAGCAGACGGTACCCATGTTTGTAACACATCCCTTAAATGCTACGTGTAGGGCCACCCACTGTCCCTGTTCTCTGAAACTGAAAGTCTGGGAAGGCCCTCAACCCCCCACCCCCAGGCTGGGCTGGTTGGTCCTCAGGGGTGCTGTGAGGCGCTCACCACACAGTTGGGCTTTGTAGGGCCGATGGCAGTGTTCAGAGAGCCAGGGAGGAGACGTGCTGACGCGGCCGCCAGAGCTCTGGGGCGGGGGAGAGCTGCAGCAGGAAGGCCTGAGCCCGGCCACGGCTTGCCACCAGCAGGGCCGCTCTGCTGCTCATAAGGGACCCCTCTGCCTGCTCCACAGCTTGGCGCTCCCCTGCGTCCTTAGCACCCCAGACGCAGGGTGTCTGACACAGGGCAGGAGCCTGGCGGGAGGAGCGCGGCCCAGCCCATCAGACTGAGGGCTGCCTCAGCGTGGGAACGCTATGGCACGTTACCCGTTTAGTCCACAAGCGTGCTGGGGACAGTGTGCGCCAGAGAACAGAACAGACAAGAGTCTCCATCGTTGGGGACGCTCGCCTCTTTCAGGGGCGTCGGATGGTGATCAAGATACACAAGTGAGTGCGGAGCCCAGGAGGGGCTGCTGGCTGACACCTTGCTCTGGAGGGCCTCTCGAGGGGAGAGCCTAGGCAAGAGGAGGAGAGGGCCAGAGCTTGAGCACCAGGCCTTTGAGGGACGGCTGGAGCCAGGTCACAGTAGGCGCTGCAGACTCGAGATGAGGGGACAGGTGACCTAGGAAGCTGGCTGAGGGTCTCAAGCAGAAGTACATCGGCCTGCCGAGGCATTCACAGGCCCACCAGCCACTGCGTGGGAGGACCCCCAGAAGCAGGCCCCCGGACCCGGCAAGATGAGGCCTGGGTGTGCTCGAAGTCCAGCCTGGGACTTGCTGGCGGGCTGGTGGGGGCTGAGTGGGGAGAAGGTGAGACGTCAGAGGTCTCTCCGAGCGTGTGCCTGGGGCTCTGGAGCCTGATCTGCGATGGTGCGGGCTGGGGCAGCGGCTCGGCCTGGTCAGGAGAAGCTGGGTCCTGGGACCCCCAAGGAGAGAAGGCTTGAACCCTTGGTCATCCGCACCGGGGGCTGTGAGCCCGGGAACCAGGAAGAGCGTGCCTAGCATGAGGAGCCAGGAGCGGGGAGGCGGCCGAGGAGATGGGGCTCCTGGGGTGCCCCAGGCATCCATGGAGAAGGGTGATGGTCACGTGTTGCCCAGAGCCCATGGGCGCTGCGGAGGGTGAGCTACTGGGAAGCGGCAGCAGAGGCAGGAGCCCGTGGTGGGGCTTGTGAGGGGAGGACACACATTTAGACGTTAACGGCTCATAGAGCTCTGTTACTTGCTGGTAAAAAGTCTGAAAACAGAAGAACTTATTTTTGGCATCAGAATGCGTCCTGGACAGACTCTCACTGTGCAGCCATCTGTCCCTGATCTTTCTGTTTTTGTTCTTAGGGGAAAGAAGGCCCCTCGGTGGAGGCGGAGAGTCAGGGTAGGTACTGGGCATGGGGACTGTCTGCAGCGGCCACCTCATTCCCTGAGCAAATATCCAGGGAATGTAAGATTAACACAAGCAGGGGGAGGGGCGGAGGGACAGGGAGCAGCACACTCCCCACTAAGCGCGGAGCCCAACACGGGGCTCCATCCCACGACCCCGAGGTCATGATCCAAGCCAAGATCAAGTGTCGGATGCTCAACCACCTGAGCCACCCAGGCGCCCCTCAACTTGGGTGCTTTTAAATGTATTTCACATCAAACTGATTATTAAAAATTTGAAAATAATTTTTACAGAAGGTTATTTTAAATGCTTTCTATTTTCGTTTCAGACACACAAGGAGGGAAAGCAGCACCCCCGCCAGCTCCAGAAGTCCCAGATAATCACTATTTGGATAAGTGAGTAGAGGTTCTTTAGCCTTTGCTGTGAGGGTCGAAGGGCTTGCCGCATGCAGGTGCCGCGAAGGAAATATTTTCCCGAGCCCGGCAGGATTATATAAGCTAACTGGCTCTTCTCGGTCATTCGTAAAGGTAGGGAATGGCCCTCCGGACCGACAGGCACTCCCCCCGCCCCGGGAGAGTCAGGATGCCTTCCCCGCTTTACTCCCAGAGAAGTGAGCAGCCCGTTTGTCAGAAGTGCTGTTAAAGGCACAGAATATTGTGACAGCAAAATACTTTTCCCTGTGCAGCCACCACGGCAAATCTACAGGAATTTCAGTAAAATATCTTTGTTCTTGTGACTTAAATAGTGTCTGTGCTTGATTATGCTGACAGTTTAGAATTTGAAGGGACCTTGAGCTAGTTTGTCACAAACACCCGCTCTTCCTACTGCGCACTAGCGCACTGTCCCCCCGCGGACCCCAGGCCGCCCGCAGACAGGGGAGGTGTGCGTGTTTCTAGACGACCCCCCGTGCCTTCATCTCTGGCTTCTGTTCTGTTCCAGTTTGTGTATCTTCTGTGGGGAAAGGAGTGAGTCCTTCACAGAAGAGGGGCTGGACCTGCACTACTGGAAGCAATGTCTCATGCTGACGAGGTGCGCCCACTGCAAACAGGTCAGTCCCTGCAAGGACAGCCCGAGCTGCGGCCTTCTAAGAGGAAAAGACCTGGGGAAGATAGCTGAATGGAGAGCCCCCTCTGTGTGTGCAGTTGGTGTGTTCTCACTGATTCTCACCGAAGTACGTAACGCATACGTAAACGTGCACACACACCGCAGAGTTCGCGTGGGTTCTGCTGCAGACCACCACAGGAAAACAAAAACCGCACTAAAGCCAGTCAGTGACGTTTTGGGCTTCTCGGGGCACACACAAGTTATGTCCGCACTGTACTGTGGTCTGATACGTGTGTGACCGCGTGGCGTCCAAAAAACAACGTAAGTACTTGAAAAATACTTCACTGCTAAGAAATGCTAGCCACCGTCTGAGCGTTCCGCAAGCCCTACTCACTGACCGCAGGTCACCATGACCAATGTGATTATAACGAACAAGTTTGAAATACCGTGAGGACGACCAAAATGTGACACAGAGACACACAGTGAGCAAATGCTGTTGGAAAGATGGCGCCAACAGCCTCACCCGCTGCAGAGTTGCCACAAACCCTCAGGCCGTAAACAATGCGCTATTGACGAGGTGCCCATATACAAGTCAGAAGTGTTTGAGCCCCTGAACCCCCACAGAATTGTGCCCCCAGCTCCCCAAGCCTCGAAGCCACCACCTCTCCCCCCAGAGTCACCACCGTCCCGATTCCCAGCACCACAAGTCAGTGTTTCTTGCTTTTTGAGTTTATGTAAGTGGAATCCTACAAGCTGTAATTATTTCATGTCATGTTAGCCTTCCTGCTGTGTAGCAGTCATTGTTTGAACAGTCCACAATTATCCCCCCATCCTACTGTTTTTAGAAATTGGCTGTGTCCAGTTTGAGGCTACCATGAATAATTCTGGCGTCTGTCTCCCGGTGCACCTGTGAAGGCACCATTTGGGGTGCACCCCGGGGGTGGAGTGGCTGGGCGCGCCCCCACTGGGCTGCAGGGCTGACGCAGGTGGTGCTCGGAGGGGCCACACGTCCACGCACCAGCCCGGGCATGGGGGGCTGCTCCCCATCCTCACCACCTCCACGCTTTCTGCGGATGGTGAGGTGCGGCACCTGTCCATCTGTCCGTCCATCTGCTGGCTGCTCAACGGCCCTCTTTTAGAAAATACCTTCTAGTCTCTTGTTCATGGGTTGTTTTTTAAGATTTTATTTATTTTTACGAGGGAGAGAGAGAGAAAGCGGGGGGGCAGTGGGGGGCAGGGGCAGAGGGAGAAGCAGGCTCCGCACTGAGCAGGGAGCCGGACACAGGACCCTGGGATCATGACCTGAGCCGAAGGCAGACACTTCACCAACTGAGCCCCCCAGGCGCCCTCTGGTTCGTGTTTTAAAATAGATTGCCAGTCTTGCTCTACTGATCTGTGGTCATTCTTGCTGTGTCTGGACCGGAGTCCTTTGCCAGCCCCAGATGCCATAGCCGGCCTCTCCCGCTTGGGGTCCAGCCTGTCCGTCATCCTAATATGTCATTTAAGTTTAACGTTGTCCACCTTGTCCATCTTTCTCATGGTTGACACTTCGTGTAGCTTGTTTAAGAAATCTTCTCCTACCCCCCAAATTTTTATCTCTTCTCTGATGCAGTGGCCTTTCTTTTGATAAAGGGGGAGAACGGAGAGAAGGAACTTCTTGCCTCTGCCTTGGGGCTCTTGCAAGCTCTCGCGTGGGCAGACCCCTCCATACCCTCAGGCAGGCAGTGCAGACTCTAGACCCCGATGGAGGTGCTGGCTTCTCCAGCAGGGTGTGTGGGTCTGTGGCATGAAGTTTCGTCATGCATATGAGTCACTCCTGCCAAACGTACCAGCGTGGCAAGGGAGTCTCCTACCACTCTTCCTGCGCACACTACAAGTGTGAGGGAGCTGGGATTTGGAACCCAGAGGGCCACACGGCTAAGCTGTTCTGTGGCTTTACTACACGCGTCCCACTGGAATTAACCATCACTCCTCCAGCCTCACCCTTAGCCGTGGCCTTTAGGCGCTGCCACAGTAACATGATGAGAGGACACAGGGTGTTAAGCAGAGCACCAGGAAAGATGGCACAAGCCCTTTGCGCTAGCGGGGTGAGGACTGAGCGAAGGTGCGCGAGCCCGGATCGTGCAGGCTGGCAGGGGCAGCACACACTGCAGTGTTCTCGGAGACGTGCTTCCTTCTGCATTTCGGAATGCAGGTGGTGGAGATCTCCAGCCTGACGGAGCACTTGCTGACAGAATGCGACAAGAAAGATGGGTTTGGAAAGTGTTACCGCTGCAGCGAGGCTGTTCTGAAGGAAGAGCTGCCCAGACACATAAAAACGAAGGAGTGTAACCGTGAGTGCGGGCCCAGGCGGTGCCCTCCATGTCCCTAGTGCCCCTGGCCTGGGGGGCCCCGCTGCAGAGGGGGTGTCCGGTCAGGTGTGTCCTGCTCCTCGTGCAGATCTCACAGGAGGAACTAAATCTTGTCTTATTGACACCATTTCAGCTGCCAAACCAGAGAAGCTGGCAAACCGGTGCCCTCTGTGCCATGAGAACTTCTCCCCTGGAGAGGAGGTGAGGGCCTGACGTGGGCAGGGGGCGGGGGTGTTCGGGGAGCACCCCGGTCTGTGGCAGCGCTGCCCGAACAGTTACTCTGTTTACCTGCCTGCTCAGGTGCTTTCCTCCTCCCGCAGCGCCGTGGACCCTCTGGGGGGGCGGGGGGCTCAGCTCTTGGCGGGGGGTGAGTGTGAGGGGCTCTGGCCTCCGTCTGGCCTCTGCGCTCCTCCGCGTGCTGGGGCCCCAGATGGCGTCTAGGCCAGACCACAGCACGCCGGTCCCCTCTCATGACTGAAGCCGAGCCCGGCACGGCGTGGAAATCCCACCTCTCGGGTGCCTGCAGTCTCTTGTCTGGAACCCAGAGGCCACACTGGGTGTGGGGCCCTCACCCCGCCGCCCCCCCGTCAGCCACGCTGACTCCACCCACAGCTCCGTGCGCTCCCCAAACCTACACGGTGGCACCCAGCCCCTGACAACACTCCGTCTGCTGGGTCGGTCAGGAGCTGCAGCTGCCCCTGGTTTCGGCTCTGGCGGAGCTCATCGCGATTGTTCCCTCGGTTGCCTGGTTGACTCACTGTGTGCCTCCTTTGTTTCAGGCGTGGAAAGCTCACCTCATGGGCCCCGCTGGCTGCACAATGAACCTGCGTAAGACCCACGTGCTGCCCAAGGCTCCTGTTCTGCTGCCGGGTAAGGCCCGCGCCTTCCTGCACGTCGGTGCCCGCATGGCGGGGTCCCCGCTCTCCGTTGTCACTTAGTCTTTGTGTCCTGTCTCCGGCTCTTAGTGAGGAGGCTCACTGCCTGACCAGAACTCTGTCAGCACTAGATGCTTGCACGATCCTGCCCTTTCTGGAGGCTCCCCAGCAGCGTCATGGAGGCAGCAAACCCAGCCCCCCAGGTGTTCTTAGGGTGCAGACCCTGTTCTCGGCCTCTTTCTGCATCACCAAACCAGAGTACTCAGAAACACAAAGTCAAATGTAGATTCACAGACAATGCCACTACCTGTTTTATAAATCATAATTTTCAATATTTTATGTCAGATTTAGAACGCCTTGGAGGAAAATATGGTATTTTTCATTAGAAAATTGTTCCCAACCAAAACACTGTTGGATGCGTAGCTTTATGTTTGGGGTGTGTAAAAGCAAGAGAGTCACCAGCACGAGTGTGAGGAGACGTGGGTCCTGGGCTCCGTCCGTGCCAGGCGCCGTGCCGAGGGCTGTGCGCGGCTGACAGGGCCACCCCCCTGCCGCCCCCACAGCAGCCTCTTCCATAAACCAGGAGTACGGGCACTTGGAGGGGCCTGCCCGGGTTCCTCCGCCCAGAGACGAAGCTCTAGTCTCACGGCCGCCCCTTTCTTCATTTCTGGAGCTGCGCTTCTGAAGCCAGCAGTTGGCAACCGGCTCCCTTCTCTTCCCTCCATCCCTGCCGTCAGGCTCCTCTGAGCTCCTTCCTTCCTCTGCCGGTTCACGTGCACGTCCTCCTCCGCCGTGCGGCCCGCCCTCGCGCCTGCCCTGCTCAGCCCGGGCCCTGCGGGCGGGGGGGGGCCGCTGTGCCGTCGCCGCGGCCACGCGCTCTGCTCGTGTCTCCGTCTCCCTCCTGACACGGTGCCTGTGTTCTGTGTGTCTGTGTGTCCGGCAGGTAAAGGCCCAGCCACGGCCAAATCGGGGCCCTCAGGATCAAAGGTTGGAAGCAAGATCCCAACCCCGAAGGGACTGAGCAAAAGCTCTGGCAGGACGTACACAAAGCAGTGACAGGACACGCGTTCTGTCTCCTTTGTCCCCACAAGGGACAGAGCAAGTTTCCTGACTGTGAACCATCTCGCCTAAAACCTGTCCTTGGACATGGTGACCCGTCCACCGCCGCCGCTGTCCCCCCGCCCTCGGCCCCACCCGTCCTTAGCTGTCGCGCCCGCTGCACAGCCGACCGAAGAACCTGCATCCCGGGGCTAGGACCAAACCCCCCGCGGCTTCCAGCAGCCAGGCGTCCGACCTCCCAGCCCAGTGGGGACAGAAGAGCATCAGCGTGTTTGAAGGGCACCGACAGCCTCGCCCGGGTGGGTCAGGCTGCGGAAGGTGTAGTGTGAGCACAGCGCTCTCCCTCACGGGCTCGCCGTCGTTCCCGTAAAGGCTTCACTGTGAGCCTGGTGCATGTTGGTCCCCCTCGCCCGTGTGGCAGCACGCCCTCCGGGCCTTGGCGCCCCGGCAGTGGGAACCGGCCGGGCGGGAGAGACGGCGTGCGCGAGGCTCTTCGGGCGCCCTCCCCCGCCCCTGCCCGGCGCACCGTCTCACCCGTGTCCGCGGGCCCGCGCTCCGCCCTCTCACAGGCCACGGCGCGTGGCTCCGCCCGCGGCACTCGTGAGGAGCGCCGGGGCCCGTGAGGAACGTGGGGTCCGCGGCAGTCCCCCCGGCTCCGAGTCAGGGCTGTGCTCAGGGCGCTCACGTCCCCTACACGTGGGCAGCCCCCAGACAGAATTATGAAGGGACTGTCCCCTAATTGTGCTGAGCTCACCTGACCACCTCGGTCGAGCAACCCTGTCCTCAGCCCTAGAGGCAGATGTGGCATTGCGGACGCTGGCACGGAGTAGCTTCTGCTTCATGTACATCACAAGCGAGCCTCCAGCCCAGACCGCAGAGCGTCTGCCTCGGGCCTGTCGTGCTGCCCCTCACACATCTACGCTGGAATTGGGACCGTAAGTTGGTCCTGGGATGCCCCGAACACCAAACACCACTTCAAATGAGGAACCCAGACCTCGCTCCTGGCCAGCCATCGGGCCCCCCGGGCAGTGGGCCCGCGCACGTCCCCTGCAGGCGGCTGTGGCAACCAGCCCGTGTGCGTCAGCAGTCTGCTGGGAGGCGCCCCGGTGTGTCCCCCCGCGCAGGGCTGTACTCCCCGCCGCCGAGCTTCCCCGGGGACCCGAGGCAGCTCGCCCTTCCTTTCCCACCGTGCGGCCTCACGAGCGTCAGCAGGCTCTCCAAACACCAGCGAGAACTGGGTGCAGTGGATGAAATGTGGACTATATGATTAGTGCGTAAGTATTCTGAGTTCCCAACCGTGTGAGACAGCAAAGTGTATTTTAGAAGACCCCTAACAGCTGTTTGAGTGGTGTACTCCCTGAGGACGTTCGTGACTGTGAATTTGCACGACTCTCTCCATCCTGGGCGAACTAATACCTTCTCATACACAGCAAGAATAAGACTGAGAGAATTACCTTTAAAAACAATAACCAATTGAAAAATAAAAAGTATATGGGGAGAAATAACATAAACCTTCAGTGGACAGAGCAGAGTGCAGATGCCAACCGATGACCCACGAGCCTTCCTGGCCTGGGAACAGCAGCTCAACCTGCCGGCCCGTCCTCCGCGTGCAGACCAGCCGCTTCCGTAACCAGAGCAGTGGTGACACGGGTTAGTGAAGGAACCATTCCTTCCTCTCCGATCAAAACTTTCAAATATCTGTGTCCTATTTTCTATGTATTATAACATGTAACTTAAAAAAATATTTGTAAAAATACTTAATTTTAGTGATTGACCAAATCGGGTGCATTTAAGACCAATTAGCGTTGTTGGTTACGGAAGAATCGTGCATTTATGTTGAAATGATCCCTAGCAGTAACTTGTGGCCACTGAAAGCCTTACAGAGTTAGAGACTATTAAGGAACCACAAATAAAAGATAAAAAATTTGGAAGGAACTGTAAGATCCCTTGGCCATTTATAAACAAATATGTAAATTTGGAACAGGAATTAATAATTGACTTTTCATTACTGAATATGTTGTGGATATTTAACTATTTATTTCTATTATTTTCATATTTCAGAATATTTTATCAAGCTAATTTAAAAAAATGTGTATAAATTTGGCATCAGAATACACATGTAAATACTTTTAATGAAAATTTGCAACTTTTTAATGTTTTAACATAGTTTTCTATTTGTCTTTATTTCGGGTACCAGAATTATAATATCTAACTAATATATTTTTGTTGTTACTTCTGGGGCTAGGGGTCACTTCACCCTGAGCATATGAACATAATAAAAAGATCACTAAAAGAGCATTTTGTCCCTTTTATTTCAAGATTAATATTAAAAGGCAAACAGAGTGCAGTCCACTCTGGCACACAGGCTAGGGGCTCGGCCGGGGGAGGCGCGGAAGGGACAGAGCCCGGCCCCACGACGCAGGGTGTGTGTGGACATGACCTTCCTGCTGAACAAGCTGAAGGACCGTCAGCTCCATGTGACTTGGAGGAAATGGTGGCCCAGCTTTACCCTGTGGGAGGAAACCGGAATGTGCCTCAGACGGCCTCACGGTGCCCACTGGACATCTCCACGCTTGGCCCCCTTGGCCAGAGGGACGGCGATCTTGCTTTCAAATGAGTAAAAAGGCAGGATTTTCTCTGTTCATGTGTGGAGTGACTTTAAGCTCTTAGCAGTTTGGGGAATTGTAAAATCGCTTCCATTTTGAAGCTGTAATGTCCACGAATACATAGTAACGTAAAGCTGAGGGCACTGCGGTTTTGACGGGACAAGGACTTAGAGTGTTCTCTCTTGTCTGGTGACTAGGGCACCTGCGTGGGGGAGGAGCCAGGTGCGCCGCAGCGTGTAGGACGAAGGAGAAGCGCTCCCCTCACCCCTGCCCAGGTGCGGGAGGAGGAGGAGCCCTTCCTTCCGCGGGCTGCCGGAGAACTGGCTGTTCCTTTGTGCCGATGAGTATTCGCTCCTAAAAACCAGGTCCACTCCAGAAAGCTGAGCGTGTGGTGGTGTGTGCGCAGAAGGCTTCCTGGCTCTCAGCCGCTCCGGGGGGCCTCCACCCACCCTCCCCATCAGCTGGGCTGCGGGCTGAGCCCCCTGCATCTGCAACGCTATTGGAGTAGTGACCCTCCGAGCTGCTCCCCTTGGGGTCTTCCGAATGCTCACGAAGACCACGTGGGGCCAGTGAGGTTATCCTCAATGGCGGACAGGGATGCTGGCTCCCTGGAAGGCAGCGGGCCCAGATGAGAACCCTGGATCCTGACAGACCCGGGAGGCCTGTGAACAACATCTCATCCCTGCCTCAGTTTGCCCTCTATGGAGCGGAGCCGAGGAGAAGGTGCTGATGAGGCCCGACCTGGCCAGTGGGTCTGCAGGTTTGGGGAGGGAGCCCGCCCCTAAGCTGAGGGGCGCCCCCCAGCCCTTCATCCCTCACTAGGCTGTACCTGCAAGGGGTAGGGAGCAGGGAGACTGAGGCACGGACCACCACCTGCCCAGAAGGCCTCAGAACTCCACCCAACTTCCCAGGCCCCAGGCCCACCCACCTGAGCCCGCTAGTGCTGGGATTGCAGGGGAGGGGCAGGGAGAGTGGGGAGGACTGAGGTCAGACACCTCGTTGGGTGGATTTCCTTGTGCACAGAAGGAGCTCATCCCCAAGCAACGCCCTTTTGTGACCCTGGTCCTGCAGGTTGCGGACTCACCAGGAGAGGCGTCCCTGGTTCCTCTCAGGGTCCTGGGACCAGTCCGGCAAAGGGAGGGGTGCAGTGTCCTGCCTGGAGGTGGGGGACATTGTGGGAACCACTGCCAGGGTTCTGGATAGAGATCTTTCTCTCCCCGTGGGGTAGGGAGCACCTTGGGGGTGCTGTTTACACAAATTCCGGGATCCTAGAAGGGGGTGGAGGGTTCCCTGGGCGGGGGGGGGGCAGGAGGGCAAGCCTGCGGGTGTCCAGCTCCAAGCATCAGCCTGGGCGGGGCCAGGCCAGGAGCAGAGCCAGGGACAGAAAAAAATCACCTCTCATGTTCTTCCTACTGAAAGTTTTAAAAGTTTTGCTTTTTAACACTGCCATCTGTAACCTACTTGGAGATGTTTTGTATTTTCTGTTCCTGAATGAGACAGAAACTTGTGAAACAAGACACAAACACAGCAGCTGAACGATCAATGATTTGACTCTATTACAATCATGAAGTCTGTGTCAAAAGGCGCGTCAAGAGGCCTTTACAGAAATAGAAAACCAGAAGAACACGTTTATTTACAACATGCAACCAACAAAGAATTCGTACCCAACAGACACAGGGAATTCCTACGCATCATTAGGAAAGGGCCAAGCAGGCCTCTAACCTGGCTTTGTGAGTGCAAATAGGTAAGTGATTCCAGAACACAGCACTGCAGCGTTCTGCAGCTGCAACAAGTTACCGCGAGGGCAGGGACCCATGGCGCACGGGAGGGACTAAGATCGGGGCTCAGCTGGGTGCCGGGCTCCCGGGGGGAGTCCACTCCTCAACATATCCCAGCTTCCAGAGGCCCCCACTTTCCCGAGCTCAGGGCCCCTCCGTTCAAGGCCAGCCACGCGCCCCAACTTCTCACGCCGCCATCCCTCTGGTCCTCGGTCTCTGCCTCTTCCTCTTCTGCTTGTAAGGACCCTGTGATCTCACTGGGCCCACAAGACCGTCTCCCCGTCTCAAGGTCCGTCTGCAACTACAAGTCCCCTGTGCCATAAAACCTACTGCGTTCACAGGTTCTGCAGACTAGGGCATGGACCTCTCCGGGGGCCGTGACTCTGCCCACCACACATGTAAGAACACCACACGCCTAACACCTACTTCGCTTTTCAAAAAGGCGCTCACCACCTGGAAGATATGCGGAAGAAGTTAAACAGAGATTAGTGATGGCAATACCAGAAAAAAAAAGAACAATAGTAGCGTATCGGTGTTTATTTCACATAAAAGCAGTATTTTCACTAAAAATGGTTCACAATTCATATGCTACAAATACCAAGGCAACTTAATATCCAATGCATTTAAAATAATGTATCAACAAATCACAAACATTAAATGAACCGTAAATTCATAAAGGTAAAGATGGAGTAAAATTAATCACGCAATAGTTAAGTTACAAGGATAAAATTTATAAAAATATTTAAAATACACTAAACAATACGCAAGTGGAAAAATGCAATGAGTAATACACATTCTTAAATGAAACGCTATTTTCTTTTTCGTATATGTGTGTGGAGTTATTCTTAGAAGATTGTAAGCCCTAAGGGGTGAGTGTGGAAGCAGCTGAAAACGTCAGCAGCGTTCCTGGTCTCCGGCTGTTGAAAGCAATGGCCCAGAAGGAACGGGATCCCATGATCCTCAGGGGCAGGGCATAGGTTAGGAGCTAGGAAAGAATGTAACCCTCATCCCCCCCACTTCCTGCTCCTCCCTTATCCCATGACTGCCTCCCTGCGTGCCTACCCGTCGTTGGAGAAAAGGCAAGCCTGCCTCAAGATATTTGCCATCCCTTTGTACTCCTTTCCCACACTTGGAGGCATCTGTTCTTGCTTTTCTGATAAAATAAAATAAAATAAAATAAAATAAAATAAAATAAAATAAAATAAAATAAATAAAAGCCATGTGCAGAATCCAGCTGAGGCAGTCCTGCACGGCCGCTCAAATGGTTGTCTGAGGACTTGAGTTCAGTGCGGGACGACATTTGGCGCCCGAACAGGGACTTTTTCAGGACTCGATATCCTGCACGTCACTCCTCAAGCCCGAGACAGGACGTGCGCTCATCCAGGTAGGAAGTACAGCCCTTGATGCCTGTGACGGAGTGACAAGTGAACTCACATTTTTCTTTCTTTCAGGCGTGCAGGATTTTACTTTGAATTTCTCTCTGATCTGTTTTTCTGTCTGTTATAACCGTGTTAGTTATGGGACCACCTTTAAGTAGGCAACAGGCTGTCCATAAGGAGCAACTACGTGTGCTTCTGCACTGTACAGGATACAAAGTAACTGATAAGGATTTAATACGATTGTTGTCAGTAATAGGTCAGCATTTCCCATGGTACATGCCCTAGGGCTCCTGTTCGGTTGAGGACTGGGAACGTGTGGGCAGATGGCTGAAAAATGCACTGGGTCCTGTTACAGATTCTCATTTGCATACATGGGATCTTTGCCGGATAGCTATCCACTCTTTACAGAAAAAAACCAGCTAAAACTGATTGGCGAGACCTCATTCCTCCCCCTTCAGATCCGCCGACGTGTTCCCCAGTCACGGCAACAGCCCCATGAATGTAGCCCCTACCACCCCGCCGGAGGCTCCAATAATATCCCCCCCCCCCCCGATAAATTGCCTCCTCCCTCTCCACCCTCCCTAGAGGCAGAAAATAAAGCTGTTGAGGAGAGTGCCTCCTTTCCCTTGGTAGAAAAGATCTTAAAGGAACACCAAAAAAAAGGAAGCCCAAGAACAAGAAGGCTTTATTGGAGCACGTCCTATCTTCGGAGACCAGGGACAAGCTCCACGGCACGATCACTTAGCGTCCCCGGGCCTCAAGGGGCTTTGTCGGAGCATCCGTGAGAATGGGCTCTCAGGTACTTTCACAAAGAGTATCACAGAAGGGATCGGCGGTGGGTAGGAGATGACCCCTTGGGACTGGAAAACATTGGTCAAAATGGTTCTTAACACTGTCCAATATTCTTTACGGCTGCAAGAATATCGAGGTGCTGTTCAGATAACTGCCGTGGACAACTTGACAAATGACATACCTATTGGAATTGAAAAGTTATTAGGAGAAGGGCCTTAAGGACTGTGGACGCCCAAGTTGCTATGGATCGAAGGGCATTTCCGCAAATAGCAGACGCTGCCATTAAGGCACGGTCCCGGATTCCAGATTCTCCTACCCCATCTGGCTCGTTCGCTACCATTCAGCAACGAGCCAGTGAACTCTATATAACTTTTACAGAGAGATTGCAAACCGCTATAGCAAGGCAAGTGGATAATACTGATGCACAAACACTTCTAACTACTCAACTGGCTGATGAAAATGCCAATCAGGACTGCCAAAAGGTGAAGAGGCCAGTGCCCCAATATTGCGGAAATGATCCGAGCCTGCCAAAATGTGGGCACAGAGTCTCATAAGGCAGTATTGCTCACCTCTGCTTTAAGACCTCAAAAATACTTTAAACGCGGCAAAGAGGGACATTTTCAGAAACAATGCCGACAACAAGAGCAGAAACGTCCCACTCAAAAATGCCCCAAATGTAAAATGGGATTATCGCTGGACTAACCAATGCCCTTCCAAATCCGACTCGCAGGGAAACCCGCTGTCGGGAAACTTGAAGAGGGGCGCGGGAACCAGCGATGCAAGCCCGGAACCAATCCTCAAACCCAAAAGCCCAAATGTGAAATGTCAACGCAGAGGAATGGACCCCCAAAACGTCCAACCACCCCTTCAGCCCAGATGACACCGAGTGATAGACTTGGTCGCCGCTGCTGCAATCAGCACAGGATGGACCTGCCTCTTGCTTGTGGTGTGACCCTTAATACTGTTGGGGAAGTAAAAAGGGCCCCAACAGGCATATTTGGTCCTTTGTCAAAAAGGTAGGAATGATTTTTGGGGCGCTCTAGCGCAACTATGAAAGGCATATTCGTTCTCCCCGGGGTTATTGATTCCGATTACAGAGGAAAAATCCAAATAATGTTGACTTTCTTTACTTATGCAGAAATATGGGCACAGCCTGAAGTAGCACAATTGCTTCTGCTTCCTTATTGGGCCCCCAAATAGTCAAAATATACGAAGACATGATAAGGGCTTTGGCAGTACCACTGCGAGGCGTGAAGCCTTCTGGGCTGTGGCCCATACAGGACACATGACCCACCTTACAAATCACAACTGCAAAAAGAACTATTAAAAGCTTAATAGATCCTGGGGCCGACGTAGCTGTCATTCGAGCCCAAGATTGGCCGACAGAAATTCCCCTTGTGCCCTGTTCACAAACTCGTACCGCAACAGGGGGCCAAGACGGTCCCCTACAAAGTAAATGTCCTGTTGTATGCGTTGATGTGGAAGGGCACCGGGCCATTGTAAGACCTTTTGTTCTAAAACATCCCCACTTCTCTCTGGGGAAGAGACTTCCTAAAGCAATGGAATCTTCCCCTACAGACAAATTTATCCTGACGGCCATCGCTACAGAAACCGCCCTCACTCAAGCTGTCTTGGAAAAACCAGGTCCCCCTGCTTGGGTGCAGCAATGGCCTAGAAAAGGTGACAAACTAAAACACCTACTAACCCTAATGGAAATAACTCGTGAGCATAGAGAACCCTCTACCAGCCCGTGGAATGCTCCTATCTTTTGTATCCGCCCAAAATCAGGCAAATGGAGATTGCTACATGATTTACGGGCAGTTAACGCTCAAATGATTCCCACGGGGCCCTTGCAGTTTGGTCTTCCAAATCCTTCCTTACTCCCTTCAACTCAAAATCTCATTGTGACTGATCTCGAAGATTGCTTCTTTACTATTCCCTTGCACCCTGAGGATAATGAAAAATTTGCCTTCTCTGTCCCCACGATCAACAATCACAGAGCTGTACAAAGACACCGATGGAAGTATCTGCCCCAGGGAATGATGAAGAGCCCCACCCCCCACGTGTCAGTCTTTTGTTGTTAGTGCAGCCTTTTGACCTGCCAGAAATAGATTCCCACAAATACCTACCACTACACGGATGATATACTGCTTGCTTCAGACAATAACACCTTCTCCATACATTTTACAATTTCTTACTGATTCAGTCACTGCCGCCGGTTTGCTCATCGCTCCTGAGAAAATACAAACAGCTCCATGGAAATATCTGGGGTACAAGCTCATGTTGCAGACAGTCACCCCTCGATAGATCGTTATCCGTTTTCCGTCTTCCATCGCCACTTAACGTTTAGCTCACTGCGGCAATTCCTCGGACACATTAATCAGCTGTGTCCCACTTTAGAAATTCCTACTTGCCAATTGACCTCCCTTTCAACTTGGAGATCCAAACCCTGCGTCCACATGATCAATGACGCCTCGAGCAAAAAACAACTAGATCTCCTATCCCAATGACTAACCTCTGCTTCATTAGACCGCAGAGATCCCTCTGCCAGCATAACTTTCCTTGTCTTGAACACCCCTCACGCCCCTACGGGGATAATCTGCCAAGTCCTGCCTGATAAATACCTTGTTCTTGAATGACTTTTCGTCCCGGTGCAACCCAAACATAGGGTCGCCTCTCACCTCTCTCTGATTACAGCTCCGAGAGATCGGAAAAGAATAATTCAGCTAACTGGCTTTGATCCCCGATCTATCTACTTAGGCATCAGCAAAGAAGAAATGGATAATCCATGGATACACGACAAAAAGTTCCAAATTGCAATGGCTAATTTTACTGGTCAATTTATCTTCTCATTGCCCTCAGATAAACATATCCAGAACCTCAAATATTTCCACCTGTTCTCCTACTCTCTCACTTCTAATAAAAACAGGGGAATACATGAAAATATGCCTGTAAGCCTTTACCACACCCACTCACAGAGCAGAATTGGCTACTGCCATTCTTGCTCTGAAGATCTCTTCTCAAACACCTATTAATCTAATAACAGACTCCCAGTTCATGGCACAATTATTGACGGAGCTCCCTACCACCACTCTTCACACACACACACACACACACACACACACACACACACACACACACATTGATCGCCCTCTACTATCTATGTTTCTTGAAGCTCAGGCATCGTTACAACACAGGTTCTCCCTGTTGTTTGTCCTTCACAGGCGCAGTCATTCTCATCTCCCGGTCCTCTTACGGAGGGCAACAATGGTGCTGATTCCTTACTGACCGGATCTTCATTCTCCTCTGCCTTGGGTTCTCACTCCTTTTTTCACCAAGGGGCAGGGGCTTTGGCTACACAGTTTTCTATCTCTCTTTCACAAGCAAAACACATCATACACTCCTGTCCCGGCTGCCAACAATTTTCTTCTGCTCATCTTCCTGGAGGAGTCAATCCCCGTGGTTTATCCACAAATCGACGATGGTAAATGGATGTGACCCGTTTCCCCTCATTTGGATGACTACAATGGGTACATGTTACTATTGATACTTAATCTGGATGTCTATGGGCCTCCGCTCAGAGCAGTGAAGGCTCCTCTCATGTCATTACTCATCTCTTGGAATGCTTTGCCATAATGGGCATCCCCCAAAAACTGAAAACGGACAATGGCCTGGCTTGTACGTCCCATCACATGACCCAATTCCTAAATGATTGGGGAATCACACATTCTCCTGGCATTTCCCCGAAATCCTCCAGGTCAAGTCATTGTCACACGTGCCAATGGTATCTTGAAACTACTTCTGCATAGAAAAGGGGGGGATTGAGGCCCCCCAAATGAGAATAATGAAGGCACTGTTTACTATTAATCACATACAACTAGACAAACATTTTAATTCGGCTCATTCAAAGCATTTTCGGGTTGAGGAACCCCTTCCCAAACTGCAAGTATGGTACAGACTGCCCAATGGGGGGCCACAATGGAATGGCCCGGGACCTTTACTCACGTGGGGGAGAGGTTACGCTGCTGTGCTTTCTCCACAAGGTCCGATGTGGCTACACGCTCGGCTGACTAAGCCTCACCATGAGCTGGCACGAGGAATTCAAACGCCCGCTTCCATGCTTCAGCCTGATGTCGGTAACCCCACCACCCGGCATGCCATCGGCCAAGGAAAGGAAGAATGAACCAACACCTATCAACGACATCTCATGGGGTGATGTCAAAGGGCCCACAGCTATTTTAGACATCATGGCTGCAGCCGCTACCACGGCAACCGCTGCTGATCTTTGGCTGCTTCCCTCCAAATGGCACAAGTGCATTCACATATGCAAAACACTACAACCGATTTAGAAGAACAGGTCAAAATTAACAAATTTGGTTAGGAGAACATCAACAGGCAGTGTGGACTAGATCCCAATAAACTTGTGACTTGGAGTTTACCTCCTACTCATTACTTCGATTCCCTATAACAAGACTTGGGGGCAACTGAAAACTCATCTTTTTTTTTTTTTAAAGATTTTATTTATTTATTTGAGAGAGAGCATGAGAGGGGGTAGGGCAAGAGGGAGAAGCAGACTCCCCGCCGAGCAGGGAGCCCGATGCGGGACTCGATCCCAGGAGCCTGGGATCATGACCTGAGCCGAAGGCAGTCGCTTAACCAACTGAGCCACCCAGGCGCCCTGAAAACTCATCTTAATCAAGCCTTTTCCTCCTCCTTGAATCTCTCCATTGAAAATATATTTTTTTAAGATCTTACTTATTTGTCAGAGAGAGAGAGCACACGTGCACACTCAAGCAGGGGGGTGGAGTAGAGGGAGAAGCAGACTCCCTGCTGAGCAGGGACTCCATCCCAGGACCCCGGGATCATGACCTGAGCCGAAGGCAGACCCTTAACTGACTGAGCCACCCAGGCATCCCTGTCCATTGAAAATCTAAAACTTAAGTAACAAGCACAAATACAGGAACTCCAACAAGAACGTCAACAAGCTACCATTAATACTCTCAATGATATTTCTACCTGGCTCTATCCAAAAAACTGGTTCTCTGAGCTCAATCTCCACTCTTGGTTTTACATGGCTATACTGCTTTTAATAATCTCCTTTCTCGTTATAGTCATCATGGCAAGCCTCCCATCCTGTTCTGCCTAGAGGACCCGAAACACACTTGTAGTGACCACACAGATCCTTGCCACCCCCTTAAACAGCCCACCTCTATATCCCACTAAACAAAAAGGGGGACTGTGGAGTTATTCTTAGAATATTGTAAGCCCTAAGGGGTGAGTGTGGAAGCAGCTGAAAACGTCAGCAGCGTTCCTGGTCTCTGGCTGTTGAAAGCAATGGCCCAGAAGGAACGGGATCCCACCATCTCCAGGGGCAGGGCATAGGTTAGGAGCTAGGAAAGAATGTAACCCTCATCCCCCCCACTTCCTGCACCTGGCGATTAGTAGCACAAACATCTCGCTCCTCCCTTATCTCATGACTGCCTCCTTGCGTGCCTACAGGTCATCTGGTAAAATGCAAGCCTGCTTCAAGATGTTTGCCATCCCTTTGTACTCCTTTCCCACGCTGGGAAGCCTCTGTCCTGGCTTTTCTGATAAAAACCAAAATAAAGGCTTTGAGCAGAATCCAGCTGAGGCTGCCTCTGGCAGAGGCAGTCCTGCACGGCCGCTCAGATGGTTGTCTGAGAACTTTATTTCAGTGCGTGAGGACGTACGTGCTGCTTAAGCGATGACTATGTTGTCTTTTTTAATTATTTTTAAAAGAGGGAGAGAGTGTGTGAGCAGGGAGGGGCAGAGGAAGAGGAAGAGAGAATCTCAAGCAGACTCCATGCCCAGCGCAGAGGACACAGGGCTCAATCTCAAGGTCGAGAGATCATGACCTGAGCCAAAATGAAGAGTCAGCCGCTAAACCGATGGACCAAGCCACCCAGGCGCCCCTGGACTGCTCAGGGTCAGACCCGGGTGGGGGGGCCATCACTGCTCAGGGCCCTCTCTGGGGTTGGGGGGGCATCACTGCGTGGGCATGGGCCAGGACCTGGAGGGGGGCGGGGGGAAGGCGATCACTGCTCAGGGTCGACCCGGGTGGGGCGGGGTGGGGCTTCACTGCTCAGGGTCGCGCCCGGGTTAGGGGCGCCATCACTGCGTGGGCCCAGACCCGGGGGTGGGGGAGGCCATCACTGCTCAGGGTCGGGCAGGGTGGGGGTGGGGGTGGGGTGCGGCGACCCGGTCGTCTGTGGGCCCCGGTCCCCGAGCAGCCCCAAACGCCCGCAGAGGCCCTTCCCTCCACGAGACACCTCCCCGCCGCTCTTCTCCCGGAGGCGCCCGGGGCTCGTGCAGACCCCGCGACCTCGCCCCTTCCGGCCCGGGCCGGAAGTGACGCGTCGTGCCCCGGAAGCGCCCCTGCAGCGGCGGCGCGATGGCGGCGGCGGCGGCGGCGGCGGCTCCCGCGCCCGAGGCCTGGCCCGAGCTGGAGCTGGCCGAGCGCGAGCGGCGGCGCGAGCTGCTGCTGACGGGGCCCGGGCTGGAGCAGCGGGTGCGCGCGGCGGGCGGGCGGCTGCCGCCGCGGCTCTTCACGCTGCCGCTGCTGCACTACCTGGAGGTGAGCGGCTGCGGGAGCCTGCGCGAGCCGGGCCCGGGCCTGGCGCAGGGCCTCCCGCAGCTGCACAGCCTCGTGCTGCGGCGCAACGCGCTGGGGCCCGGCCTGAGCCCCGAGCTGGGCCCGCTGCCCGCGCTGCGCGTGCTCGACCTGTCGGGCAACGCGCTGGAGGCACTGCCGCCGGGCCAGGGCCTGGGCCCCGCTGAGCCGCCGGGCCTCCCGCAGCTGCAGAGCCTCAACCTCAGCGGCAACCGGCTGCGCGAGCTGCCCGCCGACCTGGCGCGCTGCGCCCCGCGCCTGCAGACCCTCAACCTCACGGGCAACCGCCTGGACTCCTTCCCCGCCGAGCTCTTCCGTCCCGGCGCGCTGCCGCTGCTCAGCGAGCTGGCGGCCGCCGACAACTGCCTCCGGGAGCTCAGCCCCGACATCGCGCACCTGGCCTCGCTCAAGGTCAGCGGGGACCTGCGGGGCGGGCCGGGGCCCTGGAGGCGTGGCGGGGAGGGAGCTGCGCTCGGAGCCGGGCCGCCCTCCCGTGCCGGGGCCTCCAGGCTCGCGGGCCTGGCTCCGCTGGCGCTGCGTTCTGCGACCCGTTGTTGCGTAGTTGTTAGCAAGCTCGGCCCCCGTCTCCGGTCGGGAGCAGGTCAGCAGCAGGGCCCCCTAAGTGTCTCTAGCTCCAAGCACTTGTGATTTTGTGACCGTGGTGGGGAGGCGGCCCCCAGGCAAGGCTCGGATGTGAAGTAACAGGCATTCCCGTAGTGCGGTTCGCTCCCTCAACCCTGACCACTGCCTTCCAAGGGAAGAGGTGGTTATTCCTGTTTAACAGATGCCGGAAGGGGTTGCTCACAGTCGACAACAAATACTTTGGGTTTTCCTCTAGACTCCGTTGTCCAGGAGCTGCTTGCTTACTCCTCCCCAGGCCCCAGCATAATGCTGGGCGGGACAGGTGCCCCTTAAGCCTGCTGAGCAGGAGTGGGGAGGATGGAAATTTCCCGGCCACTCCTAAATCCAGTCTAGAGGCTCCTGTCCAGCACTGTCTCCTCTGTGTCTTTTGTCTTTCTATTTCATCCTTAAAAAGGCAGATCTGTATTTCTTCTTACTCCTACTTTTCATCCTTTTAATGCAGGCTTTCTTAAGCGGTAAAATGTGTCTACGGTTCAACTGCTTTATTTCAGCAGAAGTTACTCTTAAGATATTGTCAACTGATCTGACAAATATGTCTGTGTACAGATCTAAATGCGTGTGCGTACGCGTGTATGGATGTGTGTGTACGTGTGTGTACGTAGTTAAGAGAAAGGGGTGCCACGTGCTTGCTGGCATTTGCGGCGCGAGGCTGTGGGGGTGACTCCCGGGGCACTGTGGTCATCCAGGGCTGGAGGCTTCGCTTTGTGGCTGAGGTGTGACAGATCACGTACAACCCCGTTTACTCCATCTTCCCATCTGTCAGATCTCTCGGTTTTCCAGAAGGTTGGTGTACGAGATACACCGCTGAGTACAGGTCGTGTGAGTGCAAAATCACTTGTTCTACTTCTCTTCAGATCCAGAATGTCTTCCCGGTGGTTAGGTTTGTTTTGAGTGTTCTGTACTACGTGTGTGGCACCCACCAGTGATGTCCGTGGCCTTCATGTGTCCTGACTCTGTCGTTCAGGGGATGTCTCCTCTGCCGACCCTCCGCCCCCCCGCTAGGCTTCCATCGATCTCTTCCACGTGAAGGGGCCTGTCCCTGTCGTGGAGGGTGTGGCGCCAGAGCTAGCTGGAATCTCTTTTGGATTTCGATGTCCTCTGGGGGCCTTTCTAAGATGATGCCCCCGTGCACCGTGCCACTAGAACGTTGCTGCACACGCTGGGGTTGTGCGAACAGACACCCCTGCAGCTGCTGTGGGAAGGCAGCTGGGGTGCAGGAAACTGAGCTCGGAGGCAGAAGTGTGGGCTCCCTCAGCGTCTCGTGGCCGTGCCGCTGGTTCCTGCACTGGGTCCTTGCCCGTGGGAGACTTGCGGGGACGGCCACCATGCCACGAACGGGGAGGACCCCAGGACCGACCAAAGCCTTGTGCGGGAACTGCGACAGTCGTTTTACGTACTGACCGGCCCCCTCCCGGGGTGGCACAGAGCCACTGTGCTTGCTCGGGTCCGGAGTTCAGCTGGCGGCGAGCGCAGGGCTGGGCTCGGCGGGAACGCTGTGCTGGCTGCTACTTCCCGGGACATCCGGGCGCCGCTCTCTGCCCAGCAGCCTAGTGCACTTGTTCGTGGCAGCCCAAGGCTCCTGAGAGCACAACTGCAAGAGGCGTAGGCTTGGAGCTGGCACCTGGCACTCCCGCCGCGCCCGGCAGATGGGACGAGTGAAGCCCCGTCCACGTTCCTGGGGAGACTTCACGCAGGAGGTAAATTCCTGGGGCGCACGGCTCCTTAGGAGCCATTGGAGTAGCCGCACACAGGCCTCTGCCTGTCCCTCCCCTCACTTCCAGAGTGCTCCCTCCCCCAGGTGGTGGCCCCAGGTGGTGGCCCCAGGCCTGGCTGCCGTGAAGGCCCGACCTTCGTCCCCACCCTGGCAGCCGGTGACAAGGAAGTCCTAGAGATGGCCGAGTACTGTCTGTGCCAGACTTCACCAGCTGGTTAGCAGCCTGTACTGAGCCCAGTTCTGTCGCCGTCCTGCTGTCAGGCTTCACAGAGAAGTTGAACTTGGATTGTGAAACCTCTGTCCAGCACCCAGACACACTGAAGTTTAGAAGCCCTTCGTCCGCCTTTATCTTCCCGATGGGCTGCTTGGTGCCTGGGTGGGGTTTGGGTCCCCTCCGGCGGGCGTGCCCGCTGGAACGAAGACGGCTCCTAGCGCCCCTCTGGAGGTGGCGTGTTAGTCTCGGGGTCTCACAGCCAGGGATTTAGCACCCCTTCCCCAGCATACGGCTGGCCCTGCAGCGGTGATGTTCCCAGAGGCGCTCGGCGGCCCAGGCCCAGTGCCATCTGTGTGACCTGCAGGAAGGGGGTAAATGGGGTCTTCGTGTGTCGCCTCCAGGCACATTTTGGGGCGCTGGTCCACGTGCAGGTAATTCTACTCTGCGTTTTGTACCCTTTGGGGGTTGGGACGCACAATCTGAACTCGGCTTCCTGGTCAGAGACCTGCCCTCCTGCAGGAGTTGGAGTCCGCACTGATGTTCCCTGTCACCTCAGGGCTCCTCCTGAGGCTCCCTTGTTCCTTTAGTGTCCTTTTCTAGGCGTGAAACCCCACTGAGTCTGCCGCACTTACCTGCTGGTGTCCACATTTCTACAGGGCCCCCAACTTCCAGAACCCCGATCTGCCGCTTCCCCCTCCCCGTCCACATTCTCCTGGGGCCCAGCCCAGGGCCTGAGCTGCCCTCTGGGCCCTGACCGCTGCCCCTGCTTACTGCTCTGAGATGTCCGTGATTTGCCCGTTGTTAGCCGTGAAGGAAGCCCCCTGACCCGGGACCCTCACACCGTTGGCACTGTGGTGGGGGCGGCAGCCAGGGAGGTGCAGCCCCCCAGTCTCCCTTCCTCGCCGGTTCCTCCTCTGCTGTCAGCACATGGCGTCCACCTGGCCGGCCTCCTGCAGCAGTGACAGTGACCCCGACGGAGTCCTCCAGCTGGCCTGAGCCCTTCAGACAGTGTGGCGGACCCCAAAGCTGGTGTGTGCTACCCCAAACCTGACCTCAGAACACCAGCCCCTCGCAGCCACTCACAAGCTCCGAGGGTGGGGCTGATTCAGTTCCCCTCCCCCACCCTCCCCAGCCCTGCTCGAGTGAGAGGAGAAAGGCCTGGTGAGGCACAGAGTGACCACAGCTGTGGGAAATCGTGTTGCCCGCAGCCCCTTGGGGCCACTTGGTCCCCCCAAGGGGACTGACGGCCAAGTCTGGCTTACGTGCTTCCTTCCTCTCGTTGTCCCCGGTCCTGAGTGCAAGCTGGAAGCCGGTTCCAGCTGCTCGCTGTCTCCTGAGCCCTGACAGAGGCTTCGCAGCGGCACCAGGTGCTCGCCCGGCCGTGGGTTTGTGTGCTGGCCCTCGGGCTTCAGCAGCCGCAGGATGGCCTCACTCGCAGCCGGGGTCTGACTCGTCCCCACTACCAGCCAAGCAGGCGGCATCTTCTGGATCATCAGCCCCTGCTCCCCTTTCAGCTCGTGACGAAATCCCTCACCAGTCTTGTTGGGGCCTGTTTACGTCCCAGTCAGGCCCAGGACTGGTGCTGGCCTAGCCCACCCAGGACACGTGTGTGTGTGTGTGTGTGTGTGTGTGTGTGTGTGTGTGTGTGTGTGTGTGTGTGTGTCAGGCCCAGGACTGGTGCTGGCCTAGCCCACCCAGGACCAGTGTGTGTGTGTGTGTGTGTGTGTGTGTGTGTGTGTGTGTACACACGTACGTGTACAGCACGGGGAGGGTGGCTGCCCTCTCACCACAGCTACAGGAGGGGAAGCAGAGGACCTACCCCAGACCCACCTACTAGAAGGCGGCTCCGTCGGTGTCCCTCCTGCCCAGCCCAGCTCTGGCGTGATGACCCCGCAAGGTGGCTGTTCTGATGGTTTCCATGCCGTCAGCGATGCCGACGCCAGGCGTGCATGTTTGCCAAAGCCCAGTCATTAGTAGTGATGGCAGGTTCTTCTGCACGGGCCGTAGCATTTCACGAGCCTCCTTATGGCGCAGACAGCAGCGGCCCTGTAGCCTCCTGGGTCAGGATGGGGGCCGAGAACCCAGGCCAGCGTCAGAGCCGGTGCGCCATTCTGCACACAGGTGGAGTTGAGCGTGCTGCATCGTCTTGCTGGGGGCTTTGTATTTCCATATGAAGAGGAATGCTTGTTACTCATGCTGTGTTTTCTTTTTAACTCATTTAGTTAAAAAATGTGAGCACCATTTTGTGGGGAACCTGTTTCTCATCTCAAGTACTTAACAACCACAAGTTCTCGTTCTGTGCTCTTTTCTCTGTCACCTTCATCCATTGGGATAGTTGTCACCACAAGGAACCTTGCAGGGAGCAGGAAGCGTTTCGTGGGGGTTGTTGGCAGCCATCACGTGGGCTGTGTGGCCGCGGTAGCAGGTGTCAGTCTGGGTGCAGAGCGGGGGACAGGCCGTGTGGGGTGGGGCAGCGCTCGGGGAGGCAGTGTGTGATGGCAGGCCCTCCATCTCCTTCCCAGATGCTGGACCTCTCCAACAACCAGCTCAGCGAGGTCCCAGCAGAGCTGGCCGACTGCCCCAAGCTCAAGGAGGTCAACTTCCGGGGGAACAAGCTGACGGACCGCCGGCTGGAGAAAATGGTGCACGGCTGCCAGACCAAGTCCATCCTGGAGTACCTGCGCAGCGGAGGCCGGGGTGGCGGGCGGTGCAGGGCCAAGGCGGACGGCCCGGAGAAGGAAGAGGCCCGCAGGAGACGGCGCGAGAGACGGAGGAGGGAGAGTGGCGAGGGGGAGGGGGAGGGGGTGGACAGCGCCAGCAGACTGCTGCTCCGCATCCTGCACGTGTCTGAGAACCCCGCCCCGCTGACTGTGCACGTCAGCCCCATGGTCAGGGACGTCCGGCCGTTCATCGTCGGGGCCGTTGTGAGAGGCATGGACCTGCAGGCTGGGAACGCGCTCAGACGGTTCCTCACCTCCCAGGTGGGTGCATGTGGCCCAGGAAGGGCAGGGGCAGGGCAGGTGTGCAGAGGCGCAGGGCAGGTGGGCAGAGAGGCAGGGCACAGGGAGGGTGGGCAGAGGGGCAGGGCGCAGGGAGGGCAGGCAGAGGGGCAACGCGGGCAGGCAGAGGGGCAGGGCGCAGGGCGGGCGGGCAGAGGGAAAGGGCGCAGGGTGGGCAAGCAGAGGGGCAGGGCGCAGGACAGGGGCAGGGCGGGCGTGCAGAGGTGCGGGGCAGGTGGGCAGAGAGGCAGGGCGCAGGGAGGGCAGGCAGAGGGGCAGGACAGGCGGGCAGGGGCGCAGGGCGGGCAGCGCGGGGCGCTCGGGCACTGAGCTCGGCGGGTCTCACGTTGCAGACGAAGCTTCACGAGGACATGTGTGAGAAGAGGACGGCAGCCACCATCGCGACCCACGACCTCCGGGCCGTGCGCGGGCCCCTGCTCTACACCGCCCGCCCACCACACGATCTCAAGGTGCCAGCACGTGCCCCTCCCCGTTGGCACCTGTTTTGCGTTTCCGTGAGGCGCGTGCTCGTGACGGCGTGCCTGCGCTCCGAGGCAGCATCTGACGCTGCCCCCGGCGAGTACCTCGAGTCACACACAGGCCGCGTTTGCGGTTCGTTGGAAAGTACACTCTTCAGAGGAGGGAGTTATTTCAAAGTGGTTTCCTTCATTTGCTCAGCTTTCACCAAACACGGGTTTATGTACTGACTGCAGAACCCCTCATATGGGTTGACTTGAGTGAGCTTGGTTTGTCTGTTACTCCCTGGGGTGCGGCGGGGTCCCCGCGGGCAGTCCGGGAGCCCAGCCTCAGGCCTGGGAGACGCCATGGCGTGTGGCGGGTTGAAGGTTAAGCCCAGCTTCGGCAGTGCCGGCGTGTGTGGCAGGTCCCTGAGGGGCCTCTGGGGGCCCCACGTGCCCACGCCACCATCACAGGGAGAATGGAGGGGAGAGCCGAGAGGGGACGCTGTGCCGACGGCCACGTGAGCAGGGGACCGGCAGCGTGTGGTGGCCGCGGCTGTGAGGAGAGCTTCTTCCATCCGAGCTCACCACCAGGTGTTCACCCCGCAGATCGTGCCCTTGGGGCGCAGAGAAGTCAAAGCCAAGGACCTGGTGCGGCAGTTACAGCTGGAGGCCGAGGAGCATAGGAAGCAGAAGAAGAGGCAGAACGTGTCGGGCCTGCACAGGTCAGTGGCGAGCCTCCCCTCGGGGCGCTGCACCCACCCTGCAGGGCACACCTCCGGCCTCCACTTCACTCACAGGCTGCCATAACTTGAGACTGTCCCTTACAGACGTTAACATCTCCCAAACCTCGTTCCCTGTGCTGTCAGGGACTCTCGTGTGGGGTTAAAGGAACCATGTCAGACAGGCCTCTTCTCTCGGAGCAGGGGCTTGGACGCTGCTTTGGGGAGAACAGGCTTTAAGTGCGCAGGCCCTTCGTCGGGAGGGACGGGGGTCCTGCCCACAGCACGTGCACAGGGACGGGGGAGGGCAGTGCAGTCACCCTGGTGACAGCAAAGCCATCAGGCCTACAGCGTTTTGTGCACGTCACCAGCGCCTCGGGTGGGGTCTGGGTGGCCTGCTGTGCGAGGCCCACGTGAGGACAGGCTTTAGCACGTCTTCCTCCCAAGCTCGTAGGTGCCTGGTCTCACACTGATTAGTCTCAAGAGCTTGCATTTGTCCAGTGTGACCCGTAGGTGTGCGTTCCCATAGTTAGGCCACCTCCGCGTTTTTCCCTGCAGATATCTGCACTTACTGGACGGGAAGGAGACTTACCCCTGCCTCGTGGACGCGGATGGCGACGTGATTTCTTTCCCACCGATAACCAATGGCGAGAAGACGAAGGTAGGGCATGGCCCGTGCGTGTTCGTGTGTCTGGGCCTGCTCTGTCGTGATGGCCCGTCCCCACACCAGACCGTGCAGGCCCCATGCTGTGCTGCCCACAGAGGCCCCCAGTCCCCAGAGCTCGTGTCCCTCTCAGCGCGGTGGTGCACCGGGCGTCACCATGTGTGCGTTCCCGCCTCTGCCTCTGTTTGGAAAGGGGACGGTCCCAGTTTGCTTGGCGCCATTTTTTATAAGTTTTTCCTCAGAGCACTTGCTATTGTCTCTGGTAACTGTATTCTTCCCTAAAATCCCTCTGATTTCTTTTTAAGATTAAGAAAACAACTTCTGATCTGTTTCTGGAAGTGACAAGTGCTGCGAGTCTGCAGACCTGTAAAGAGATCATGGACGCCCTCGTGCTGGTGAGTCCACGCTCTCACCCGGTCGGCACTCTGGCCACCGGGACGGACGGCACGCCCTCCGTCTTCTGCCGTCCCTCGCACGCACAGCTGCCCTGGTTTTCTCTAAAAGGGTATTTTTCCTTTGCAGAAAATGGCAGAAATCAACAAGTACACGCTAGAAAATAAAGAGGACGGATCACTTTCAGATCCCGAAGCCGACGCGGCCTCTGGACAGCCTCCGGGTCCCAGCGGGAGCCCAGGTGCCACAAAGGCTGGGAGCGCCTCCCTGGTGGTGGAGCAGGTCCGGGTGCTTGACGAGGACGGGCACCTGAAGGTGGTGTACCCCTCTAAGACGGACCTGGGCCTCGCCGCTCCTCACGTGACCGTGATCCGCTGAGCCCTGGCCGCCGCGTGCCCACCAGCTCCGCCACGCGGTCCTCAGCTGCACCTGTTGTGCTGACGTTAAGTTATTCCTTACGTTCTCACCCCGGTGGTTTTTAAGATCCACGCCTCTGTTGGGTTGTCTGGACGGTTCCGTCCTGTCGCAGTGACGCCACATTGCCACGGACTTGAATCGTTTTGCCTTTCCAGCACCAAACTGTTTTACTAAAGCTTTTTACGAAATTACTCAAATATCAGAATTAAGTGTTCGAAACATTCTGAGATCATGTGAACACAGCAAACACCTTTATTCAGGGGAAAAAAGACTCAGAGGTTTGGACATTCAGCTCTACACTGGGAAGCTAGACGACGTGCGCTTCAGTGAACTGCACCACCATTGTTTTTCTACAACACAGCAGCTTTTAAACCCGCACCGTGCCGGCGGCGCAGCCTCAAGATACGGAGTGACGTCCCGTCCCTGGCTTGCGCCAGGTCGTCATCTTTTTATGAAAAAAATATTTTTTAGGTGACCTTAGAATTGGCAGAAGCATTTTTTTCTTCCTGTTGCGGTTGGATGCATTAGGGGTAGCGCGACAGAGTCCCCGCGTGCGCCCCCGAGAGAGGAACAGACATCAGAACGCACAGCTCCGGGCTCGCACGCAGTTCCCTGTTGCGGAATTGGCTTCCGCGGACCGGCCGGGACGTTCTGTTGTCAGCCCGCTGGAGGACAGACCCGGGGATGGCCGCGGAAGGTGAACTTTGAAGCCATCAACCAGAGCGCAGCCAGGTGTGAACAGTTCTTCAGCATTTTGTGTTTTAGGTTATTTCCAGTTTTGAGTGTCTTGGGCCCTAGACCGTGAGTTTGCATTTGTTTCTGTGCGCAGGTACCCCTCCCTGGCCACGGGGTAGGTGGCGTTTACTGACCTCCCCGCTTCATGGTCTGAGAGGGTTACGAGACACTCAACTGGCTTTTGGTATTTAGTGACCCCGTCGGTGTCACGTTCTGTGACCCGCAAGAGACAGTTTGTGTGTTCTGCTGACTTGGGGAGCGTTTGCAAGAGGCTCGGTGAACCCATGCATTTAGCCATCAAAACCAGACATGGGGTTGGGGGGCAGCTCACGAAGGCTCGTGGTTCTCCCAGAGCTCGGCCAGCCCGCTTTGTAGGACCCAGCACAGCTCTCTGGGCACCTCCTGGCCTTCCCTTCGGTCCCTGGGCTGAAGGAGGTGGGCCAGATGGTGGCTTTTCCTCGTTTTGTTAGCCCCAAACCTACCAAGCATCCGTGCCGGTGGCTCTGGCTTGTCATCTCATGAGCCCTGGACACTCAGGGTGGCGACTGCTGTGGTGGCCTGGCTGGCGTGGGTCTGTGGCCAGGGGGGGAGGGGGCACGTCCTGTCAGCTGTGACCTCACTGCTGGCCCATTGCCTTTCTGACGCAGCCCAGCCCCGTGTGAGGTATGCAGATGTTTGACTTACCACCGGAAACCAGACGTCCTTCCTCTTTGCCGGCCCAGCCCACTAATAAACGTCATTTAATATCTGTGTTTCTCCCCAGTGAATGCTTTCTTGGCAGTATTTCGGGGTAGGTAGTGACTTTGGGGAAACAGAGGACCTGAAACCCCCCTTCCCAGCCCAGATCTTGCCAGCAAAACACAAGAGGGGCTTGATCACAGGCTCTGCCCAGAGAGGCTGCTGGGCCCTCCAGGCCTGGAGCGGGAGGTGGACCCCCTCCCAGGGCACCTGCCCCCCCGCAGGTCTCACTCCTGGGTCTTACGTGGGAGGGGAGACTGCCTGACAACTCAGCAGGGTGCTGTCACCTGTCCCTGGCCAGGGCCTGGGGGGCCACATCTGGTGGAGGCAGCTCACAAGGAGGTGATACGTGGCCCAAGGGCCTCTGCCTGCAGTCTCCCCACACAGAGGCCTGGCCGCTGGTGCAGCCCACAGAAGGAGACACGCATGTCCACCAGGGAGTGGGCTGGCGCACCCTGCTCTTCGTCCTGCGACTTGCTGGGCCTCGGGGCGCACAGAGCATGAAGGCCAGATCCAGATGGCTTTTGTCATCTGTTGTTACCCATGGGGTTCCCCCCAACCCAGGGAGGTGTTTGTGAGGACCCGCGGGGATCACTGGGCAGTGCTGGGCTGAGCTGGGGAGGCTCTGAGGACACCGCCCCCAGACTGGTTCCCCATAGTGCCCCTTGTGCGTGGACCAGACCTGCTTGCTGCCCCACCTGCTCTGTCCTCCCTCCTCAACGTGCTCCAGCCTTGGCCCCCAGCCCCTCCCGTCTCACTGGTCCATCAGCAGACTCGGTGCATCCTGCCCAGGGGCTGCTCAGACAGTGGGACCCCGAAGCCCACAAGGCGTTTTGGAAGTCAGGGAGACCAGAATGGCCCCAGGGACGACTGGTGGGTGGGCAGCCGCCAGGGGCCCTCCTCTTTTCTGTCCAGCACCCTGGCCTGGCTCTTGGCAGAGGCTGCACCCGGTCTTGGGGAGACCCAGCCCCTGCACCTCAGGAACTACCAACGTCCTAGAGCCCATGCAACCCAGCTGTGCCCCCCCACCAGTGCCCACCCTGTGGTGGCTCCAGCAGGGGCACCAGGGTAAGGCTGGCCAGATGCGGGTCGGCTGGCACGCCCCCCTCAAGTGTGGCTGAACAGGGCTGGGAGCGGGGTCTTCTTGGGGACGGGTGCTGGGGCCCGGAGACTAGGGCTGGCTGGGCCAGACCTCTGCCCCTTAACCAGCATCCCTTGTCCCCAGCCCACAGCAGACCCCCATCACTACTTGGGAGACCCCAGTGCAGGCCAGGCCCACCAGGCACCACGCCCTCCTTGCGGGCAGAGCCAGGGACCCCCTGGGCGGTGCAGCCGTCCCTAACCGGCAAGCCAGTCTCGCGGGGTCTCTGCCCTTCCCTGCCAGCTTGGCCTCTGACAGGCAGGTTTGCCATGCGCCCTCCGGTCTCGGGCTCCACGAGGACACTGACTGTCCCTCACCCCCCGCCCTCAGTTCTCCGGGAAGAAGCATCTGCTAAGGTGTTTCTGGCAAGGGTCTATGGGGCCTGAGACGTGAGCCTGTAGTCAGTAGGTGGGGGTGGACACAGGGCCCCGGAGGGCACTTCCTGGGAACAAGGCAGGGGGGCCGGACTGAACCTCTGAGCCGAGAGGCCTTGTCCGCGGCCGGTCGGGTGAGGCAGGAACAGGCCCCGCCGGCGGCCAGTCCTCGGGCCTGCCCCCAGGGGCTCACGGCCCACAAGACCGGCGCAGCCAGGCAAAGACACATTCCAAGGCCCAGAGCCAAATGGGAGGGAGGACAGGCCCTTCCCACAAGCCTCCCACTGTTGTCCAAGTGCCCTCCAGCTGGCCTCACGCCAGGCAGGCACCTAGGCTCCTGCAAGAGGCCCTCACCCATCCTTCATTCAACAGACTTTAATGGCTGCATTGGCACCCAAGCTCCCACAGGGCAGGGTGGGGGAAGCGCCCTCCCACTGGATCTGCTCCCTCGGGGGGAACGGCCAGTTCACTGCAGGGAAGACTGGGCGGTGGGTCCCAGACAAGGGCTGAGGCCTCTCTCCCCACCCTGGGGGGGTGGCAGAGGGACACACACGGCCCCCTCAGAGCCATCCGCGCAAAGCAGGAGTCAGAGGGCCCAGAGAGGGCAGGGGCCTATTCAGGGCCCCACGGCCCCACAAGTTCCCCTCAGGAAGGACCCCTCCCTGGGGCTGCCGGGCCTGGGCGCTCTGCAGGGGCTCTGGAGGCGTGTCCTGCAGTCCCAGCTCAAGCTGGCCCTAGTCTCCTGGCCATTAGTGTCTTGGGCTGGCCGCCTGCGCCAGGCATGGGCACCTGTGTCCCTGTTCGCCTGTGTGCCCATGTGCTGGCCAGTGACCTCGGCACCCTGGGGTCTGTGTGTCGGGGGTGGGGGCGTGCGTCTGCGCAGAGAGAAGAGCCTTCTGTACACGAGGATCATGTATATGGGGTTCAGTGTATACAAAGGGGGTTCTGGCGTACAGGGTGTCCACCCGAGCCCATGTCCCCACGCACGGCGGCCAGCCCCGCGCGGGTGTGCTGGGCAGCCTTATTTGCACTTGTGGACGTAGTAACCAGTGAGGTAGCCGAGGATGAAGACAGCCCAGAAGAGGGCCACTCCGCCCAGCACCTTCATGGCGATGCCCAGCCTGCCCGAGCACAGCTTCCGGGAGATCCTAGGGAGAGAAGCGCCCCCACGTGAGCCCCTGAGTCGACCGGGGGGCTAGGCCGGAAGGGAGCGGGCCCTGGGGCAGGTGGACCCCGGAGGAGGGTGGTCTGTATGGACCGCTGACTGGGGAGACGGGGGGGGGGGGGCCCAGCGAGGGAAGCCGCACACGGAGGTGCAGGGCCCCGGGCGGCTGGGACTGTTGGGGCTGGGCTGGGGGGGGGCCTGCAGCGTGGAAGCCGCCAGGAGGGGACGAGGAGGTGGAGGGCTCCTCCTGCGGGCCCTCACCTCTCCCAGCTCCAGGCCTCCTCTGTGCTGGGCCCAGCCACCACGTGGACTTCGTCGCGGCTGCGGTCATCCCACCTGCTGTACTGGACGCCGCTCTCCTGGGGCTGCATGCTGCGGGGGCTACGGCAGAAGGTGGGCTGAGGCGCTCACGGGCGGGGAGACCGAGGCAGGCGTGCAGGGCCCTGGTCCCGGTGACGGCAGCGGCTGGGGCTCCGTGTGGAGCTGCGTTTAAGGCCAGGGTCCGCCTGGGGGTAGGGGCGGGGGTGGGGGGGCACGACCGTGGGCTGGCTCCTTCCCCCGAATCCTCTCACCTGGCTCACCAGGGGACCGGGATGCCAAGTGGTCCAGCCACTTGCCCAGGGTCGCATGGGAGGAGGCCAAGCAGGCATTCTAACCCAGGGAGGCTGCAAACCCTTCCCTCAGGAATGCGAGAGGCTGTCTCCACCCAGCCCAGTCCCGGGCGCGGGGGGGAAGGAGAGGGCCTCTGGCAGAGCCGAGGCCACCCTGGAGGACAGCACAGGATACCGTGGGTCCTTGACCTGATAACTGCCTTCCTTCCCTCCCTATTCCTGGCAGATAAGGCCCCGGAGCGTCTCCGGAGGCTGGGAAGGCAGGGGATGGGGCGGCGGCTGGTACGGCCTGTCTGGCAGGTCGGGAGAGGCCTGGGGCGCCAGAGCAGCACCCCAGCGTGTCCAGTGTCCTCTGGCCTGTCCGACTCGCAGCCCCCCGCCCCCGACACTGCCTGTGGGAGAAGCCAGAGCCCGGGGGGCACCTGGGCCTGCTGGGAGTCCAGGGGCTGGAGAGGCAGGGGCCTCTCTTCTAGGGATCCCCTCCCACAGAATCCTGGAGACAGGCTTAAAGGCACAGTGGGCCACTGAACGGCAAGAGGCCAACCCAGAAACTCCTGCGACCTGGAAGTTCTTAAACCCCTGACATGCCTCCGTGTCGTCCCTTTCCCCAACCCCAGCCCAGCGGGGAGGAAGGAAGGGAGCTTGTCTCCGAGCCCCAAGGCCTGCCTGTCAGGTGGGAGCCCCTGCTTTGCCACAGCCACTCAGATCAGGGGCCGTTCTCAGGCCCGAGGGACGCCAAGTGTCTGCAGAGTGTGGGCTGTGCCTTCCCAGGTGTGCCTGGGAAAGGGGCTCTGGACCGACTCTGCTAGCTGTCTACCTAACGTCCACCCGCTGTCCACCCTGGAGCAGAGTCCCACTCTGTGCCAGGCAGCAATGTGCCACCCCAAATGACAGCCAGGGAATAAGACAAACTTAATACCCTGGCCCCTGGCCCCCCAGGTCAGCCGGATGAGGGCAAAGTGCTGGGGTGTAGCAGAGCTGGGGGGTTCTTGCTTTCACCAAGGAAATAGCAGCCACTTCTTTCTTCCTGCCCAGGCGTGATGGCCGGAGCGGCAGCAGCCACCTTGCAGCCCAGATACCCATCCAACACCAGCCCTCATCCTGTGGACTCTCCAAATCCACACCAATTACCCGCCCTTGGGCTTCTTGGTGAGAAGAGTCAACCCCCACCTGTTCAAGCCTGGGTTCCTGGCGTGGGCAGCAGAAAGCATTTCCAACTGATGGAGACTAGACTGGCTCTCAAGTCATCTCAGTTGGACAAAGCCACTAGAAGTTGGTGGGGTGCCTAGAGCTGGGATCCTGGAGGCCTCAATCTCCAACCCCCACCTGGAGACACCCGCCAAGCTGTGGACCCTCTGGGCGTACTACGGCATACCTTAGACCCTTTTGCCCCCAAAGCACCTCCGAGGAGCCCACAACTTACAAAGGGAGAGTCCTGGCGTGGGGCCCGGACTCCGGCGCCCAGAAAGGTGGTCAGATGGTCTCTGCCCGGCCAGTGGATCTCGCCCGCCTCCTCCCGGGCCGCAGGTCAAGGTCCGAGGTGCAACCGATGCCTGCAACCTCAAAAAAAAAAAAAAAAAAAAAAAAAAAAAAAACAGAACATAAAGAAAAGGTGAAGAAGAGCGGCCCTTCGAGGAGCGGTAAGGGGGTTGGGAGCGCTGGGGTGTCCAGCGACAGCAGGAGCCGGGCGGACATTTCCCGCACGGGCGGCCTGGGGTCGCTCGGCCGGATCAGCGCTTCCCCCGCCGCCCACCCCGCAGCTCCAGGACTCCCGGGCGGCCGCTCGCAGGGCAGGGAGGCCGCGGCCAGGCCCACCTCCTCCGTCCGCCTGCACGAGGAAGCTGCCCCCGACGCGCGTCCCACCAGCGCCTCCGCCTCCTGCCCTCCGCGCCGCGCGGACGTGTCCGGGCCGGGAGGGGCGGGGCCTCGGGGGGGCGGGGCGGCCTGGGGGCGGGGCAGGGGGCGAAGCCCGCACGGGGGCGCCGACCCCAGGCCCCAGGTGTTCCGGACGCGGCCGCCGGAGGGCGTGCGTGCTGCAGGGAAAAAGGCTTTAGGGGCCGCAGGGGAGAGAGGGGGCTGCCGGGGGGAGGGGGCAACATGGGAGAGGGGGCCGCAGGGTCACGGGGTCGGTAGAGGAGAGGGGGGCCCCCTAGGCTAGGGTCTGCAGGGGAGAGGGCCTGCCCGGGCGACAGGGCCCTCAGGGGTCCCGGGGGGAGGGGGCGCGGGTCCACCCCCAGACCGTGCAGGTGCGGGACTCTGGTGCAGAGGCGGGCCCTGGAGCCTCCGGGCGCTCCTGAGTCTGATCCGACAGGCGAGGCGGCCCAGCCGGGGCGCCCCCCGGGGAACCTGCGCGGAGTTCCCAGCTCGGTTCCTCGGGTTCCCGCACTGGGCCCGCCGCGAGCGCGAAGCAGGAAAGGCCGGGTGCGCGCACAGGTGGGTGGGGGTGGAGGAGGAGAGCAGACGCCGCGGGCGGGTGCCTGCATGCAGCGCGTCGCTATGGCCAAAGCCTGCGGGGTGCGGGACGCACACAGGGTGAACTGCGCAGATCAGAGTGCCTGGCCTCCTGGAGCTTCCACTCCCGCAGCAGTCATGGGAACAGGAGTAGACGATCGCCTCCACTGTCTCCCAGAGGGGTCGCAGCCGCGAAGTGGTGCCCCAGCCAGGGGCGCCCCCACCGCACAGGTTTGTGCCGCAGGTGTTGGGAAGGGGCGGATAGGCACCGGGTCTCAGGCCTCCTAAGCCTGGGGCCTCAGGGGTGGGCCCTTGCTCAGTGTGGGGGTCTCCCCAGGAAGGAGCCAGGGGGGCAGATGGGGGCTGTGGTGGTCGCGCAAGCCCCCACGAGTCCCCCCGGAAGACGGAAAAGCTGAGTCCGTGGCCAATGGCAGAGTTTAATTCTAAAGCGAAAAGGCCGGGCTACACAGGGCTGGCTCCCTGAGCTGGGTGCCGGCCTCCGCTGGGCTGGCTGGCGTCTGGGGCCCCGGCTGGGTCTACTTGGAGGTTATCTTCTTGGACTTGTTCAGGGAGGACGAGGCCTCTGTCTGCTGCAGGGGAGGCACTCTGGCGCCTTTCTGTTTGAGCTGATTGTAGTAGTCGTCTCTCTCAGAGATGATACTCTGCAACAGAAGCCCGGGCCCTCGGTGGTGGGGACCGCGCCTCTCCTCCCCCGGGCGGGGGGGGGGCGGGGGCGCAGCAGTGGTGTGCGCTGACCTGACCGCCGGCTCTCCAGCGGAGGAGGCTCTGGTCTGTAGCATCTGCTAACTTCTGGGCTGGAAACACTCCCCACCTCTGCTGATCCCGCCCCGGCGATGAAGCCACAGAACTCAGCCCGACACGGGCTGGCGTCACCTCTCCCCTGAAGCAGCACTAAGTGCACTTATGTCCTCTGAGGATGTCGAGTGGCCCAGACCAAGAGACCTCAGAGGCCATCGAGTCTGTCCCTCAAGTCCCTTCTGTCCTGCGCACAGGGAGATGGCCAGCCCCTCCCTCAGCTCTGCTGCTTTGGCACATCACTGCTTTGCATGCAGCAGAGGAAAGGGCTTCTTTCCTGGCTACTGGCGGGTACTGATGACTCCTCCCATCCCTCTATCCTTCCCTCCCTCCTCCCTCTCCCCCACACCAAACAACAGGAGCCAGGTTGCAGAGACCTTTGCAGGCTGCAGAGACCTCTCCCCAGGTCCTCTTGCAGGTCTTCCCCCTCCCCAGACTGTTGCCACCCTACAGGGGCACTGTCTCCCACGACATAGGAGAAAGGAAATCAGGTCTCGGGGAAATGTGGGTGCTGGAAGGTCATAGGCACCTGCTGGGGTAAAGGACCATGTCATGGGAGGCTTGGGGCGTGGGGACAGAAGCGGCCCCTAGTGAGAGTCCATATGGCCCTGCACAGAGCACGTGACAGTCAGGGCTCTTCTCCCAGAGCCCTCCCCCCACCATGCCCAGAAGGCAGACAGGCTCTCTCCCAGGTGCAGAGGGAGGCTCTACTGCTCAGTGAACTCAAGAGCCAGCCCACAGCTTGTCAGCCAAGGCCCACGGGGGTGGTGGCTTGCCCCTGCCAGCCCCAAAGCCTGCACTATTTCTCCTGCACCACCCTGTCCCGTGAGGCCTCTGCTTGGGGTCGTCAGGATGACAGCCTGAACCAAGGCCAGGGAAGGGGGGCCACGCTGGGGTCCTGGCTGCGCAGACGAGGATTCCAGCTGAGGCCACGCTGAGGTGCCAAGAAGCATCCCCAAAGAGGCTGAACTGGACAGAACCTGGCGGGGCGGGGAGGGGGGGGCATGTTCCTGCTGCTGGAGAATCTCCAGGACCCCAGCAGCTTGGTCCCCTCCTCACTGCACCCGGAGCTGAACGCTGAGAGCAGCCTAGCCATGGGGAGATCTGGTCCCCTCTGCCTGAGCAGAGAGCAAGGATGATCCCAGGGGCACAGTGAATGGTGACACAACCAGGATGAGAATGGGGGTCCCCTCAGCCCCCTGCCGCGGATCAGCAAGCGTCACCCTAGAGAGGCAGCCTCAGGGACCAGGAAACAGCCCAGCGCTGGATATACCTGCAGAGCTTCCAGAATGTCATTGTCAGAGATCTCAGTGGCAAAGGACTTGACCCCGGAGGTGCTGAAGGTGGCCTGGATGATCTTGTTTCTCAGTCTCTCAAGCTGTGAGCAAAGAGAAGGAGGGGGCAAATCACGCCCAACCCTGAGTGAAGCCTTCCAGAAGGTAGATTTGTCCTCACTTTTCGAAGCTTTAGGAACTGGAAGTGTTTGGAGAGGCCAGCTGGTCTGCCTGTGAGCTAGAAGGTGCCAGATCAAAACTCAGACCCAGGGCGGCTGGGCACCCAGGCTTTAAGACTTTCTACTATTTTTTTTTTAATTGAAAAAGTAAAACCTGCACAAGGCTTAAAAAAGAAAAAACAGTACAAGGTCTCCAAAGCATCCCCCAGGCCATCGTCCACAAGGGAGCTGGCACTCCCTGCCCCCAGGGGAGACTCCAGGATGCCCCTGGGAACACCCTGCAGGCTTATCAGCCCCTCACTGTTGGCACTGCAGGGAACACCTGGCCCTCCCTCCTTTTCTTGGGATGGTGAGGCAGTCCTCAGTGGTTTGCATTAACCAGCCATGAATGGGGCGGTAACCAGGAGTTAACTAGGACGGAGCTGAGGCTGTCTAGTCTTGCTGCCATCAGCATCATTGTGCTGATATGCATTGTTCATCTCCTCCACTCTGAACCCCAGAAGCACTCAGATGGGCCCCCAAGTTATGGTGGCAGCTCAGCACCCGCTCCTCACCCTCAATGAGCAGAAGCCCTGATGATGCAGAAACGTCCCGTGAGAGCCGGCCTCAAGAGAGTTTGCATTGCCTCAAAAGGGCTGCAGGCCGGTCCACTTTGCCCCTGGGACAGCGTTGAAGTGACAGAGGGCATGTTAGGAGCCCCTGGACCTTGGGTGGGGAGGGGGTTTCCTTTCTTTCCAATGTGGATTGGTGCCAGCTCTGCACCCCATACTGTACTGGGTGTAGGGGTTACCGAGGGAAGGGGGGCCCGCCCCCTGTACTGGAGGTGACTGCTGCTGGGCAAGGGGTGGCAGTCACCCGGAGTGTCCGGCCACAGTGCCCCACGCCCGGGCTGCTTCAGGCGTCACTCACGGGTCACGCACCACTTCCAGAGGACCCCAGACCTGCCCCCACAAACTTTCTCAACACAGCATTCCAGGCGCTACCAAACTGAGGCGAGAACCAGACCGATGATGCACCATCCCCCGCTCACACTCTAGCTGGGAGGACTGCTGGATCCCAAACACAGTTTTAGGAGAGACAGCGAGTGGCGGGCGCTCATTGATGCTGCCGAGCCATTCAGCGGGAGGCTGGCTCCTCCGGGCGGGAAGAACACACCCCGTTACAGCAGGCACTCTGGGGGGGGCAGGGGAAGGTGTTCTTTCAAAAGCCTACACGCACAGGACTTTCTCTTTGCTGGTTTTTGGATTCTGGTCGGCTCTTCGCCGATTTCCTTTTTGGCCTGGGTCCGTCAGCAGAGGGCACCTCGGTCTCCCTCTGTGCCTTTGCTCACGTGTAGCATGGGGGCTCAGATATGGGGTCGGGCTCTCCACATCCCAGCACCACCCCCACGCAGCTCTGGGGGCGCCAGAGGGTTATTTCGCCCCTCCGGCTGCAGGCTCCTCCTGTGAGCAGTGAGGACGCTAAGAACACCTGCTTTACCAGCTTTGTTCACGAGGTTAGACTTCACTGAGCAGCTTAGAACGGTGCCCGACCCCGGCACGCACCCCGGAAACTATAAATAGATGGCGTACCCCTGGCCCCGGAGCGCTCCTTCCTGGCCGGCTATCCAAACCCTCGCACCCCTTCACAGCACAAGCCAGACACGGCCCGTCCCGCCCAAAGTGTGCAAGCCCCATCACACCTACGGTCTCTCCGCCACCATTTCTGGAGCGCCAATTCTGTGCCGGGGGCGGGGCTACGCGGGGGAGTGAGCCTAAGCCCCCGCCTCCTCGGCGCACGGCCCGCCCCCTCGGCGCACGGCCCGCCCCCCTCGGCGCACGGCCCGCCCCCTCGACGCACGGCCCGCCCCCCTCGGCGCACGGCCCGCCCCCCTCGGCGGTGGGCGGGCTCGGGCGCTCCGCACGCGGGGCCTACCCGGGACTGGGCGCTCTCCAGGGCCACGCGGGCCTGCTGCTCCGCCTGCTGGATCATTTCGTTCTTGCTCAGCATCGACTCCTGCAGCCACTTCCATCTCTGCAGGTGGTTCTGGTTCTGGCTCGCCTGGGCCTGCAGCTTGCTGACCGTGGCGTCGAACTCCGAGATGATGTGCTCCTGCTTTTCGAGTTTGCTCTGCAGCTCCAACACTTGCTGCAGGGGAGCCAGGGAGGACAGGGCAGTAGGCCCACCTGGCCCAAACGGGTCACCCGTGTTCCCCGCCCGTCCTTCCCCCAAAAGACCGCCGGCCCTCATGGAGCCAGCAATGGCAAGGAGCTTCTGCATGCGCTCGTGCTCCTGCGATTCGCTCACCGGGGTGCTGCCTGAGGTAGGGGGCCCCGACTCACTGCGAGGGTGTTTCCAGCTCCTCTTGCCCGCGCTGTCAGGACTTACAACAAGAACAGCCGTCTGGCTGTTTAACCACACCTGGCGGTCACCTGGCGGAGAAGAATGTTGTCCTTCTCGATGATGCCCATCATCTCTTCGTGCTTCTTGTCTTCCCTGAGGTTGGAGAACTGGAAGGCAGACGGGGGAGGGGGGTGGCTCAGGGGGACTCGGGGGCTATACGACAGATGGAACACTTGCATCCAGCTTTTCTCCCTGAGCCTCAGTACGATGAAAGCAGCGGGACTTCTGCCAAGGACAAGAGGGGCAAACACATGGGGAGCTGGAGAGCAGGGCCCGGAAGGCCAGATCCTAAACCAGTAGGGGTGGAGAGTTGAAAACAAGCCCAGTTCACGCTTCTGGTCCTCAGATCTCAGAAATTGGTGGTACAGGTTCTTCTGGATCTGGAACCTAACGTGGGGAGGATCAGTGGATACTTCTCCAGAAACTAAGAGCGGCAGACCCGTCCCTGCCCTCAAGCACTGGGAGCCTGTGCTGTGTTCACCTGGTGAGAGGCTGGATGTCGGGGGCATAGCAGAGGGTCTCTGGCGAAGGAGGGGCCAGGCGCAGTGGAGGGTGGACCCCCCAGGCTCCAGATGGGGGATGTGGGGGCCAAATGTGGATGCCCCTGCTGTCTTCCCATCTTGGCTCCTAGAACACCAGCAGCTAGGCCTTCTCATTCCAGGCAAGAAACTTCCAGGTTCCCCGAAGAACTAACAAGACAACCTTCGAACGCTCGGCTGAGGTGCCCACATGTGCCCGTGCGTGTGAAGCACAAACTTACTGCCACGTGCTCAGAGACCCCACTCAGCTCTGGCACAAGTGAGGCCCTCTGATGAATGACAGACACCAAGACAAAGGGACCCAGGGCACTTGCAGGCGATCAAAGATTCAGGAGGTTGAGCCCAGCGACCGTGAGTGTTCCGCGGGGGATATAGACAAGACACTGAACCGTGAGACAAAAGAAGAAAAAAGGACGTTGGAGAACAAGAGAGGTCTCGGAAGCCATCCGTGCAACAGAGAAGAGCACGGGAGGCGGCTGTGGATAAAGAGCCGGGAACAGGGGCCGTAGAGCAAACCACCCAGAGATGGGACAGCAAGAAGAGGAAGAACAGGGCTCCGGGGACACCGGGAGGAGTGCTCAAGAAACAAGACGGAGAGAGAAGAAACAAGGTAACATAACCTTCCAGGGCAGAGTTTCAGGACACCTGGGACAGAGAGCCCAGTGGTTTTCCGGAGACGCAGCAGCGCACCCAGACCCCGGTCCCAGGCAAGCGAGAATTGGGAGTACCCAGGACTGCCCCCCACAGCAGCCTGGGTTGCTCGGGCCCGTGGGGCAGTACCCTCACTGTGGGCGCAAAGCGCTCTCCCGGCTGTGGTTCGGCATCCCACCAAATTCTGTTGACGTGTAGAATAAGGACATTAGCAGAATACGGTGCCCCCACAAATTTACACCCACTCAATTTTATCAGAAGACTACTGCAGGATGTGCTCCAGTGAAAACACGGGAGTAGATCAGAAAAGGAGGAAACTTCATCCTGTTTGGCAAAACCTGTGTTTGAGTCCCAGGTGGGCATGAGCTGCTGGCAGTCATACCCCGAGCGTCCCATCACGGTGGGACGGCGCCGGTGGGAGGCCGACCTGCCGGTGCTGGGGGCCCCAGGCGGGGCAGGAAAGAGGGAAGCGCTCGATAATGCTAGGATGGAGAAAATTCCAGAATGGGTGTTAGAAGCATACTGTTTGTAGGCCCGCAAAGTGATTCCTAAAGAAGAGTTGAGAGCAGTCGCCCTGGGGGATGGGCACACAAGACGGAAGAGGTCGGGACCCGCCCCTGCTGTGTGACAAGCCTGCGGGACTATTTCATTCTTTAGGTTGTGTGCGTGAATAACTTTGATGAAACAAAACACGTAGCAAGGGGTGGGCTTGGCGGAATGGCGGCCTCTCTAAGTGTGCGTGCGCTCGACCCTGGGACTCGAGCACGCGGGGATGCTGGAGAAGGGACCGGGAGCCAAGCAGCCCAGGGAGGACGGTGCGGGCCAGGGGGCGTGGCGTGACCCAGGACAGGCTGCCCCAGCTCGGGACGGTGGGGACGGGCGGGGCTGCTGGTGCCCGCTGCGTGACGGGCATGGCCACCTTGTTGGACATGGCTTGTAACTGCTCCCTCCGCTCCTGGAGCTCCTTCTGCAGGGTCTCGTTCTTCGTGTTCAACATGTGCAGTTGGGATTCCTGGAAATCCACTTGGCGTTGTAAAGACACGGCGGCCCCTGTGTGAGCCGTACGTGGGAAGGAGGGGAGAGAGGGCAGGGGCTAGGAGGCCGAGACAGGGGGGCTCTGGCCCCAGGCTGAGGGCTGCCACCTCCTGCCCTGCGTCCCTCGTCCCCTGGGCCACCCTCTATCCTGTGGCTCCTGGGCCCCCAGCGCCCCACCTGTTGCGAGCGAGTGTCTGGTCCTGGTGACCTCCAGCTCTGTCTGCAACTCCTGGATCACGTGCTCGTACTCCTCCAGCTGCGCTATCAGCTCCCGCTCAAAAGCCTCCTCCAGGGAGTGGGAGCTCCCCCTGCGCTGGTCCTCCTCCTCCTGCGCCTGCTCCTCCTCCTCCAGCTCCATCACCTCCTCCTTCTCCTCCTCCAGTTGCTCCTGCTCCTCACCCCCCTCCTTGGGTGCGGCCCCCTTCCTGCCTGCTGGGCCCTTCCCTTCGCCGTCCGCCCTCTCCTCTGCCTCTGCGTCTGCAGCCTCTTCTTCCTCGCCGCCAGCTGCTTCCAGGTCCTGGCCTCTGCCGGTCACGGCAGACTCCTCCTGAAGCTGGGAGAGGGAGGGGGCGCTGGGCAGGCAAGCAGGGGGCAGGGAGCACTCCACTGGCCGCCGTGCCAGCGCCCCGCCGCACCGTCTCGGGAGACCGCCACTGCCTGGCTCCTCCCTGCACCTGTGCAGGGCGGACAGGGGAGCTGGAGTCCCTTTTCCGGGAGCTGCTCTGCCCCCCTGCACCTGTTCCCCTCAGGTGTGGCTGAGGGACCACGACGCGGAGGTGCTGGGAGGACGCCGCCATTGCCAGGCAGCCCCGGAGATGTAGCCTGGGCCAAGCCTGCCTGCTCAGGATCCCGGCGGCCCGCACCTGCCTCCAGTGCTGCAGCTCCTCATCTGGGAAGAAGGTCTTCAGGATGCTCAGCCTCCCGCTGGGCTTTGGCACCGGCTCCTGCAAGATGGCCACATGAGCCTCAGCGTTCCAAACTGCCCCCTCAGCTCCCCTGGCTGATGTCCTGAGACCCATCCTTCTGGAAGGGGACAGCACCCTCTCCATGTTGCAGGGGAGAGGGGGATCAAGTGTCTTCCTGCCAAAGGTGCTGTGTTGGTGAGAAGGGGGGCAGTGACCGGCAGATGAGCATCCCTGGGGGACGGTGATGGCAGATGAGCAGCCCTGGGGGGAGGGTGACCTGCAGATGGGCAGCCCTGAGAGGAGGGTGATCGGCACATGGGCAGCCCTGGGGGGAAGGTGACCTGCAGATGGGCAGGCCTGGGGGGAGGGTGACCAGCACATGGGCAGCCCTGGGGGGACGGTGATGGCAGATGAGCAGCCCTGGGGGTGACAGTGACCTGCAGATGGGCAGTCCTGGAGGGAGGGTGACCTGCAGATGGGCAGTCCAGGGGGGGAGGTGACCTGCTGATGGGCAGCCCTGGGGGGGAGGTGACCTGCTGATGGGCAGCCCTGGGGGGGATGGTGATGGCAGATGAGCAGCCCTGGGGGGAGGGTGACCTGCAGATGGACAGCCCTGAGGGGAGGGTGACCGGCCCATGGGCAGCCCTGGGGGGAAGGTGACCTGCAGATGGGCAGCCCTGGGAACAATGTGATTTCTGGCTCCCTTGGACCCGCCCCAGGGAGTGGCCTTGCAGCAGTGGGCACCCCCACTTTGTTCCAAGAGTGGAGGGCCAGCCTGCCATGCCCACGTTGCATGTCCCTGTAGGCCCAGTGCGGGCTCAAGCCTCTCTAACAGCCCCCGGGAGGCCAGGGAACAGGGAAGGCAAGCCGATGCTCCCAGGCCTCTTCAGACTCCTGCTGCCCCTGCCTGCTGGTACTGCACCATCCGTGTCCAGGCAGCTTTCTCTGGTGGCATCTCGGGGATTTGGTGATGGTCCGAGGCCCCCACCCCACCTCACATGTGCCCCTAGCATAATGCCAGGCTGTATCCTCAGGTATGAAAGAAATCAGGTTTTAGAAAGACCGGGTGACTTCCCCACGAGGACCTGCCTAGTTTAGTCCTCTGCCCAGACTCCCTGCTTTATAGGCAAGGACACTGAGCATCCTGCAGCCAGAACAGATCAGGCGAATCCGGGCCACCAGGCCCACAGGGCCCATGGCTAAGCCAGGTCGGGAGACTTCACCTGCAGGGGGCCTTCCGTCCTATGGGATTTCAGAGGGGCTGGCCCTCAGCTTACAGGTGAGGAAACAGAGTCCAGAGAACAACACAACCTGTCCCAGGCAGGAAAGCAAGCTGGCAGCCAAACACAGGGGTCTAGATGTCCAGCTCACGGCTCTTCTACCCACGAGGCCGTGGCAGCCTTCCCGGATGACGGGGCGTTTGCTGGAGACCTGAGGGCCACCAGGAGCTTTGGACACTTTGGATGCAGAGCCTGCAGCCCGGGCCCTGCACTCACCTTCGTGCACTGGCATACCCATGTCTCCCGGCCCTTGTTTTTAAGGAGGCATTTCAGCATTTTCTTCAAGGCCTCCCTCTCCTCCTGAAGGGCCAAGACCTCCTCATCTTCCTTCTGAGGTGGCACCTCCATCGCGGACAGCCGCTGCACTTCCTCCCGCAGCATGACCAGGCAGTGATCCTGGGCACAGAAGCATGGGTAGCCCCTGGGTGCCACACAGGCTCCCCCCCAGCCCCCGGCCCCCGGCCCCACCCTCTCTGGGCGCCTGCAGGAAGAGCAGACCTGGAAATCCCAGCCAATCCTGCCCAAGGGCGGGGACCAAGTCCTTGCCTCGGGAAACTCCTGGCAGCGTCCCTTTCAGGCCTGGTCCTGGCCAGCCCCCCAGTCGCAGTGGGGGATACTGTTCTTCTGCACGGCCCCACAGCGAGCCAGCAGCACCCTCCGAGAGCCACCCCCTGGGGCTTGCAGGGAGCCAGACCCTCTGCCCCTCCACCTTCCGTGCTCAAAATTCCAACATGTTTGGATAGCTGGAAATGGAAGGACTTGCCATCGGTAGCTCCGAACCGGGAGCAGCGTAAAGGAAGGCCCTGGGCCCGCAGTGCACCCCCACAGTCCCAGGAGGGAAAAGAAAGGAACTCAAAAGTCCTCCAAATGTTTGGGATTTAAGTGCCAGGTTCCTACGTGGTCCACGAACCAAAGAAGCAGAAGGCACACAGGAAGTTAGAAAATGTCTTAAACAGAGCGATAATGAACAGTGTCAAGAGGTACTGAGACTTGTGGGGTGAAACTGAACTGCGGAGAGGACAGTCACAGCGCCGTGCGCACCGGGCAAGCAAGGCAACCAGCACCTGAGCGTCCATCAGAGGGGTCCAGGAAAGAGCTGCGGGCTACGGTGGGAGGGCCCGAGCAACCAGGATGGGAACTGGAGGACCCAGCTGGGAGCGGGGCAGGGGGAGGGGCAGGTGCGGCAGGACTGCGGGGGTCTCGGGTACGCGGAATTATTCACACGGCTAAGCTAAAATAACCTGGCAGAAATCACCCTTCTTCCCCTGGCTCGTGGTGATTCAGACCCAGGCACCTGTCCCACACCAGACAGTGGTTGCTGGAAAGGGGATGCTCGTTTCCACTGGGGCCGCTGAGTGGACACCATGCTGCCATGTCACTGCAGGTGACTCTCTGGCCTCCGGTGGAGACTCGCTGCCTCTTCAGCTCAGACCAGGTGGAGATGAGAGAAAGGGAAGCCTAAGGACAGCTTCCAAGCTCCTGGAGGCAGCCAAGCGGGCAGCCCTTCTCCCGGCCGCTTCACACATGTGAGCTTTCCCCTTCCCACGGTTTGCAGAGAACATCCTTTCACATAGACCTGTGTGGTCCTACCGCTTGATAGCCTCAGGCTTTCCCCGACGTGAAATTGCTTTCCCCAAAGTGGTCACAGGATATCGACACTTCTAAAATCGTGACATCTCTCAGAAAATGCAGAGTGTCAGGAGTAAAGGTAAAATGAAGACTCGTGGAGCCACACTATCTGGGCTTTGCGCACCCACCAGCTGCCCAACATTTTGTGGTGCTCATTTCCATGACTGTCATTAAAGCCCCACCAGCTTTAAAACACCACCAACAACAGAAGGTGATTCTAAGAAAAGAGAGAGAGAGAGACGGCCCAAGTTAGCACTGTCAGGAATGGGAAAGAGGCTCCCTCTCCTGCAGAAATGGGGCGGGGGGCGCCTGGGTGGCTCAGTCGTTAAGCCTCTGCCTTCAGCTCAGGTCATGATCCCGGGGTCCTGGGATCGAGCCCCGCATCGGGCTCCCTGCTCGGCGGGAAGCCTGCTTCTCCCTCTCCCACTCCCCCTGCTTGTGTTCCCTCCCTCGCTGTGTCTCTCTCTGCCAAAAAAAAAGAAAGAAAAAGAAATAAAGAAATTAGAGGGTTATGAAGAGACCATTATGCACAGGATCAGGCTAATAAATCTGAAAATTTACATGTAATGGACACATTCCTCGAAAAACATAGCTTTTCCAAAGTGAAACAAGAGGGAGGAGGAAGCCTGAGTATCTTTCAAGGACGTGAATTTCTGACTTGGAAAACCTGCCCCGTGAGGACTCTCCAGGCACACATGGCCTCAAAGATGAATTCTTTGCCAATCTCATGCAGACTCTTCCAGAGAATAAAATAGGAAAGAGAAAATGCCTCCCAATTTTTTGATTGTTTGTTCTGAGGCCAGAATTACTCTGACACCGAAAGTAAACGAGGGAATTACAGACAGGTAAACTGTAGGCCAGTCTCTGTCACAAAGATGCAGAGCGTAACATCACAACGAGTCCACTTGTAGGTAGATCTTTGTATACAAGCTGATTATGACTGTTTTCAAGAATATATTCTCTTAAGTGGAAATAGTGGGTCAAAAGCTATGTGGATGGTTGACATCATGATATGTGTGGTCAGCTGCATGCTGAGGGGACGAGATCCATGCCAGCTCAACCTGCCACACGCTGGGATGAAGATGCACAGGGGCCAGAAGGTCTGGAAAACAGGTGAGTCACGGGGGCCTAAGGAGGGTCCTGGGCGTCATTTTTGGCCGCATCTGGAGACCTGCTTGGACAGCTAACCAGATACCCCAACAAGAGCCCTGGGGGGCTGGCCGGGCCCTCCTATCCTGCCGGACGTGGAGCCGGGGCATTAGGGTCAGGCTCTCTGCCCGGGGCTCCACACGCATGTGGCCGTACCTTCTCGTGGATGACAGAGATGTACCAGGGTAACTGCTTTTTTGGGTGGCTCTGCGCCAGGACCGGGCTGCTGGGGACCGGGCCTGTGATCTGGGATCCACTCCTCTTCCGCAAGTAGTTGAATTCACAGGCACTCTTACTAAAGGGAAGGAGGCACCCTGTGGGGAAGCCGCGGGGCGTCAGACTCGGAGTGCTGAGCCGCCCTGGGGGCGTTCCACGGTAGTTTCCCCCTCGCAAGACGCCCCTGGGAAACCCTTTGCTGCCCAGCTGGGCTCCTCCACGCCTCCTAGTGCTGACCCCCATCGTCCATCCCTCCCCACCTGCCCCTGCGTGGGTTGAAGAAATGGAGGGAGATCATCAAAGCAGCCCTTGGAGATCCCCAGAGCCTAGGGGTCAGAACACCAGGGGTCACAGTGATGGCCCAGACATTTGTGAGGGGTTTCCTCACATTCAGACAGAGGAGACCTTTGTGTGCAGAGATCATCTTTGGATAAACCAAAGTAAGTATATTCATGCGTGGGAACAGTGCATTCTACTCAAGGAGGGATGCATCCTGTGTAAGGGGCATAGGGTCGGGCAGGTGGTCCTGGGAAGGGAGTCCCATGGGGGCATAATCAGGGAGACCTGGGGAGAGCAGGGGTCCCAGCAGGTTCAGGCAGAGGCCTCAGAGCTGGCCTGCCAAGGAGAGGACCCCAGGGGCATGCTCGTCCCAGTGGCGGCAGGCCCTGCCCTCACCGTCCACCTTTGTGTCGGAGCCCCGATGGCTGCAGGACGGGTCCTGGGTCACCTTCCAGGAATCAAAGCCCGTGCACAACTCCTCGGGCACCTCGGCTGAGGTGGATGAGCCTGCAGAACGTTAAAAATGCTGGCTGACGACAGCTAAGGCCACGTCTTCACAAGACCTCCTGGGCAGGGATGATGATTTCATTTCTTTTTAAACTTCAGGTAGGATTAAAGATGACTTTTGTCACTGGATGTATGGGATTGAACCCTGGGACTAAATCGAACCATGATTCTGTCCTCCTGGCCATTTGTGTGCCCACGTGGAACAGACCGGGTGCAACTTCATCTCTGCAAATGGATGCATCCCCTCCTCTGGAAGGACCCTGCATTCTCATCTGTAAAACTGGCTCGGCCTCAAAGTCTCCAAGAGGCCCCTCTACCCCAATGGGCAGACCCCGTTTCCCCTCGGCCATCATGAATCATGTCAGTGGCGGGTGCATGCAGGACACAGTGTGGTCTCTCAGCCCATCCCAGCCCTGCCCAGAATTCACGGACCTGGAGTGCTGGCTGCTCTCTGAGGTTCCATCCCTGAGAAAGGGGAGCTTAGGGCCAGAACGGGTGGGGGCTCCTGCTTCTGACACGAACAAGGCCCCCATCGCTAGCCACAGGCTCTAAGCTTCCATTTCCCTGTCCCTAACCACAATGCCATGTGTGGGGACATGGAACCAGTGCAGGCCCAGGAACTGGGAAGTCTAGGGTGCTGTCCGGCCTGGGCACTGCCCCCCGGTGACTGCTGAGTGCCTGGCTCCTCTCTCAAAGCCTCCTGTTCTCCCGGATCAGAACAGTGTGCAGTCACACCTGACGGTGGTTGGTCTCCTTACCAGGATTGGTTCCTATCTTTGGCCTCATGACCTCTTTACTGCAGCTTCTAGAATTTTGAGCCTTCTCCCTCTCCCCTACCCCCAACCCTACTGAGTCTGGTGACTGAGACAAGAGAAAAGCAAGAAGGCTTTTCCTTCCCCCCTGCCCCCCCTGCAGCCAGGTCTTGCTGCGTGCTCCAGCTGGTGCTTCTGCATGCACAGTGAGTTCCCACCACTGGCCACCACTCTGGCTGACGAGCACCAGGAAGGTTACCCCACTCCTCCAGGGAGGGAGGTGGTTTCCATGTGGGGGCCTCCCCGTGGGTGGCTCTCACCGTAACGAGACATAGACGTGGCCTTGGTGCTGAACTGAGGGCAGCCAGGGCGCTTGAGAAACGCCTTTCTCAGCTCCTCTAGTTCGGCCATGAAGCTGGTGTCCTCGGGGCCGGGGGCTTGCTTGTATTCACCCTGGTGGAGTGGGGACAGCAAGACAGTGGGAGAAGAGCCCCTGGAAGCCACGTGCACCGACCGCAGCCATCTGCCCTGTTCCCGAGAACCACAGGCTTCAGGACAGGCACGTGTACCCACTGGAGAAACCACCGGCATCCACCTGGGGGGCCGCGGGTGGCTTTCTGGTCTCCTTGAGCTCATGGTAGATTCAGGAGCCTCGCAGCTGTGCTATCCCTTCCTTGTCCTCTCTTCCCTCGACTTCACTCCTTTTTGAGACACCCCCCCCACCCAGGAAGGCTCAGGGCAGCCAGCCATCTTCTCTCCCAGGCTTTCGGGTTGCCAATTCTTTACACTCCCAGAATTGGCCCATCTTCTTCTGTCACCAAAGCATATTTGGAAGGCTGCAGCGGGCGCCCAGGCCCTGAGGCCTCCCATCAAGGGGGAGAAGCAGGCCAGCCCTGAGTTAGCTGTGCCGTGGCCTGGCCGTTCCCCTCCGGGACCCCACACCTTCTTCCCGTAGAAGCGGCTGATGGTCTGAGCCGACTTGCTGAGGGAGCGCTGTCTCCGGCGAAGTTTCCACTCTGGGACCAGGTTGTTCCGGCTGGCCACACACTGGAGGAGCATCAGGCCCTTCTCCATCAGGTTGGGCACCACGCTGTGCTTCTTTGGCAGGCTGGCTCCGCCAACCGGCAACATCCTTGGGGCGGGGCGGAAGGACTGGAGAATGCCTTGGATGGACGGCCCCTGTGGGCCTCTTTGTCTGGAGCAAGGTGTCAAGGGGAGCAGGGGCTCGAGCGTGGACCTGCCGCCGGGCACAGCCCTGGACACGACCAGCTTCGGAAGCTCCGCGTCCTGTGGGATCCTGGGAGGGTGTACGGCATCACAGATGTCTCCATAGCAACAAAGCGTGTCATTCGTCTTAATTTGCTGGGATTTGTCTTCACTAGGAAGAACTGTGTATCTCCAGTTGCACTCAGCCTTCTGACCATGCGAGGAGGTTCTTTCCTCTGGGGCAGCACACGGCGCACACCTGCACGGCTGACTCCCCTCGGGGTCTGGCGTCTACATCTTGGGACTTTTGTCTTTTAAGTACTTCTCCATCTCTATCCCTGATGCAGCTGTCACCACTCAAATTTGTCACCTTTCCCTTGCAATAATCTCCCCTGAGTTTTTGTGACAGACTCTTAGTCTACATTCACTCCTCTACATCCCTCCCTGCCCCGTGCCCAGCAGCCCAGCCCACTTCCTCACCTGCACTTGCTCTTGTCCCAAAGCTGCGCTTGGTTATCACTGCCTGAAACAAGGAGCGTGCTAGGCACCCCGGGTTGAGTGAGGATTGAGGTGGCCCCCTGCGTTCCCGGAAGACCCCTGGCATGGGTACCATTGTCCTCACCCACCCGCAGTAATGCTCTGCACCTTCACACCGTGGAGTCCTTGAAAACAGGACCTGTGCAACCCCCCGTGTCCCGCCAAGCATCTGTGAATTTGCTAGCACACAGTGAGATGCACCTGGCATTCTGTGTAGACCTGGGTCCAGGCATCTGCCTGCAGTCCTCCTCACGTATACGGGTGTGCACACAGGTCTGTGCAAACATCCCCCACATGCACACATTCACACACAAAGCCCAGCCTGTCTTGGATGTGAAACCACATTGGATTATGATCGGACCCGAAGCAGGGAGGCCGGAAGGTGGCTGGAGCCGGACCGCTTGAGTTCAGATCCCAGCCCCAACATATTAGTATCTCCTTGTCCTTGGCTAGTCCCTCCACCTCTCTGTGCCAATTTGCTCATCTCCACAGCGGGGATACAAATAATACCCATCTCCTAGAGTCGCTGTGAGGATTTAATTAGGAAACAGAGAGAGAGAGAAAGAGAGAGAGAGCTTCCTGCCATAGGCGGCACCTAGTCAGTAAAGCCCCCCCTGGGGACTGTCATCATTGCTACGCTCCTCACCCCGCCTTTGGCATCCCCTTGCTGCCTGTCCTGGGGAACTGGGAGCACCTGGTAGGTAAGAACGCGAACAAAGGGGATGATAAAAACAAGTCGTGCTGACCCCTGCTTTCACCCGTATTTCACCCGTATGCCTTGTCAGCAATCTGGATGCCCCGGAGGCCCTACAGCAAATTCCTTCTACCCTTGCCTTTCTCCCTGTCATTTGGCGCCTTTGGTTTTTCACTGATTTCTCACTGAGTGTCCGCCAGGCACCAGACACTGGCTGCCCTAGGCCCCAAGGGCACCACGGAGTCTGCCCCACAGCCCGCGTGGCACTGTGACTGAGGCTTTTCTTGACCTTGCGTCCTACCCTTGCAAGGCCGCTGCTGGCTGGATTCAAGAAAAATTGCTCTGACCCTGGTTAGAATGGAAAGGAAGACTTAATTCCGGGACTGCAACAGGGGAGAGGGATCGAAACTCAACGCTGCATGCGGCGGGCCGGTGGGGCTTCAGCCCAGGAGCAGCGAGAGGGGTTGTGGGTGGAACTTGCCAAGAGGGGACAGCAAGGGTGGGGGCATTCTCCCTGAGGGCAGGCTGAGCTCTCAGACGCAGGGCCTGGCCATCAGGGGCGCGGAAGAGGAATTCGGTCATGGGCCAAGGGTCCAGGGACTCTCTGAAAACGGGCCTAGGGCTCTTGCTGAATCTGGACTTGGCAAGGATCGACAGGGGGAGGCCGTGAGGGAGGCCCCGGCGAGAAGAGGGCTCCGAGGGGTCTGAGGAAGGTTTGGTCAAGGACAGAGTTTTTGTCAGCTGTCGTCGGTCAGGGACCCAGGCTGACCAGGCTCCACCTCCATGACCAGTGTCTGGGCCTGGGTCACGGACGCAGGAGGAAGCAGCTCTCAGGGCCCCTGGCCTGGAAGTGAGGCCCTCCCTTCCGCTCACATTTGACCCCCAAAGCAGGTCACCTGGGGTGTGGCATTACAAAGGGGTGGGGAAATGCAGGCCTTCCCTGATGGGTTGCATGTTGAAGTCTTAACCCCAGGACCTCAGCATGTGGCCTTATTTGGAAATAGGGTCTTCATAGAGGTCATCAGGGCGGGTGCTGATCCATATGACTGGTGTCCTTATAAAAAGGGGAAACTGACACAGAGACTCACGGAGCGGGAGGTCTCCTGAGGGTGGAGGACTGGAGCAAGGCATCTATTAGTCAAGGAACTGCCGCAGAAGTAGGGACAGGTGAGGAAGGGGCCTCCCCTGTAGGTTTTCCAGGGAGCACAATTCTGCTGACACCGAGACTTTGAACTTCTGGCCTCCCAAACTGTGAGAGCATCCGGTTCTGTTGTTTAAGCCCCCCGGCCGTGGTGCTTTATTACAGCTGCCCCAGGAAGCTAGCACACCCACCACGTGCTGGGACGTTCGGCCCTGAACGTCGGCCCTCGTGGGAGCTGCACGGACGATCACCACGGACAGGAGACACGCCCCAGGGCTGGCTTGTGGACCTGGCAGGGCGTGCAGTGTCCAGGTGGGGATGGGCCTCGAGGCCAAGCACACCCCTAAGAGGGGCATCCTGCAGTCTTTGAGGGGAGCAGGGTGAGGAGGACCCTGAAAAGCTTCCTCTGGGAGGCACGCCGAAGCTGAGTCTTGAAAGTCTGGTGGGCGGGCTTGGGCCACTGGTGGTGCGTGAACTTTCAGGCAGAAGCAGTGAAATCCTGCAGGAGCTGAGGCTCCTCCCTGGCTCCGGGTGGCTCAGTGTGCCTGCAGTTTACAGGGACCGAGGGCAGCTTCTCAAACTGTGTGCTCATGGGAGTTGCCTGGGGAGCTTGTTAAAATGCTGATTCCCATTCACCAGGCCAGGAGCAACTCCTCACCTCTGTGGGCGTTGCCCCCACCCTGGCACTGAGTACCCTGGGGGCGGCACCCCAGCCCTGGTGCTGCACCAAACCTACCTTTGACCCCTGGCAGCCATCCACAGCTCTTGCGCCTGTTCAGCCTCCAGAGAGAAGGGCTGCCTGGCCCTCCGAGGGGCCTCCGGAAACGTAATTCATCCACGCCGGATGGCCTGCATCTTAAGTCGACTTATCCTGCACATGACCCTCAAATTTATTGAGGAACCGTGGAGACATTTTCACATGATGCAGTGATAAACCATTTCATTTTTACAGATTCATACCAAAAATCCACCAATAAAGTATGCAACACCAGCCACGTGCTTAACATGCTTTATTTCTCCTAGTCTATGGGAGCCCTGATCAGGCTTCCTTTCATCCTTCCTTTGCCCTGACAAACACGGGGGTCTCCCGTGTGTCTCCTGTGTGCCTGGCTCCACGCTCCCAGCTGGGAGACGGTGGAAACTCCCATCTGCTGGGTCCCTTCTCTCAGGAGGCCTGCAACCCGGAGATCATATGAGGAGACGAACCAAACAATTGGCTCCTTGATAATGTAGAGTTCCAAATAGAATAGTAATCACTCTGGTTGCAGATTAAAAAGCTAGAGGAGATATTTGCATACCCGTAGTCACAACAGCATTACTGACAATTGCCAGAAGCCAGAAGCGACCCAACGGTCCACTGACGGGTGAAGGGATAAATAAAATAGAGTATGGCCGCCGGATGGAATAATACTCAGCCCTGAAAAGGAAGGATGTTCTGAAGCATGGAGGAATCTTGAGGACATCATGCTAAGTGAAATAAGCCAGCCATGAAAGGACAAACACTGTGTGATTCCACATATATGCCATAGCTAGAGCAGCCAAACTCACAGAGACAGAAGGTGTGAGGGTGGGGGCCAGGGTCTGGGAGCAGGAGTCGGGGGTTAGTGTGGAGTGGGTAGAACTTCAGTCTTGCCAGATGAAAAGCGTTCTGGAGATGGACAGTGCACAACAATGTGAACGTCCTCGATACCACTGAACTATATGCTTAAAATGGTCAATTTTGTGTTACTTCTATTTTGCCATGATTTTATTATTTAAGGAATAACTTTTTTAAAGGTGTTTCCTTTAAAGGAAAGGTCTCCTCTGCCCTTTCCTCCTTCTCTAGCAGATGGAGAGGCAACAGCATGAGAAGAGGTTGGGAAGGGCCCAGAAGAGCTCTCCGGGTTGTCACGGGCTAAATGCCAGCAGTGCGTGTTCTAAGGTCCTCATCGGCACCTGTCGGCTCCCCGCGTGTTTTGAGCATCTCCCGTGAGCCTGACCCTATTCTGGGCACTGGGATGGAAAGTGCTAGCCTAGTGCTTGCTCTTCTTACATTGCAGCGGAGGAAATGCAAAAGCTGAGGAGCAGACACACAGACACATTTCGGCTTGTGGTAAGGGCTCCGAAGGAGAGAGATCCACGGGGGCCGAGGGGGAGGTAGTGGCAGATGCCGTGGGCAGGCTGGAGAAGATGGGCTCTCACGGTGATGTCAGGGCCCAGAGCTGATGCCAAGGAGTCCATCCCCGGAAAATCAGGAAGGAGAGCATTGCTAGCACAGAGCTGCTCACCAGCTGGAGGCAGCAGTGAGCTTGGCTTGTTCCAGGAACAGCGGAGGCCAGATTCTTGGGACCTGGATGCCTCATGGTGGGGAATGGCTACGTGGAGAGTGTAAGAGCTTTAGGGGTACAACCAGAATCCCCGAGGGTGAGTTCTACTGTACTGGTTTCCTGGGGATGTCAGACACAACACAGTAGGCCGGGCTCACACAACACACAGTTCTCGAACACTTCCCGAAGTCCAGGATAAGATGTCAGCAGAGCTGTTTCCTTCTAAGAACTGTGAGGGAGAACGTGTAACAGCCTCTTCCGTAGCTGCTAGGGGTTTGCCGGTGATCTTTGACTGTAGAAGCATCATCCCCACCTCTGCTTCATCTTTGCATGGCATTCTCCCTGTATGCGTGTCCGTGTCCAGATTTCCCCTTTGTATAAGGACGCCAGTCATACTGGATGAGGCGTCTCCCTACCCCAGTAAACCTCATCTTAACTCAACCAATTCCATCTGCAATGACCCTACTTCCTAATAAGGTCACATTCTTAGGTATTGGGGGTTAGGACTTCAACATGTGAATTGTGGGGAGACACCATTCAACCCATAAGAACCTCCCCTTGGGTGGGGGATGGGGTAACTGGGTGATGGGCATTGAGGGCACGTGATATAACGAGACAGGGTGTGACATGCAACTGATGAATCACTGAACTCTACTCTGAAATTAATATTACACTTTATGTTAATTAACTGAATTTAAATAAAAAATAATAAAGAACCTCCCTCGGATAGCAATATTAAGTGCCGGGGGTTCTCCAGACCCGATTCCTCAGCCCCAGAGCACCTAAAACATGCCTGGTGCCTAACAGGCGCTTGAAAACATATGTGGCTGAATGAAGTACCATTTCTGGCTTCAAGGACCTGAACGAAAAATGCAGCAAGCGCTGAGGGCGCTCCAGTTTCTTTTCATACTTCAACTCCGTAAATATTTAAGGGCAGTGGAAATGTCAGCCTCATTTTAGGTGCTGGGGAGAGTGCAGTGACGTCTCTGACCCCGCAGAACTTACATTTTATCCTGAGACATTTGGCTTCACCTTTCTGGTTGCTCAGGTATGACCCAAGAAGGCATCCAAAGTTCAAAATCCAGAAACGAGGCCAGATCACAACTGGACAGCTGCTTACCCAGTATCCGGTTTTCCCTTTAAACAGAACCTGGGTTTCATGCCTGGCAGGAATTAGCCCAGCTAAGACAACATTCCTCAGCTGTGCAAAAGAAGGCCCTGGGCTTCCAGAGAGGCCTTTAAGTGGGGAGGGGCTTGCTCAGGTTCGAGCTGTGATCTTCTTACCTTCCATTTTCCCATCTTTAAAGCAATGTCCAAAGTTCCAGACCAGGAGTTGACCTAGAGAATGAAACCATTTGGCTAAGAAAGGCCAAGAAAAGAGAGAGAAGCCTGGCTCCCGGCTGATGATCTCCCAGCCCTCAAATGCTTATCTCAGGACATCTTTAATGACACAGAAACAAGACCCCAATCATACAAGCTTTCAGCGGGGCGGGAGTGGAGGTGGGAAGGTCTTCTTTTTTTACTGGCTGAAGGAAATTCATGATATGATCCCTTGCAAGAAAATTATATAAAAAAATAAATAAATTCACCACCCCAAAATGCTTTCAGATTACTTTTGCAGCTATACAGGAAATTATAAAACAAGACTATTATTGGGATGCCTGAGTGGTTCAGTCAGTTAAGCGTGTGACTTCAGCTCAGGTCATGATATCGGGGTCCTATGATCAAGCCCCCTGAAGGGCTCCCAGCTCAGCGGGGAGTCTGCTTCTCCCTCTGCCCCTCCCCCCGCTCATGCTCTCTCTCTGAAATAAATAAATCTTTTTTTAATTAAAAAAAAAGCCGATTATATTTGGTTACCGGAAATCCAAAGTGGAGTTCAATCAATAGAGAAGTCAGTATGAAATAGGGAACTTATCTCGGGGCAGTCAGTCCATTTCACTCCATCACGCAAACCAATCAACTTTCTGGTCTTGTCACCTCGAGAGAAAAGGACTCGATTTTCTCCACATTTGGAGGGTATGTTTAGAGCTGGCTTAAAGAAAGGCGGGGTAGCACCAGAAAATGTATCTTGGAAGGGGTGCAGGCTAGCGCCCTGCTCAGCTCGGATGAGACAGGGAGCCACACCTGCGGATGCTCGCGCGCACCCAAGGCCGCGCAGGTGCCCGAGTCCAGCACCCTGACGGTTTCAGGGCCTTCGTTCATAAAACCCCAGAGAAATTCAGATGCCCCAAAAGCCTATGATTTTTGTTACTTTATAAAAAGCTTAACTGCAAAGCCAATTTTTGCAACGATAGACCTTTATACGTGAAAAAGCCCTCTCGCCGATCAGGGAAACCCTGTAGGGGGAGAGGCTCGGCAAATAGAAGCCCAGCAACCGCCCAAAAGTGAGGGCGGCGGGAACCTGGAGACTTTGGCCGTCATTCCACGCCACGCCCAGGCCCCGCCCCGCAACCGGAACCTCGCCCTTCCGGGAAGGGCTTCGGCCCCGCCCCGCGCCCAGAGTCCCGCCCCTCACCCGGAGTCCAGCCCCCAGCCCGCGCCCCAGCCCCGCCCCACTCCGACCACACCCAAGGCCCCCGCCCAGACCCCGCCCCTCACGTGGAGCTCCGCCCCCTCACAGGGGCTCCCGGCCCCGCCCCGCGCTTCCGGGTCCGGGTCGGTGCCGGGGCGCAGGAGCTTTAAACCGCGGGGCGGTGGCCGGCCATACTCCCGGTCTGGCCCTCAGCCTCCACTCGTGCCCTGGGGCACCTCCGGCCTGCGGACCCTGTCCTTCCCGCTGGCCTCGGGTGTCTGCTCCCGCCTCCCCAGCGCCATCAGCTCCTCTACCACCGGCGCCCCGTCTGCTCCGCTAGCCACCTTGCCGTGTCCCCGGCTCTCCAGATGAAAGGGCCGTCCGTCCCTTCTAAGCAGGCCGACCGAACACTGCCCTCAGATGCCTCTGACGCCTCTCGTCCGGCGGTGTCACCAGAGCCCCCGGCCCCCTTGGCTGTCTCTGGGCTGCGGAGCGTGGAGTGGGTGCCGGCACGTGCTTTCCGTTGTTGATGGCTCCGTGACGTGGCGCGAGCCGGCAGAGCCGGGTGTGTGGCCGGCCGGGATGCGGATGCCCATCCCGTCGTCAACGAGCCGCGGCTACCGACGCCGCTCACTTACCACCCGCCGGGGGCGGGCACTGCGCAGGGGCTGAAGACTCGGCCCCCAGTGGGGCAAAGTCCTCGTCCTGTGCTGCTGGATTTGGTAGAGAGACAGACAAGGAGATCCCACGCCACGCCAGCGGCACTGGGCTCCACGAGAGCAGTCAAGCTGGGGAGGGAGCGGGAGGGTGGAGAGGCTCCGCAGAGCGGGCATTCGGGCAGGGACCCGAATGGGTGAGCCTGCCGCGCAGGTATCTGGAGGAGGCGCTGATCTGGGGGGTCTGGACAGAGAGGAAGCCAAGCCCGTCCTAAGGCCCGGAAGGAGGCCCTGTGGGGTTGTTCAAGGAATAGCACCGCAGGCGAGCTGGTAGGAGTGTAACGAGCTTGTGGTGAGGGGTAGAAACAAGGTCAGGGTGGGGGGCCCACGCGCTTTGGGTTGTGTTTAGAGTGTCTTGGGGAGCCCCCAGGGGACCGTGTGTGGAAGGCTGGGGTTTTGCAAGCGTTGCCCCAGCGGGTCCTTGCACTGATTTGGAAGACCCCACCCTAGTGGGGCCAGGGGCAGAAGGAGGCAGGGCATTGCAGCAGTTCAGGCCTGGACCAGAGTGGCAGCATAGTTGGATTTGGGGTGTTCTGAATGTAGAGCCTTTGAGACCTGCTGAGTTCCTCAGGCCCAGGTCCCTAAGTCGTGCAGCTGAGTGGGACCTGAGCTCTTTTCAGGGAGCTGTGTCCAGCCGCTGAGGGTAACACTACGAGCCGGCAGCATTCTGGACTCGCCTCCAGAGCCGCCTGGCATGATGGCAGCAGCCTAACTGGTGGTGTCAGGTGCAGTGCCACCAGCCGCAGGGGAGCAGGGCTGGTCCCCTCCCAGTGTGTACTGTCACGGGGCTGGCTGCCGGGTTTGCTGTCGGGCTGACGGCTCCTGTCCACCTGTGTGACTCTCTCCTGAAGCCATAACTGCTCTGTGAAATCTGTTCCTAATTACCATGTTAAGGTTTAATCCTGACTTAATGCACATAGACCATTCTGAAAATGTTCAGCTGAATGGTGTGCAATAATAGTCTCCTCTTTATCTCCCGAGCACGTTCGTGAATATTTAAAATTTGCATGTTTTTGGAAAGCTGCCAAATTGTAGTTTTAGATTATATATGATGCTGTCTTCCTAGTACCTCCCTTCTTGACTTAGGAGAGTCCGCATCCTTATAACTGAATGTAGAATAAACACATTTGTACGTGACCCATACATGGACAAGTGCCTGAGCTCCACACGTTTTTGCAAACTGAACAACCTGTGTGGCCAGCCCCCGGAATGTTCCTTGTCCCCAGGACCCCCTCGGGCCCCCTGCCAGTTCAGACCCAAGGGTAACTGCTGTCAGCTGCGGAAGGAGCTCGGCAGATTGTTACTCCGACAGTCTTACTAGTGTTGGGTATGTGGCATTCTGGCTTCCTCAGAGGCCAGCGGTAAGTTAAATCCAGCGGCCAGTCGTTTGCCTTGAGGGCAAACGTTGGGATGCTGTTGAGGTGACCCAAGTCAGAAATCCACCTCCCATTGCTCTGATTGATTCCCTACCCTTGCAGCAACACCGCATCTTGATTCCTGGGGCATCCAGTAAGGTGAAATGAGGTAGCGCGAGTCCCCCAACTTGTTTCCACGTTGTTTGGGTCATTCCAGATCCTTTGCCTTTCCGTATACATTCAGAATCTCATCTGCGTCTACGCAAACATCCTGCCGGGATTGTGATGGGAATCACTCTGAGTCTGCGGATTGGCCTGGGGAGGACCGACACCCTCACGGTAGGGTCACAGCCCATCTGTGCCTTTATTGCTGTCTTCCTTGATTTCCTTCATTACTGTTCTGTACTCATCAGTGTCTAGATCTTGTGTTTTGTCAGATGTTTTTGGTGCTATTGTAACTGTGACTTTTGTGGAGATTTATGAAGGGAAACCTCACTGAAACGGAGTCCCACACCTACCACTCTGGCCCAAGAGTGCACCTTGCACGTGGGTACTACTTTTCTGCCCCAGCAGGAGGAAGGAGAGTCTCCTCGCCCCCTCCCCAAAAGCACAGCCAGTGAGAGTCTGTCACGGCGCAGACAGTGAGAAGCCCCTGCACCCTGCGCTCCCAGTTGACTTCGGTGGACCTTTCCTTTACACAGCCCCCCCCCCAGCTCTCCACTCCTTTATAACGTGTACCTCTCCTCTGCTCTCCAGACCTGCCTGTGGTTTCCCTGTCACCTGCTTGTCCCACGTGGCAGTTCTCTGCTGTTCCCCGAAAACCCATCCTTTGCTGGTAAAATAACTGGCAGTTTTAGTTTTAAGGTTAACAGTTTTTTAATTTTCTATTTCCATTGTTTGTTGCTAGTGTATAAAAAATACGACTGATTTTTGCATAAAAAATTGTATTCTATGACCTTGCTAAACTCCCGTGTTCCATTCATTAGCTTTGTTGTCGATTCTCTGTAGAGATGATTTTCTTCTTTTCTTTCTAGCCGGTATGTTTTTCTTTTTCTTGTCTAATTGCGTTGGCAGGGACCTGTCCTATGACGTGGAATAGGACTGAGAAGAGCCCTGTGTTGTGTCCAGTCTTAGGGTGAAGGCCTTCGTCTTTCACCACGAGTATGGTGCCAGTTCTGAGTTTTGTCAGGTTGGGAAATTTGCTTTCTGTTCCTACTTCACTGAGGTTTTTTATGACGAGTGGATGTTGAATTTTATCAAATGCATTTTCTGCATCAGTTGAGACGATGAATGATTGATCCTCTAATATCCAACCAGCCTTGCATTCCTGAGAGAAGCCCACTTGATCGTGCTGTATTACCCTTTTTAATATAGTGTTGAGTTCCATTTGCTAAATTCCTGTGAAGAATGTTTCTATCTGTGTTTATGGGAGAGGTTTGTCTATAGCTTTTTTATAGTGTCTTTAGAGGGTTTTGGTTTCAGGGTAACGTTTGCCTCACTGAGTAAGCTGGGCATGTTCCCCACCCCCTAGCCCCCAGTTTCCTGGAAATGATAGAATGGGCACTAATTTCTAAACATATAAAAAGCCATTTTTGAGCTCCCTAGGGTGAGCTGCCACAGACCTACAGTGCTAGTTTGCCAGTGCCCGCCTCACTGTAACTTTTATCTGAAGCAGCCTTTTTCAGTATTCCATAAGAGGGGCTTAGGCTCTTAAGTCATAATATTTCTTTTCAGAAACTGTGGGCTGACCATTGCTTATGGGAAAGAAGTTCTGGAAGTACTCCCCCTCAATGCCATCAGTGCAGCCGCTGATGGCTGTTGGGGCCACAGGGAGAAGACAGGACCAGGCAGGGGCAGCTGGATGGAAAGAAGGGTCTGGGCCAAGGACTGAGGCAGTGGATGGCAAGGTGTCCCAGGGGCAGAGAGGCATGGACCGCCGTGTCATCCCGAGCTTCGTGGGATGGGGGACAAGGGGGGCTTGGGCAGGGCACCACAGGATTGTGCCTAAGTGGGGGTGATGAGGCCTTGGTCTCTCAAGCCCTCACTGGAGGTACCTGGTGGGTGACACCCACCAGTGCCGGGCGGTGAGCGGGTGTTTGGGACAAGGAGCCAGAGGCCAGGCCAGGGGTGGGGAAGGCCACCGTGTGGGGCCTGCTGTTTCTCCATCTCAGGAAGTCCGTTCTTTGTCTGGGCTCGAGTCCCCTTGGACTTTGCCTGGAGAGCAGGGCCTCCAGAGTCGTCTGTTCTCATGGTCCTCCATCCCTCCTCCCGTTCTCTCTGGGGTCTCTTCTGCCTGTGTGCTTCACGTCCCCACTGACCCTGAGGGGCCAGATCCAGGCCTGGCCCCTGTTTGCCCCTGCCTGGAAGAACCCTGCAGGAGGCGCTCCGTCTCATTTCCCGGGGCTCCCGTCTCCACGGTGGGTGGAGTAGCCCACGCTGAGTCCTGTGTGACCCCCCAGATCAGCTTTTCCCGCCACCGGCACTGCTGGCTGGCTGTTTCCATGCCCGCCCTGAGGCCCGGCCGCAGGTCCCCTCTGCCTGCCGGGCACCTGCACACGCGCGCACACGCTCCCATGCTCAGCTGGGGCCGAGCTCGCGCAGAGCTGGCTCCCCTCCCCGGCCACGCCCCCCCTCCTGCGCCCACCCTCACCTTTGGCTCCTCTTCCGTCACCACCTCACATCCTCTCTGTCGTCGGCAGCTCCCGCGCGCGCTGCCTGGCTTCCCGCAGAGTTCATCCCAGGGCGAGCCCGATAGGATGGAAGGCGATCAGGCTCCCCTCGCTCCAGGTAGATGCCACCCTCCTTTCTGACCGCGGCCCTTCTCGCTGGTCCTCAGGGCACTGCCCCTCCTCGGGGCTTTGCCCTTGCCCTCTCCTTTGCCTGGATGCGTCCATCCCAGGCTCTGTCCTAGGCTCCTCCGGCCCGCTGGGGCTTTCCTCAGATGTCACCCCACAGGACTCTTGCCAACCCTGACTTAGCGGTCTGCTCCACTCCTCCCCCCAAAGAGCGGTTCCTGGGGCCCTGTGGGTGGGGCCGGCCCGTTGGCTGCGGACCTGCAACATGAAGTGGTTGAGGCCTCTGGTCAAGGCAGAAGCACCACGAGCGATACTGAAGCTCAAAGCCGGGACCGGCCAGGGATCTGACAGTCCGACCATGGGGGCTGTTCCCACGAGAGGTGCAGCCCATGGTGACAGGCTCTGCACTGCAGACTGGGACGGGGGAGGCTTCAGCAGCCGAGGGGGCTCCTTCCTGGTGTCACGGCTCATTCAGGACTTGACAGCAGAGGCTGGGGTCTGTTTCAGCCACGGCCTGGTACGTGAGGGAGATGCTTCCGGCAGGAGCCCCCTCAGCGTGGGGACTGGGGGTCAGGGCAGGATTGACCATGTAGGCTCAGTGGGCTGCAAGCTGTCTCCAGGGGAGGAGCAGAGCCGGAGGTGGCTGGAGCACATTGGAAACTAACGGTCATGTGCAAGAGGCAGGCTGCAGGGTCCGCTGGGCATTTGGGGCAGCTGTAGCGGTATTTAGAAACCAGGCAGGTGTCTGAAAGAACCCGTGCAGGAGGCAGGCACGGGTACAGCACTGTTATGGGTACGGCGGGGTGTCCTGATGCACCACTAGCCCGTCGTGTTCTTGCTGGCCTGCGGACTTGGTCTTCAGAGGTCAGCGGGGAGACGAGCGGACGCCCTTCGCCTCCCGAGGGGCATGGAACATGTAGCCAGGCCTCCTCTTTTCCTTTTGGCAGCTACGGGGTCATCGCCAGGATGCTCCCAGAACAAGCGCGCCTTGCAAAGCGGCCGGTCCGCTTTGAACCCAAATCATCTTTTGACCTTAGAGTGCAACAGATGGGAGATGTTTTTACATGTTTGAAGGAATTGGCTGTATTGCTCGTACCCTACTTAAAAAAACATGTTTCTGAACAAAGATACAAAAAACACCCTTGTGCTGTAAGTGTGACTGTGTTCATTCCTCAGAGGCTGCCTTTCCTTGTTTCCCATCTGGTTCAGAGGTGTCGGAGCGCTTGCGATTGGGATTCCTGTCTCAGTGATGGGGTCAGGGCATGTTCTGCTCAGCCCTTGACGTGGGCCAGGGATAGATAACAACTCTGGGGAAAGGGATGGGCAGGTTTTGCTCAGAGGCGAGTGTGTGAATGAATGGGCCCAACCAGAAAGGTGTGGCTGGGGCCCCGGCTGGTACACCCAGCTCCACCTGGCCTCTCCTGGACCCGCCTGGCCTCTCCTGGCCCCTCATGACCCCTCCTGGCCTCTCCTGGCCCCTCATGACCCCTCCTGGCCTCTCCTGGCCCCTCATGACCCCTCCTGGCCTCTCCTGGCCTGCCTGCATGTGGTGTCCCCGCAGAGCTGTCCCTGCTTTAGTGAGTGCCGGTGAGCGTGGGCATGGCTCCATCTGGCCTTTGTGTGTTTTCTCTTCTGCTTAGTTTCAGCCCGATGTCTAAATGACTTGGGCCCCCCTCCAGGTTGAACAGACTCAAGAGGCCTTGACACAGGCAGGGCCCCTGTGTCCCACAGCCTAGAAATCCAGAAAGCTGAGAACTGGAAGAACGGAAGCTCATGTGGCCTCCGGCCTGAGTTGAGCGGCCGTAAGCTCTCTGCTGTCTTCTGTGTTCTAAGTTTTGCAGAGAAACGTGAATGTGCTCGCCTCCAGGCAGCTGGGAGGGTATTTGTGGTCTACCCGTGTCCTGTGTAACCTTTCTGAAGTCAAGACCTCCGGCCCCCCTTGGATGAGGGTTCCAGAGGCCGAGGCCGAAGTAAGGCCTGTGAGGTCAGGCAGCTTTCGCTCTTGTGACTCCAGGCAGCCCTGAGCTCTTGGCTCTGCAGTACCCACAGCCTCATTCCGCTGAAAACACAGGAGAAGCCCAGTGGGGCTGCTCAAGCCTGGCGTGGAGGCTGTAGGTCCCCCCACCTGCCGGGAGCTGCCTGCGTGCACAGGTTATCTTCCTTATCTGAGTTACTCAGAGACAGCCTTCGGAACGTGCGCTTTATTATGTTACAAAAAACAAAATTTCCCACCAAAACACAGCTAAAAAAATAACACATTTTCCCAAGATTACATTACCAAAAAAAGTTAATATCATTGGAATAGATCCATTAATACTGCTTGAAGACGCATCAATTACATTAAAAATGTGGGTGATATATATATATTTTTTAACCTTAAAGCGTTAAAGTGCTTTACCCTATGGAAACAGAGAACTGGCTGTCTGCATCGGAGATGCTGACCTGTCCCTGATCCGTGCATGCTGAGGGCCTGGGCCGTGGAAATGACCGCTCCCCAGCAGCCCAGCCCTGCTAACGAAGCTCTGCACACAGCCAAGCTGTGGGGGCAGTGAAGGGTGTGGGGCAGGACAGCCCCCCCCCCCAACCCCCCAGCAGCGTGCTTTCTGGCCTGAGCTCAGGCCGGCTGGTGTCGGTGTGGACGCACAGTCCACTTCATTCTCTGGGCTGCTTCCCATCCAGAGCATTCCCTCCTGCCTCTTCACCACTGGAAAACCCACACCTTCAGAGTTTATTCGTTCTTGATTCTTGAGTTCTGTAGAACCAGAGTTTCAAACCTATGGAGTGTTGCTCCCGTCAGTTTGCACGTTCTCCTAAGCAGGGCCAAGTTTCTACACAATTGATTCTTGTGGCTTGTTCTCCCCAAAGGCCCTCACCCTCCAGCACAGTGGGAGAAAGGCTCCAGGACAGCGCGTGCAGCCTGGGGCCCCCATGGGAGGACAACCTCCTCCCTCCCCCCTCGATGTTCGGGGCTCTGCCTGCCCTGCACCAGCCCTTTCCAGGGCACCTGGGGGGGTCTCTGTGGCATTTCCTGCTGGACTCGGGCCCACAGGAGCGTGCCTCGGAGACAAACGGGGGACTGGGCTTACCCGCATCCGGCCGGGTCCGTGGGAGTTGGGGGATGGGTCCCAGTGCCTGAGGTGGAACAAGGGGGCACCACTGGGGTGCCCCAGCGTGTGGCTGCAAGAGCAAGTGCCAGAGTCTAGCCCAGCCTTGAAGCCCAAGAAGCAGGACTTCGCCTATTTGCTCATTGGTAAACCGGCATGAGCAGGGTACATCTTTCCCTGGCCTTGCGGTGTGTGTGTGTGGGGGGGGTGTGTGTGACAGAAAACGGGGGGGGCATGGGCAGCTGCACATGGCCCCCAGTGGCCCTGAGTCTGCGGCCTGTGACTATGGGCCTCTGCGCAGCGCATACCTTGGGGAAACTGCAGATCCCCGTGCACACGGAGCCCCTCTGGGCTAGTGAGCAGAGCCTGCTGCCCGTTGGAACGAGCTGGTTCTGTTGCCCCGGTTAGCCCTGGCTGGGGCTCAGAGCTCCCGGGTGCGCGGTGGAGGGGGAGGGATGGCCGCGTCATCCCAGACGCGGCGCTCACAGCGCAAGTGATGCTTTCACGTCAGTGTAGACTGGGGATGAGAATGGCATGACTCTCCAAGGTGAAGTCCTGGTCTGGAGATGGCCCTGAGGCCAGCTGGGGCTTCCTCCCCCTGCTGGCCAGTCTCTGAACCACCATGCAGCAAGGAGCACCGCTCCCTCTTCCCAGGGCTGACATGGAAGAAGGAAGCCGGTACTTAGCACCCACTCTTCGTCCAGCGTGGAAAGGGACGGAGCTGGAGTTCTGAACAGACACCTCTGAACACGTGGCCTGAAGAGTCCGTCCTGCCTTCTCCAGAGAGGAAGGCTTCTCCGGGGGGGGCTCAGGGCAACAAGAACAAACCTGAAGGGTGCTGAGGGCTGTGTCTACACCTTCCCCGTGGCCTGGAGGCTTACCTGCCTCAGTGGGGACATCGGTAGAGGACCCACACATTCCGCAGGCGCGGCGAGGGAGCAGGCTGTGCTTGGGAGGTGCCACATGCCCGCACGCAGGGCAAGTCTCTGCTGACCTATTAGGCCGGCCTCCCTTCATCCCGCCTGCCTGGAACAAGGTGGTTTGCCTCGTTACCCATTGCCCACATTTCTCTGGGGCCCTGTGTCCTGCCCTGGACAGTGCGCTCAGTCTGTCAGTGTGCTGGCCACAAGGGCTCATGAGGTTCCTTGCAAATGAAAATGGCCCCACGCCTGCCCCCAGCCCGCTGATGCCTCGGGGTGCCTCATGAAGGTCTGCCCCCTGCCCCCTGCCACCCCCAGGAGGACAGGAGGGCCCTCCCAGCACCGGGCCTTCCTCTGAGCCCCCGACGGGTGCACATTCCTGCCGAGTGCTCCCCCTGCCTGGGAGGGGCTCTCCCCACAGCCCTGAGAAAGGTGACCCACTGCCCTGCTCCCAGTTTGCCAGTGTCGCCAACGGAGTGGAGCTGTCCCAAGTGGAGACCTTCTCAGCCAAACAGCGGGCGGACCTGCCCTGCCCCTCCACGGCCCCGTCCAGCACCTGGGAGCGAGAAGCTGACCCTTGCCTGGCTTGCCCTCTACTGGGAAGCCAGGAATGCCGACGGGTTGAACCCTGAAGGGAATGTCAAGAATGAAAGCAAAAAATAAAATAAAAGCTGACCCACCAAGTACAAAGGGTATCATTTTATCAAATATTGACAATTTCCAGTAGTCTAACGAGCACGCTGTCCACGTCTGTGCCGAGAAGGTCACCGAACGGAGGCGGCTGTGGCCAGTGGTGTTGGCATGGGTGTTGGCTGGTGGCACCTGACCAGAAGTTTCCTTGCCTCCCAGGAGGGACCGCACACGCGGCAAACGCACTCCTTCCTCGGCCCCTCCAATTCCAGGGAGGTTCTGGCTTTCCTCTTTGGGCAGGAAGTGGAAGGTAGCTGCAGTGGTTTGAAGTGAGAGGGACAGACTGACCCTCAAGTCCAGCAGAGGGACCCAGCCTTGAGCAGAGACAGGGTCTGAAGCATCGACCCCAAGATAAACATGTTTTAGATACAATCCCGGGGCCGCTCATTGCCAGGAACCAAAAGACTTAGAGAAATACTTTTCGGCAGTCTGTCAGCAGAGGCGAGCCTTGTATTCCGAAGGACCTCGCTGGGGAGCAGCAGAGCCCTAAGGAGGACGAGGCCCGTGGGGGGTGGCGCCGGCCCTCGGGGGCACCCCCCCGGGCACAGCTCCAGTCCCCGGACACAGCAACCCCGCCGTCCAAGGCGCTGCAGGGTGGACCTTGCCTTTTCCCTGGGCACAGCCTGTGGGTCCTGCCTCCCTCAGCAGTCTTTGACAAAAAGCGAGAGGAGACCAAACACGGCTTCCCAGGGACTCCGGGCCCCGGCCGCCGCCACTGACCCGGCACCGTGCCCTCCGCGCCCACTCTCCTGCGAACCCCGGCCCCTCAGTGAATCTCGCTCTCCGTGAACTCCTCTTTGATGGACTGTTTTCGGGACTTGCAGTCCGGGAGGTCGAAGCCGAAGTCGGCCCACTCGTCAGGCCCCGAGCCCCCGGCCGGAGCCCCGCGGTTGGGGATGGTGATGGTGTGGCGCACACGGAAATGCACGGCCTCCATGACCCGCTGCCGCTGGAGCTCCCCCGAGCTGCCGATGGAGATAGCAGAGGTGTTGCTGCTGGAGCGGATCAGCTGCTGGGCGCTGTAGTCGTGGCTCTGCTTTAGGTCCTGTAGGCCCCTCCAGATGGTCATCCGGTACTGGTCTGGGATCTTCAGGGCGCCGAGGTCCTGCACGAGCCGCGGGCGTGCCACTGTCAGCGGGCCCTGCCCCGGCCCGGGCCCAGAAGCCCCCTCACCCCCCAGCCGGGGCCGGGGCCGGGGCAGGGGCAGCTAGTGCTGCATGCATGAGGCCGTGGCCTTCTGTGACCGAGAGCCAAGAATGGGCGTGTGCGTGTAGGGGTGAAGCCATTCCTGGGCTCTGCGGACTGCGGCCCTGACCACCGTCAGAGTGAGCGGCGGAGCCCCTCCACAGCAGGCCCCGTAGGAACCAGAGCAGATCATCGAGCCCCTGTGCCCTCCCCCTCCATGCCAGGCACAGGGCTCGTGTGGGTGAGGGGCACTTACCATGCACTGAACTAGCCTGGCAGGGGTCGGTGGGGACGGGGAGGGGGAGGGCATTCATCCCAGTGACTGGCCCCAGTGCCTGCAAGAGGCCTGCAGCCCTGGGTGGGAGCTGAGCACCAGGCTGGGGAGCAGGGGCTCAGGAGGCTCCCGGCCGCTGAGCTGGACCTGCCCTGGGATCTGGGGCTGGCCCTGTGTCTCAGGGCTCTCGAGGCTTGAGCTTCCCTTGGCTAACCGTGCATTATGGCTCAAGGTAGCCCTAGGCTGCGAGCAAGTGACGTCTTTCATGGTTTAGGAGGGACTCGCTGCTGGTATCTTGTCTGACCCAGAGATGAGCCATGCCATTTGCTTCTGGCCTGGCATGATCTGAACCCAGGACACACAGGACGTGTCTTGCCCTCTGTGGGCCTCAGTTTCTCCCCATGTAAGTGGAGAGCTGCCCCAGCTCCAAGACCCTTCTGGCCTTGGCAACTCTCTGTGCTTTGGGAACAGCCTGTCCCCCAAATCAAAGGCAGCCGGGCCGCCGGGTCCACGGGAGCAGTCCACTGCCAGGGCCCCGGGCGGGGGTCCCATTCAGCCACTGTCTGTGCAGCCGACTGCGCCCGCGCCTCGAGAGCTGACTCGGTAGGAGGCCAGACGTGAGAGAGGACGTTGGGTTTGGTCTCGGGAAGAAGGGTTTTTGCAGATTTTCCCCCTCCCCCGGTGAGAGCAGGAAGCAGAGTCCCAAAAGTGGAGGACGGCCGTGCCCTGGGCCAGGGCGCTGGGCGCTGGGCTCTGGCCTGTGGGCAGGGCGCCTACCTCTATCGTCAGGTTCTGCAGGTGGTAAATGTTCTGTAGGCCCTGCGACGTGAAGTACTCGATGCAGTTTGGACACCCCAGTCCTGTCAGGAAACTGCGGGGAGAAGGCAGGGGTGGAGCGGCTCTCACTTCCAAGCACGCGCTCAGCTGTGCAGCCTGGCACCCCTGCCCGCCTGTGGCCGCTCCAGGAAGCCCCGCGTTTCGTGCTTTCTCCCGAGCACCTGTTGGGTGCTCTCTCCTGACCTCCCCGCTGCTGCTGTCCGTGCTCGAGGTGGCAGAGCGGACGTGCCTGAGGACGGGCAGGACAGTGTGCCGACTGCCCAGCAGCAGCCCACATACCTGACCAGGCTGGGGTCGGCGTGGTAGGCGGGTGGTGGGGTGCAGTGGGACCCCGAGACCATGGACTGGGCGCCGTGGCTGCCGTTCATCTCGCCGCTGGTCGGCAGGGCGTGGCCATGGTTGTTGAGAATCCCGGGACCTAGGAGAGGGCCAGCCGGGTCGGGCGTCCCCCGCTCTGCACGACCGGGAAGCTAGCATGGTGCAGACCTCCCCACAGTGGGGAGTGGACAGAGGGGACTGTCCGCGGCTGTGCCTCCCGTCCGGGGACAGGAACTGCCGGTGGGAGGCGGCCATCGAGAGCCCCGAGCTGGGCAGCAGTGTCTGCAGCCAGAGCTATACCCTCTGTGCCTCCCCAGCCCGTTCTGCAACCCCCCGACCCGGGCCACTCACCCATAGGCCCCAGGTTGGGCCCGGCCGCTGAGCTGTGTGGGGGCGGCTGGCCCACCAGCTGGTTGACGGAGGGCAGCTTGTTGACGGCCCCGTGTGCCTTGTTCATGGGCGAGAGGACCGGCCCGTAGGAGGCAGGCTGCAGGTGGTTCCTGCTCGGACAGCCACAGCTCCCGGTCATTTCCACACAACACCCCGCCCTGCTGGGGGCCTCCCTTCTCACCCATGTTCCCACCCAGACCTGGGCCAGACAGCCCCTGGCCTGCCCTCCAGCAGGGAGGCTAGAGCCAGCTCCCACCGCTGGAATCCGTCAGTGGGGCCGCCTGCTGATCCCCCTCTCACCCCGCCCCCCGCCGCCGCCTTGCAGTCAGTGGACACTTAGGAGGCCCCGTGGGAGGGGCGGAGCCATGCACAGAAGGCTCCCAGGAGGAGGGCCGCCAAGTGGGGGCGCTGGGGGCCTGTCCTGGTGGGGGTCCAGGCCAGCGGCGGGGGGGCGGGGTGCACTCACGGCCTCTGCAGGAGCTGCTGCTGCTGCCGGTACGTGTCGACCAGCTGCTGTGGTACCAGCTCCATCAGCTCCAGGCTCTCCTTGACCTTCATCAGGATCTCAAAGTTCTCCCGGCCCCGTACCTGAGCACAGACGGGGGGGCCCTCTGCACAGGCGCCTCTGGGACCCTGCGGCCAGGGAACGTCCGCTTCTCCCCTCTTCCCCAGGAGCAAGTCTGGGGCCCGGTGAGCGCCCACCGTTCCTCCCATCCCCCGGGCTCTGCACACGCAGGCTGCTGGGACGGGGGCACCCACCAAACACGAGGCTCTGAGAATCGGACTCATTCTGGAATGGAAGAGCCGTCCTAGCAAAGCTGGTGGGTCATCTGACCCACGTGCCAGCCGTATAAGCTGGGCTCACAGACTTCAGGATTCCGTGACCCCTGACACACTGTCCCCCTGGGGGGGGCTGCCCCCCCCCCCCCGTCGCAGCGGGACTTCTTGCGTGGCGGGAAGCAGCACACAGAGTCACTTCCCGGCACGGTCTGGCTGCCTGGGAGCTGCTTCTCCTGGGCACCCCGCCCACCACCTGCAGAGCCCAGGGTCTCAGCTCGGAGCACGCCAGGGCCACTCCCCGCCTGCCCCCGGCTGCCCCAGCACGGGCTTTGCGGACAGAGGACACGCACGTGCATGTAGTACACGTCCTCGTCTCCGAGCCTCCTCTTCTTCACGTTGGTGCCCAGGGCAGGGACGGCAGCGGGGCTCTGTTTGAAGGCTGGAGGGGAGGCAGGCCACACGCAGGTCAGGCCGGCAGGATACCCACCACCCGGTGTTGAGCTGCCCAGAGACCAGTAACCCATCCAAGAGGGGCCGACCCAGGGCGGGGCCGCGCTGGATGGAGCTGGAGCCAGGGCGGCCACGGGCTCGCGCCCCGAGGGGTCCAGCGCTGCCTGCCATCGTGGCCCGCCCCGGCCCAGGCCGCTCACCGCGCTTGCTGGCCGCCCCGTGCTTTGCGGCGCTCTCGCTCAGGGCCTGCTGCTCCCGGTGGTGGTCTTCGTCAGCTTTGCGGTCTCGGCCAGGACAGGCGCAGATGCGGCCCTCAAAGGACCGGCGGCCCAGCACCTGTCCACTGGCGGGGGGCCGCGGGGGCGCACAGCCAGAACCATGAGCCTCAGGGGCCTACCTCCAGCCTTGCCAGCCCTGCTCACCCTCCCCACCCACCTCGCACAGGGGGGTCTTGATGAGCCAGGGGGTGAAGGCCGAGCTCCCAGCCACTCTGGGACACCAGGTCCCTTGCCATCCTCCCAAAGCCCAGCTCCTGCTCAGGTAGCCACTGAAGCCCGGGGTGGGGGTGGGGGATGTCCCTCCTTAAACTCACCTCCAGGGCAAGCACCATCCCTTACCATGCCCCAGATTCATGCGCACCCCCAGCAGCAAGGCCCCGAGCCCCCAGTCCAGCCTCCCCCACCCCACACGCCCAACAGACTCACTCCCGGGTCTCCAGGGTGATGATGATGAGGATGGGCCGCCGGTTCATGCCCCCCACACAGCTGCTGTTGCACATGAAGTTGTACAGGATGGTGGTGAATTCTGTCCCCACCTGCACACGGCGGGGGGGGGGGGGGACGGCTGTGCTGTCAGCCTGCAGGCCCCAAACCACTGAGGTGGGGGCTCCTGGGCTGGGTCCTGACTCTGAGTAGGCATGGGGTGGAGGCAGCCCCGGCACTGTGGTCCTCTGCCATTCATCCATCCACCTGCATGCATCTACCTTCTGTCCACCCATCCATCCATCCATCTGTCCATCCATCCACCTCCATCCACCCACCCACCTACTCATCCATCCATTCGTCCATCCACCTGCATGCATCCACCTCTATCCCTCCAACCCATTCACCTGCATGCACTCATGCCCCCATCCAAACCATCCACGCATCCGCCTGCCCGTCCATCCATCCATTCAGGCGTGCACGGAGTGCCATGCACCATGCTCGCTCTCGGAGGCACAGAGTCCTGTGGTCTGGTTGCTCCAGCCATCTCCCCTAACACAGATTAGAGATCAAGCCCTGGAGGCTGGGTGTGGGCAGCGGGCAGGTGCACAGGTTTCTGTGGGCACAAATGTGTGTTCTGCTTGCTGTGGGATCTCCTGTGCAGAACGGTGCACGGCTCTGGCAGAGGGATGGACCAGAGCCATCTGAGTGGACCCCCATCTCCAGCTCATGTGCCGTTTCCCAGGGAGTCTGTGGACAGCTGAGGCATGAACCCAGGACTTTTGACCCCTGGGCATCCCAGGACCACAAAATGGGCAGTTGTCATGGTCTCCCTGGGTCAGGAGCTAAAACTCGGTTGCTGGCGTAGGCAACCGGCCTTTCACAAAACTGCTGACACATGGCAGCCACCAGGGGGCGGGAGAGCCCTGCTTTCCTGGACAACTCTGGCAGGTGAGCATTGGCTGGGGAAGGAGGGCCGGCAGGGGGTGCCCGGGACGCCCGAGGGGCCAGGTACAGGGATGGGGTCTGAGTGCAGTCTGGGGGCCAGACCCAGATAGAGGAAAGGTGGAGGCTCACTGTGCCCACTCACCCTGGGAAGCATGGCACACAGGGCCCAAGCGGGCGGCACAGCCCCTGCCCCCATCCCACCGCCAACCCACCATCCCCGCTCAGCCCCCCACCCCCACTTGACTCCACCCCCAGCTTTTCACTCTAGCTGGGCCCTCAGCAGAACCTTCTGCGGCCTTTGGGTCACAGCAGAGCCCTGGGGGGGGCTCTCCCCTGGGGGGGCCCACCTCCCACTCTGGCCCCATCCCTCGCCTCCAGACCCTGCGTGCATCCTACCGGCCTCTCTCCCACAGCGGGAGAGGGCCCGAGGGGGTCCCACCTAGACCTGCACACAAGCGGTCAGAAGTGGGTGCCAGGTGCCAGGGGGTGGGCGGGTGAGGGCGAGGAGTTTGCTCCGTGGCAGGACTGGAGATGCTGGGGCCAGCAGGGCGGGCTGAGGTGACCTGAGTGCTCCTCCTGCCTACCTGCGGGGGCTCGTAGGGAACCATGACACTCTGCCTGCCCGTGACGGGGTCGTCCACATACTGCGAGAGATTGTTGCCCTCCACGCGGATGAGGTGGCTGGCCGGAGCAGACTGTCCTGCCGGGAGGGGACACCGCTTCAGAGGGGTGCCCAGCTGGGGTCTGGCCACCCCTGTCGCAGCCAGCTGGGGACCACGGTGGGGGGGACTCAGGCCAGCAGCCTGTGGTCCCGTGGGCACCCTCCCCTGAGGCCCCAGGTGCCGCTGGGCTGGAAGGGGGCTGGGGAGGGGAGATGCCGAGCCCACACCACCGGCCACTGCCACCCCCCAGACAGGAGGCCCGAGGCCAGCCCTCCCCTTCCCAGGGTGCACTGGCCGCTGGGCACGGGGGCTGGAGGTCTCACCCTCGTTGAAGTCCCGCCCGAGCTCATGGTTGGGGCAGCGCTTCACGACCTCAGTCACGTGCTCTGCCTTCTTGTAGACGGGCATGGCGCGGACGATGGTGCCCGGGGGCGGCGGGGTGGACACCTTGATCTGGATGGGGCAGGTCTTGGCAATTTGGCAGTAAAGCTTCTTCAGCAGTGGGGAGTACTGGTGGTGGGGGGGGACAGGGTTCAGGCCCAGCCCCGACTCAGCACCCTGGTGCGGCCGCGCCCCCACCCCAGTCAGGAATCCCGCCCCCAGCTCTCCGAGGACCTGCTCGCCCCTGCCCCTTTGCTGGATACCTCCAGCCGTCCTTCCAGTGGCCCCCTCCAGGCCCCCCCCCACACACATGGCAGCACCTGGCCGGTTTGGGTGCAGGGAGAGCAGTTGGGCTCTCTGGATCTCACTGGCTGGAGAGGTTAGCACGTTACGTCCATCTTATGGGCGAGGACAGTAAAGGCCGGAGAAGCGAGTTGCCTCTGGAGAGCGGGGCTGGGAGCCAGGTCTGCCCTGCCAAGCCCGGCTCTTCCCACCATCAACCTTCAGTCCCGGGACCCGCAGTGGTTGGAAGCAGGGGATTTGCAGCATTGTATCTCAGTTTTTAAAAACCCAGAGTTAGGCTTTTCTGGTATTTTGATGAGAAATGTGTAATTGTGAGACAGCCTGGGTACCCCTATGCACCGAAGCTTCAGGAAGGAACTCCCTAGAACAGCAAGTCTGAGGGGTTGAGCTCTGCAGCTTGGTATGGACCACTGGCTTGGGGGGGTCCTCTGACCTCAAAGCTCTGGTCCCTGCAGCCTGGGACCCTGTCCCAGGGAGGATCAGCGCCCAGGGGACCCCGTCACCCACCTAAGGACCCTGGCCAGCTCTCATGAGTTCAAAGGTGACCCTGATGGTGGCCACAGGGGTGCCCATTGGTTTCAAGTTGACTGGCTTCTGGGGACCCATCTGTGCTCCTCATGTCTCCTTCCCTGAGGCACACTGGGCAGTGTTCCTGTCCTCAGACTCACAGGACGCTTCCTGTCCCCGCCCCATAATCCCTATGCCCCCCACAAAGCCCCAGTGACCTGGAGTTATCCCAGCCACAAAGCCTGGAGGGAGCCCCATCACACCCCACCGCGGTACACCCAGGGAAACCATACTGAACCAGGGACACCGCTAGACAGGTGTCCAGCTGGGGTCTGGCCCCCGCCACGTGGTGCATCTCAGCAGACTGGGGAGCACAGACTGGGGCTTAGGCTCACAGCGGGAACTGTACCCACCATGGTATAGTCAGGGCAACTGAGGCTGGATGCCAGAGCGGGCAGCAGAGCCAGAGCTGGTCTCAGCCCACTTTTGCCAAGGAGGCTGGGGGGCCCTGACACCCTCATCCTGCAAAGGTAAAGCCCCCACCAGCCACCAGAGCTCCCTCTCTGGCCATCAAGGGACACCATGGACCCTCAGGGACTCATACCTTCAGCAACTGCAAGTATACAAAACCCAAGGGGTGGCAAACACAGAGATGGGGCTGACCCACAGCCCGAGAACGTGGGGTCCCCAGAGCCCTCAAAGCCCTTGGTCCCACAGTATGAGCCATCCCTCCCCTGATGAGCTGGCAGGGGCTCTGTCCCGGAAACACTCACCCATCCCCAGAGTGGAGTCCAAGGAGGCTTGGGGGACAAGTGGGCTGGGGTCTCCCTAGTGGTGTCCTCGGGGTGTTGGACCCTGTTCAATTTTCCCGTGGCGCAGAATTCAGTACGCACCCTTCCCACCCCCATCACAGACAGGAAATGAATGCCCCTGGGGCTCACCCCTTCACAGGTGCTCCACTCACCGGGGTCCCCAGAGCCCAGTGCAGCCTGCCACCCCATACCTGGGACCCTCACCTCTGGGGGGGAAGCAGAGTCCCCAGACCTGTTTAAAATGCAGGAAAGAGGGGCGCCTGGGTGGCTCAGTCAGTTGAGTGACTGCCTCCAGCTCAGGTCATGATCCCAGTGTCCTGGGATCAAGCCCCGCATCAGGCTCCCTGCTCAGCAGAGAACCTGCTTCTCCCTTTCCCTCTGCCTGCCCCTCTGCCTACCTGTGCTCTCTGTCAAATAAATAAATAAAAAATATTAAAAATAAAATAAAATAAAATGCGGGAAAGAATGATCCCGCACAGCCCTGAGGCTGGGGGTGAGGCACTGCTGGGAAAAGCAGAAAACAGGGCTGCCTAAGGGCAGGCTTGGGGCCACAAGGGGAGGGGGGGCTCCCTGCTTCTTGTTGTGGGGGTCAGTCCTGCTTCCCAGGGGGTGACCGCTGACCTCTGCTGCCCCCATCAGTATAAATGCTGCCACTTCACTCTCCAAAGCAGCAGTGTGGGGGATAAGCTGGGCACCCTACCCCAAGGACTGTGCCCAGAACAGCCATAGCCCAGCCCAGAGCAAACACTAGGCGCCAGCCAGTTCAGCACCCAGCTCCCTGGTCTGCCCACAAGTGAGGCTTCAGAACTGGTCCCTGACCCTCAGACAATGTGCCGGTAGAGTGTCCGGCAGGGAACTGCCTGGCAAGCATCCTGGAGGCACACCGAGAGACTCAGCACAAGAGCAGTCACCCAGGGGGTCTCCCTGGTGGAGGAGGCCCCCACAGGAACCATGAGCCTTGGCTGGACTGCAGGGGCCCAAACACAACTAATGACACGGCAAAGCCAGCAAGCGTTTGTTGAGGGCCTACTGTCTGCCATGCCCTAGACTCACTGGAAACTGGGCTGAGAGCCCCTTCAAGCCACAGAAGAATCTAGACTTACTGGAGGCTTACACCTCAAAGCCACGCAGCCCTGGTACTGGCCGGCCTCAGCTGGTGACCAGTGGGACCGGGCCCTTCTGCAGCAGCTGGTACATTCCAGAGGGCATCCCTGTCCCCTGCAGGGTCAGCGAGGACCCCAGGAGGGCCCGCAGAGGTGTCCAGTGAGTGAGGTGACCTGGGGCTGAGAGGTGGCCTGCTTCCTCCGTAAGTGAGGGTGGGGGTGGGCAGACACGCTGAGAAACAAGCCTGGCCTGGGAGGGGCAGGTCATAGTCACGGGTAAGCAGTGGGAGAATGGCCTTTGAGATCTGGCTCTGGTCCTTGGCCCCTGGGAGGCTGTAAGCCACTGGACAAACCTCTCCGAGGCTTGGCGGGGGAGGGGCGCAGTAACTGACTACACTTAATACCCCTGGAGGGTTTTCGCAGTGGACTTATTAGTGTACCGTGGTCATTCCCACGTGAGATGGTTCCTGGCCCCTCTGTGAGCAGGCGGAGAGTGCCCCCAGGGGCGTGAAGGCCCTGCAGTCCCCTCCCCAGAGCGACCACCCAGCGGCTCCCATCAGTTAGTCACTCGACCTCCTGCTCCTTCCGCCTCCCCACCACCCTCCGCAAGGGCCAGGCGCCTTGGCTCACCAGCCAGCAGGGATGGAGCAGGACTCCAGGCGCAGCCCGGGGCTCCGAGCCCCTCTCTCGAGGTCCTGCAGCCCAGCGGGGCGGGGGCGCCCCAGGGGTGCTCTTCGTGTCAGGAGTCGGGCCCGAGGTCCGGGGGCGGGGGGCAGAGTGGGGGGAACAGCGGAACCCGCGGCGGCGCGGGCGGCGGGCGCCCCGCCCCGGGGAGGAGCCCCAGGGAGCTGTCCGCGGTACCGGCCCGGGAGCGGGCTGGGCGGTGAGCGCGGGGCCGCCTGGGGTGGGCGAGGAGAGTGCACGCGGCTTCCTCCCTCTGCGTCCCTGGCGAGGCCACCACCAGCCTTGGGCCTGACCCCGCTCCCCACAGGGGTGTCCCCAGCCCAGGTCCACCCCCAGCTGGCTGCTAATGTGGCCTCGGGCGCGTGCACCGGCCAGCCCCATCCCTGCAAGGGGTTGAGCCCACAGAAGCCCGACCTTTGGGGCGGTTGGGGTTGAGCATCGCGGCTGAGGGATGCCTGAGGTCTGCCTATACCTGGAGCATCTGGCTGGGCTACACGGGCAGGGGCGGGGGCATGAGCCCCTACAGCTCCACCAGCTCCGTCCCTCCTCCCGTGGCTCCTGGGCCCTAGGCCCTGGGCAGGTAGGGAGGAAGACTCCTGGGTCCCATCTCTTCTATAGAAAAGGTCACTGGAAGACGCTTCCTTTCCCTCCCTCCCTCCCTCTTTCCTCTCCTTTCCTAGAACCGCTAGATGGATGTGTTTCAACAGATTCTGAGCTGATAAAATCTTATTTATCTTCGGCTGTTGACACAGAACCGTCTGGACTTGCCTGCTCCGGGATGCGTGTATTCCTCCGCGCTTGCAGGATACGGTTTGCCCAAATGCTGGTGTATGCCCATCCCTCCCCTCCCCCACTCAGACCCTCCCCCTCCCTCCCCCCATCACAGTCCACGATGGGCCGGGTCTGGCTGGGAGCCCAGGGCCTGGCAGGGCTGGGCGGGGGTGGCGGGTGGCAGGCGCCTCGGCTCTGTGGCTGTTAATTTCCTCGCACCCGCTCCCCAGCAGTTGGGTGCCCGGCGCGGGCAGGTTTGGACAGGAGGAGAGTGGGGAGGTGATAATAAGTTGTCTGTCATTTTCCAGGGACGTGTAGCATCTTGCAAACCGCAAATACCGTTAACCAGCTTGGGCGAATCTGTTACAACAGATTCTGGAAGATGGGGCCTGCCGGGGCCGGGGGGGGGGGGGGCTTTTATTTTTTAAATGATTTTTTTTTATAGCCCACTTTTATCTGCTTCCCGTGCGTGCATGCGAGTGTGCAGGGCACATTTCTGTCCTCTCTCTGGTTATGGGCCCCTTTGAGGACCTATCCAAGGCCACAGACCCATCTCTTCCTAGAGAAGCTCTGTGGGTTCACAGGGCGACCCCCGAGACCCACAGGGAGCCTAGGCCCACGGCCCCCATTGACAGACCTGCTGGGTCCCTTTCTCCTTCCAGGTAAGGAGGGGCCTCCAGGGGGGGGGAACACAGCCACACTGCTGCACCGCCCCCCCCCTGTGGCCTCTCCCACCCCGCGGAGGGCTGCTGGGAGCATGGGGTGGGCTCTGATACATGTCAGGGAGGCCTGGGCAGGACAATTGGGAAGCTACCAGCCTGTAACAATCACCCCAGCCCACTTTGGAGCACCCAGGGTCAGGAAGCAGTGAGGGTCCGGGCACAAGGAAACCCACAGCCAACACCCCACCTTGGCCTCAGGCCTGCTGGTCGGAGGCTCCGGGGAGCTCAGCCGCAGCCAGTGCCTGCAGACTGATGAAGAAGCTGCCGTGATCCCCCGCGAGCTCCTGGCTGGGGGAGGGGACAGATGCATCCGCTGACAGACTGGACAGTGTGGGCTCCCCTCGCTGGGAGCCCAGAGAAGGATAAACTAGAGGCAGAAACAGGCTTTGCAGGTGCCCAGTGACCCTGACCACTGTCCAGGGGCGTTCCCAGAAGTTGCTATCTGGAGAGGTGGACCTGGGGCTGGCGGGGACACCCCTCAGGAGCCAGGCAGCTTGCCCCACCACATCCTAGAGCCAGGTCCCAAACAAGAGGGCGGGGGCCCTGGGACTCGCGGGATCTGGAAGTGCCCTGGAAGGAGAGTGTCTCCCTCTCAGCTGCACCCCCAGACCACAGGGCCTTGGGCCTACTCAGTCCCTTGTCACACACATGGCAGCAGGCCAGCAGGGACAGCCCCCCGTGGCTTCTGTCCTGGGCTAAGATCGGGGGTGGGCAGCCGTTGTGTGTGGAGCTGACCCAGGAGAGAGGCGGATGGACACCAGGTCTGCCGTGCAGAGGGAAGGAAGGCCCGGGGGGGGCCGGTGAGTCGGGAGGGGAGGCCCACACCAGCAGCCTGGGCAGTGGGTGACACAGTGGGCCCAGAGGGGAGGGGAGGGCCCCAGGGGGTCTGGGGACACGGTGAGGGCTGCAGGACAGACTGGGAGACAGTGAGCCCCGAGACGGGGTGCAGTGACCCTGTTTCTCCACAGGGCCCCCAGGGCCACCCTCGAGGCCACCACTCACACTGACACCTCCTCTGCGCCAGGTCCATGCACACATGGTCTCCACCCTCAAGGTCATGCACTGTCACTAGAGCGCCGCTTCCAAGAGCTGCCGGCTCAGCAGCAGGGGTGGAGCAGCACTGGGACCCCTAAGCTCCCTTTGTCACCACCAGGCTTGACCCGGGTCCAGGAAGACTCAAAGAGGCACGCAGGGGGACAAAGCAAGGACATGGGTGCCAGATGTGACATGCCTGGGGTCAGGGGCAAGGGGACCAAGTGGGGGGACCTGCCTTTGGCCTCAGTGACCTGGGCCGGGCAGTGTGGGAAACTCTGGGCCTCCATCCGGTCCTTATTCTGTAACCCAGGCCTGTCATCCGGCCTCCCCTGGACCTCAAGGAGGGGACCTTGGGATGGGGTGGGTAAGCAGGACATGTCTTTGGGGACACAGCTGGGCTTGCAGAGAGCACCAGCACTCCCACCAGGAGCCACCCTCCTGCTCCAAGGGCACTAATCTCCCCTGCATCTGAAGCACCAAGATCCACCTCGGCCGGGTCCAAACACCAGTTCCTCTGCCCATGAACTTGGTTTCCGACTTTGCCAGCTGGAGAGCCCGTGCCCGTCTGTCCCGGCCTCCTGGAGAAAGCAGACACTCCACTGGTTGGCCTGGTGGGGAACACGCTCTGGCAAGGCCCCAGCAAGCAGGGCTGAGAGCCAGCCCACAGAGCTGCACGGCATGGGGACGGAGCGGGGAGGCTGGCCAACCACTGGGCTCTGCTCACCACAGAGCGTCCCCTCAATTGCCAGGAGAAAGAGCCCCCTATGGCCCTCACCCCCACCTGACTTGTGGCCTTTGAGTAGGCTTGACCTTGTCCATGCAGTGATCATAAAGGTCAGCCCACCTGGGCAAGGCGCTGGGGTCAGCAGCATCTTCTGCTCAAAGGATAGTCCTGGGATCCTCTGCCTGTGGGCACACTGTTCCGGACACCACTCTGGTCTGGTGAGCGCAGGCATGATGGGCTAGCTCCTTCCCCCAGTGCCCTGAAGCTTCCAGATGGCCTGGGGCTGGAGCTGGCCCAGCTGCAGGTGGCTTGGGAGTGGGGGAAGCTGGCCAGGCTGTGGCCACAGGGGGGGCAGCTGCCGCGCACACAGGCTCTCCTGCCTCTGATCTTTCTGCCCTGGAAGCTACAGGTACGTCTCTGGTTCCGGACCTCAGTTAACATGTGCCCTCCGGCCAGGGAGCGGTGCACTTAGTTTCTTCCCTCTAAATAAACTCCACTCTCAGCCAGCAGGAGAGAAACCCACTGCATCTCTAGTGAGCTCCGGGACACCCTGGACACAGGGCGGCGGGGGCGGTGGGGGGTGGGTGGGTGTCATTTTCCAGCTCTTAAGGCAACCATTGGCTGGAATCAAAGTTTTCACTGAAACTTGTAAATATCCAGCAAAGTATGTGGGGCAAGGAGAGTTTTGGCTCCTAAACATCTGATCCCCCTACAGAGGGCAGTGGCTCCTGGTGCCCACGTGGCCTCATTTCATCCCCCCCATGAGGAGCGGGGAGAGGCTGCCGCGCCCCAAGGCGCACGGCCATGGTGGAGGAGGCAGGTCTGCGATCCTTGGGGGACCTTGGGCTTTAGGCCACCGTGGGGCCCCCAATAACCTCTGAATGTCCACTTCACTGAAGCCGGAGTGCTAGTCACTTTTTTAAGGGGGGTTCTCCTGCCCTAACAGGAGCATCACAGCCCTGCGGCCCGTCTGGTGGGGGGGCCTGGGGGGGGCTTACGCACGCAGCCCGGACCTGCCCCTCCCCCTCAAGGGAGCTGCTCCTCTTTCCAGTTGTGACACCCTAGATTTCTGCCCCTCCTATTCCTGGGGCTGCCTGGACAAAGCCCAGGTGCGGCCAGGGGGCTTCTCCACCTGGAGGCCAGGGGGTGTGGCCACGGGAATTCTGAGACCTGGGGTCGGTGAACTTGAGCTTGGCTTCCAAGTTTGGGATCTGAGAGAATCCTGACACAGATTTCCCCCACAACTGACCACGGAAAAGTTTCACTGGCTGCTCAGCGGAGACCCTCACCCAGAGCCGCACAGAGCCGCAGGTGCAGGATGCCCAGGAGACGCTTCCCCCCCATAAAGGGGCTACTGATCCCGGGTGGGGGGCCAGGCCAGGGAGATGCTCAGGGGGAGGCGGGGAGGGGCCGGTCCTGGGTCTGCTCCCGACTCCAGGCCCCAGCCCCTCCTTCTTGCTCTGCTGGTCAGCCGGGAGTGTTCTAACCATAAAGCGTTCTTGAGGGATGGTCATTTGTCAATCCGTAGTGGCAGCGAAGGCGGGCGGCCGACTCTCCCCTGCGGTGGGAGTTGTCACTCACTCGTTGGCAAACAGGAATCGAGGCTCCTGGGGCCCCGGGGGTCAGCCTCTCTTCCCAGCGTCTCCCTGGGGTCCCGGGGCATCCCGGAGCGCCCCTACACTCACAGGGGGTGCATAGATGGCCTCCCCCCACCCGCTGCTTGACGAAAGCCAGGGCTCAGGACGCCCGCACCTCCTGCCTTTCCTGAGCCTTGGTGTCGTCACCATCAAGGCTGCTGGGAGGGCGGCCCTCTCCCACACACTGGGGTGGGGGGTGGGGGTGACGGCCTGGCCCCACCACAGTCAGCACCGCCAGACAGACATTCTAGAATCTATGGAACCATACCCATTTTGGGAACGAGTCCCAGAAAATAGGATTCTTCATAAAACACTGATCGCATCCAAACCCGTAGACTCCTACCCCCCCAGGGGGCTGTCCCTCACATCCCCTACAAGAGCCCAGGTGGGGGGAGGCGGAGGCCGCCCTGGGTGCACCCCTCAGCCCCCGGGACTCAGGGAGTGGGGCCTCCAAGGCCAAGTTCTGTGACCTGGGGCTCCAGCTGCAGAGGTCGGAGAGAAGAGGGGATGCCCGGCTCAGGCAGGCCTGCAGGGAGCGGGTCCACCTCAGGAGCTCCCCACAATGCAAGCAATCACTGCAATTTCCCTGGCTTACTCCTCGTTTTGTCTCCACAATAGACACTGTTAGAGCTCTTCCCTGGCCTCAAATACGAGTAATTGCTTCTGGTGCCAGTAAAAGGTATTAATTCCACTTATGCATTCCATAAACTTTTAGGATAACGCAATTGATACCGTGATCATGTTGGGACACCTCCACTATTATTTTCCTGCTTGCAAACCTCCGAGGGGCTGGAAAGTTTTCTCCCGAATCCATTAGTGTTGACTCAGCCACATTCTACCAGGAACCCCGTGTAGAGTCTTTGTGCCTCCCTGCCTGCCTTCCACAGGACCCTCCCCGGCCAGGAGGGTGGCACTCACCCCACGTGCGCTGGCTCGCCCCCGGGCTGGACGGACTGGCACTCGCCCATGGTCATGTGTGGGGCAGCTGGAGGTCATTCAGGGGGCTGTGTCCAGGCCGGCCAGCCGGCCGTGTGGAGGCCTCCCCCACGGGCTCACTGAGCCCTCATGCCCATGTACACCCTCACTGGCCTAACTCACACTGCTCGGCTGGGCCAGCGCTCCAGCCATACCAAGCCTCTTGGGTGACCTCGGAGCCCCCTCCCAAACCTACCAAACCCCAAGGACAGTCCCCTTCCCTGGCAAGGCCCAGCCTAGGAGCTGGAGGAGATGGAGCTGGGCTGGACAGCATCCAGATGTCCCTCGCATTGGGCTGCTCCTTGGGGCTCCTGGGACCGGCCGGCCGTGTCATTGCCAATCCCTGGGCAGGGGGCCCAGGACAGGAGTGGCCGTCAGGGCCCAGAGGCCAGGTTGGAGTGTGCTGGGCTTGGGGACAGGGACAAAGGCATGAACACTGCCATCCCTGGCTGGGCTCCACCGCCCACCAGGCCAAAGAGCATCAGTACCCAGGGGGGCCAGCCCCTACCCGCAGCTCTGACCTCACGGCGTGTGTCTCCTCCTGATGCCCCCAGAGCCCCAAAGCCCCTGACACAGGACAAGCTCCGGCCAGGTGACTCAAAAGCAGCCATGTGTGGGGCGCTCCCCAGGCTCCGGGCCCTGCTCACAGTGGTCCCAGGATCCAGGGCACTTGTCCCTGCTGACCCCTCGGGCTACAGCCCACTTTCAGACCGCAGCAGATCTGGGACCTGGACCCTACCAGCCAAACTCCCACCACGTCTGGCCCCTGGTCCCCAGGTTAGAATCTTGGAGGCTGAACACACACCCCTCCTCTGGCTGCTCGGTTATGCCCGACCCATCCGTCCTGGCCTCCTGTGGGGGAGCAGGCGTTGTCACACCCTGGGTAGCGACCAGAAGAGGCCTGCACACGTGCACACGTGTCTGTGTGCATGTATGCATGTAGCACGTGCACACCTTTACGTGTGTGCGAGGTGCCTTGTGTGTGTATGTCCGTGTGTGTGCACACGCCTGTGAGCGGAGGGCTCCCCTCGGTGCCCAAGGAGCGCACATGTGAGATCTGGGGGCAGAGGGACCACCTGGGGCTGGGGGCACTCGCCGGGGGACTCGGCCAGGCAGAGGCCAAAGACCCCATTAACAGCTGTGATCCCGTGAGGACTGGTGAGGGTGTTTTTCCCAAACGAGGAGAGGAGTGAAGGCAACAGTCAATTTGGAATTGTACTTGAGAAAAATATGAATTATCTATCAGTTACCAGCCGGCTGGCATGGCGGGGGCCATGCATGGTGTGGTGCAGAGGCCCAGATAGCACGCCCGGGAAGCAAGTCTGGGCAGAGCCCGCACAGCCGGACCCCCAGAGCTGTGAGCAGGCGGGCTGCCCACAGTCCCCACCCTGCACCATGAGCCCACCCGCCCCCTCCCCGGGCAGGGAAAGGAGCCTGCAGGGGGTCTGCTCCCAGAGAGCCAAGGTGTCAAAAATCTCATTATCAATGTCTGTCCCACCTGTACCCCCTACACTGATGGGGGCTGGGGAGGGGAACCGGGCAGGCCAGCAGCAACACCCCCCAGCACAGCTGCAAGAGAGCAGAGGGCCCAGGCGGGGGGGGGGTTGCGGTGAGGGGTGGTAGGAGCCACTGAGCACAGGTGAGCCTTCCACTGCTCGTCCCCACTCCCCTCCCTGTATGGCTGGCCAGGACAGACCACTCCATGGGGCCACATGGGGCCAGACAACTGTGACCCGCCATGGGCCCTCTAGACCTGACGCTGCACCTCTGACCGGAGAGGTGGAAGCAATGGGGGGGGCGGTTGGCAGAGGCCCCAGGCGGGCAGTGGGGGGACAGTCAGCAGGGGGGCAGCTTCTGTCTCTCCCTGAGGACCAGCTCAGACCATCTAAGCCACTCCAAGTCCCCCAAGACACTGCAGAGACCCCACCAGCATCCTCAAACAGCAGAGAGAAAGAGAGCCAGGACCCCCCTCTAAGGCTTGTCAAGATTCCTAGGGGTCTGGCAGCTCAGGCCTTGGTGCTAGAGGGGTTGGGACCCTCCCCTGAAAGGCCAGAGAAAGGGCTTAGGGAACAGTATGAACATGGAAGAGGAGAAAGAGTGAGCCTCCTGTCGCCAGAGGTGTGCAAGGGTGGGATGTCTCAGGCGCCTCCTGACCTGGCTCACAGTCACACAGCCAAACCTCAAATCTGGAGTCGGGGGACCAGGGCCCCACAGGAAATAAGAGAGTCCTGCAGCAGGTACAGCTGCTGCCCAACAACCTCACCCAGGAGGACCAGCTCTAGGGCACCCCATCCCCAGCCTTACTGCTAAGGAAATAGTAATGTGACACACCGCTCCTACTGCGCTGGCCTGTGCTGTATGGACAACACCCCCTCTAAGGAACAACAAGGAGCGCTGCAGGGAGCCTTCACGAGTGAGGACGAGGTACCAGCTCAGGGCAGCCAGCGATGGGTCAGCGGCTGGGGACCCACAGCCAGAGCGAGAACCAGAGACAGCCGCAGGGGCACCGTGCCTTGGATCCCAGACCCGGACCAGCCCCTGCAGAGAGCCGGACCGTCTCCCTGTGGAGTCTCCCTGTGGATCTGCACCCCCTCGGGCCCCCCCAGGAGCGTGGGAAAACCACCACCTGGCCAGGGGACAGTGGGGATCGTGAGACCTCATTCTTAAAGCGGCAGAGCCTCAGGGTCACCTGCTTGGTGCTCGGCCACGCTGCGTGGACTTCTCTGTTTCCAGGGGCTGGGGGAGACCACGGAACTGCTGTTCCCTGGAGGGGGTGACCCTGCCCCAGGGCCGGGACCCGCTTGGCATCCCCAGGGCAGGTGCCAGGCAAGGCTCACTGTCCTCTTCTTGCGTGCAGGCAGGAGACCTGGAGTGCCCCCGGGGCTGCCTTTCCTGCAATGCCCTGCGTGCCCTACCCTCAGGGGGGAGCCTGTGGTCTGTCCCTGGGTCGCAGCGCCCCCGCAGAGTCCCTGACCCTGCGGGCATGTCCGGCAGCCCTGTCCTCTCCTGGCTGCACCGCGGTTAGGAAGCTAGAGCCCCCAGACCCGGAAGCCCGGCCGCGGGGTCGCAGCAAGCACTTACTGCCTGCGTCACTCTGAGCGAGCTGCTTCCCCTCCCCTCCGCTGCCTGTGGCCTGGGCTATAAAATGGGACGGTCACAGATTCTACCTTGGGGGTCGCTGGGCTGTCTCAAGAGTCAGCGTAAACTCAGAGCACCCCGGGGAGGCCACGGGTGCGCGGCCGTCATCCAAATCGGCGAAACCCCCACCAGGGGCCAGAATGTTGTGGAGCACAGGGCGAGCACAGGGCGGGCGCAGGGGGCGAGGTGGGACCTGAGTCTGCAGCGCTGTGGACCCCCCACCCATGACTTCCCGGTCTCACACCCATGCTTGTAGATGACAGCCCAGAGTCCGGGCAGGCAAAGCTCCAGCCCGCCAACCGCCAGACTCCAGACCCCCCTGCCAATGGCACTACCTGGAGCAGGCAGCCCAGCGAGCCGCGTGTCCCGCTCACCCAGGACAGGATTCAAGCCCCACCTCGGGGCAGGGACGCCGGTGGTCTGCCTCCGCCCCGTGGACCCGTGGACCTTGCTGCGGAGCCTTGTCTGCCCCTCTGGGGCCCCGCGGAGGCCAGCCGCTCTGGCCGCACGTCCGAGGGGTAGGCACGCCCAGACTGCCCAGCCCCAGACCCGCCTCCTGCCCGACGCTCCTCCCGCAGCAGTGGGCCAGGCTGGAACCCTGTGCGGACACCTGGCCGGCCCTCCCTCCCTCACTGCCGGGACGGCCCGGGGCGGGGTGGGGGGGCGGCGGTCGCCACTTCCCACCCCACACCCCGCAGATGCCCCTGGGAGCAGGGGCGCAACTCACCGTCCAGGTGGCGGACTTGGCCGTGCTGGACTGCTGGAAGGTGACGTCGAAGTGGTGGGGGCCAGGGTAGTCGGTGTTGGAGGGGATGGCCGGTGCCGGCGACATGGTGTCGAAGGTGGAGCTGGGCTGCGCGTAGGGCGAGTGGGTGGGCACGCTGGTGGCGTGCTCCGGGGTGTAGGGGCTGGCCGAGGCCGCGCGGCTGCTCATCTGGTCCATGGTGCTGTTCAGCAGATTGAACTGGGACTAGCGTGGAAAGGGGGAGGGAGGGGGACACACAGTCAGGCTGGAGAGTGGAAGCATGAGGCCAGAGGTGTCCTGTTACAGGAGCCTTAAAGGGCCAGCAGCTCAGTCATCCCAAATATTTCCCGCCCCCCCCCACCCGGCAGGTCACTACTTGTGTTGGGATAAACTGACATATTCACCTCGCCCTCCCCCCTCCATCAGTCTCCCCGTGCCAGGGTTTCCGGGGTTCCATGGAGCGCACCTGGAGGGGAGCTGCTGGTGGAGGGGGCGGCTCCCTGCCCCTGGACCTCCTGGCAGGCTCGCAGGAGGGGCTCGGGCTCTGGGGCAGGGTCCCCGTCCCCAGTCCTCCGGCACAGCCCAAAGTAGGGAGATCCCGGGCCCAGGGAGCCAGACAGGGGCAGGGGGTGGCCCCAGTGTGGGGGGCCCACGGTCCCCTCCTGCTGTGGGCCACAGCCTCTGCCCTAACCCGGCCCTAGGAGCCCAGCCCCTCCCCCCGGGGCCACACCCTGAAGGAACAGGGACTCTGAGCTGCGAGCTGCATGGTGTGGGTGCATCCCCAGGCCACCCTGTTGGGGTCAGCCCCTGCCTGGAGCTTAAGGAGGCCCTAGCAAAGGAGGGAGGAGACAGACCAGATCCCTCCTGGAGGGCCGGCCGGGAAGACCCCTTTCCCATGAGATTTATTTTAATCTTCTCTTTGGGCCTGAAGCAGACACTGCTATTATCCCGTTTTACAGATGAGGACACTGAGGCATGTAGGGGAGTGACTTGCCTGAGGTGAGGTGGTGGCTCTGACAAAGTGGGGGCACCAGCCACCCTCAAGGCAGTCACCCGGAGAGCCCCGGGGACAGGAGGGGACAGTGAACCGGGGACAAAGGGCCCAGGGTCCCCAAGGGGGGCAGAGGCAGACCAGCAGCCAGAGGGGATGGGGGGCTTGCCCTGCAGCCCCCTCAGCAGCCTGCCTCCTCCAAACTGCAAAGCACAGGAGTGCATCCCTCAGGCTGGGAGGCAACTGGCTGCTCAGCGCTGGGCCGTCTCCTCCGTCAGGAGGCTGGTGCTCCTCACCCACGGCCCCCCCCCCCCCACCCCGGCCCCCCCCCGGAAGGCACACGCCCCCCCCCCAGCTCGGCATCCCCCTGGAAGGCACACGTCCCCCCCCCAACACCTGGGCTGCCTGCTCCGGGCAAAGTTTCCTTGGAGCCTCAGCACAAGTGATGCCCCAGGAGGAGGGAGGTGACAGGTGACAGATTCTTACTGAAGCCCTGGCTTCGTGCCTCCTGGAGCCCAGGCCATTGCTTTCCTCGGATGCGTCAGCGCCCCCCCCCGCCCCGGGGATGGCCTGGCGGAAGCTGCTATCGGAGGGGCCCCTCGGTGGTCATAAACGTGTGGCCGGGGCCTTGTCCTCCACCAGCGGGACAGGAAAGCCCCCTGCAGGGCACCGCTGAGAACTTCTTCCCTGGTCTGGCTCCCCACCACCTTCCTAACTTCCTGTGGCTTCACCTGTCCCCTGGGGAGGCGCTTGCACCCACCGACCATGACGGGCAAGTGGACAAACTCTGGGTCCGTGGGTGGAAACAGTGCTGACCCCCCATTAAGGAGCAATGAAACAGCCAAGGGGACCACAGCCTTGCTCAGAGAACAAAGCCAGCTGCAGAAGTGTACCTGCTGTGGGGACCTGCTGCGGGGCCCAGGGGCTGGGTGGGGCTGGGGCCGCAGCTAAGGGGAGCCTGGCTTCCTTTGGATGTGATGAGGTGCTCTAAGATTCACGGTGCTGATGGGAGCACAGAGCCGTGGATATGGTCAAAACCACTGAAATGCACACTTTGGATGGGTGAGTTGTGTGTTATGCAAAACGTGGCTCAATAAAGCTATTTAAAACAAAATGACAGAGAGGCAAGAGAAACCAGCCTTGCACTCCACACGGCTGGGATGGGGGACCCCCGCGCACTCTTGCACCCCGAGGGCTCTTCCCTATGCCCCGCCCCCTCCGTCTCTGGACCTACAGGACTGCTGCGGGCCCCACAGGGGCTGTCACATGATCCCAAGCGTGGGACCGTCCAATATACAGCCACGGGCCACATGGGTACATGGAGCCGCGGCAAGTGAGGCGGTGCTGGGGGGCGCACGGCACCCTGACTCCACACACCCGGTGCCACGAGAAAAACATAAAAATGAAGGATCTCATTCTGTTTCATGCTGAACACGCACCAAAATGTGCATCATTTCCGATAAGAAGGGTAAATTATTAATTACGTTATTTCCACGGGTTTCTTTTTACTGTTTTTCTATGTGGCTACTGGAAAACGCAAAATCACACCTGTGGCTTGCGCCGCGTTTCTGCCGGATGGCGCTGGACCCCGAGTGTCTGGCCCCCAGGCTCTCAGGCATCATCCCAGCTCCCAGCCTCACTGTCATCAGCAAGGCTGCTGGCGCACCTCCTGGGGGGGCTGAGGACTCGCATTCCAGGATCCTCACTGAGTGGTGGCCCAGCAGACGAAGGAAGGAAGGAAGGAAGGAAGGAAGGAAGGAAGGAAGGAAGGAAGGAAGGAAGGAAGGAGAGAGGGAGGGAGGGAAGGAAGGAGGGAAGGAGGGAGGGTGCGCCAGGCAGCAGGATGGCTTCCCCCGTGCAGAAGCCCGGGAACGTGGACGGGGCATGAACCCGGTCCTCCCACTCAACCAGGCTGAGAGCCCCATGGTCCTGGGGTGGGGAGGATGGGGGTGCCAGCCTGCTCCCCACCCAGAGTCGAGTCCCCATGACCTCTGTCTTCCAGGGACAAGCCACAGCCCCACGGAGTGAGCGGCTTCCCTGGGCTACCCAGGGGCTGCAGGAGGCTTCCCTCCTCCGGGGCTCAGTGAGGACAGCCTCACCGGGCTCAGGTCTGTCCTCTCCGCTCCATCCCCAACAGGACAGCCCAGGCCAGCAGGGCAAAGGGCCCCCCCACTCAGGGGAAATGAGAGGCAGGCCCACGACAACAACGTTGTTCAGATTTTAACTTGTCCACATTCTTTACCGATCTGAGGAGGGTGCCAGGAAATTAGTCACTGAACCAAAAGAGCCGGGCTGATAGCATCTCTGCGCCCGGCAGTCACAGGGCAGGAGGGAGCGGGAGGTTTCCAGCAGGCAGGTCCCTGGGGAGATGTGAAGGAAGTGCTCGGCACACACAAACACCCGAACACGGGTGCCCACAGACCGAGCCAGGGGCCCGCAGGGAGCACACCCTCCCTCCGGCCTCTGGCCCCGGGGCACTTTGCGGTCCAGGAGTCTTGGGAGCTCTCCTCTCCCCAGGGGAGCGGAGCACAGGGCCCCGTGTCGGGCCACTGTCGGGGGCGGGGGGGGGGGAAGCCGTCCCTGCGAGTCCTTCTCAGGGTCCTGCACCCCCAGGAGCTCCTGGTCCACGCTGGGTGGCAGCTTCTGCATGTGGCTCCCCAAAGGCCCCTCCTTCCCTCCCTTAGCATTCCTCCCAAGTGGGGATGGGGAGCGCTGCGGGGGGCCAGCCCCCACCCCCATTTTGATCTCTCTGCCCAAACTGGTCCAATACAGCCACACAGAAGCCTGGGGTAGAGCTCCTCCAGACCAGAGGCCCCTGGAAGCTGGGGTGAGACCCACTTGGCAGCAGGAGGAACCCGGGCAAAAGCAAGACTCTTTTGGTTTGTTTTGCTTTCAATCAGAACTCCCAAGAGAGTGGGCTAATTAGGACATGCCCGGCCCCAGGCGGCCCACATGTGCCTACATGTGCGTGCAGAGCTCCTGGGCCCAACCCAAGGAGGGCTGCGAGCAAGCGGGCGGGAGCGAAGGAGCCGGCGGGTGGCCTCCCCTCTAGGTCCGGGGCAGAGGATGAGCCCGGCCTGCCTCAGAGGCCGGAGGCCGTTCCTGGCTCTGGGTCGGTGGCCAATGGCCTGGGAGCTCCCTCCACCAAGACGAGACAGGCTCCCCGAGGCACTCTCTGTGCGTTTGTTCCACAAACATGTTTTCTGCTGCTCTCCGCCAACTTGGAGGGGACACTGGGTGGGGGCAGAGAGGGTCAACCTGCCCTCAGGACGCAGGCAGGGTGTCCAGCCTCCACAGGGAGCCGGGCTGGCTCCCAGGGTCAGCACCTCTCGGACCAGGACCCCAGGGGCGCCCATTTCTGCTCAGGAAAGGGCACGCGTCGGTCTGGGGGCCACATGCACACATGTGCTCGCACAGCAGGGCTCAAAACACACGCAGGGATGGGGCAAGGGGCTTAGACCTCAGGCTGCAGAGGGAGAAGGCCACCTGATGGGATGAGGATGAGCAGAGGCCCCGCCCCTGGTTGGATGACCTGGACTGTGTCTGAGCACCTGACCTCCTCCGGGAAAGGAGCTGGACTGTCAGGGCTCGGAGTCCCAGGGAAGGAGGGTGCTGCCCGAGGACCAGTAGGGGAAGGACGAAGCGAACCACCCTGGGGTGGAGTGGTCCCAGCTTCCAGCCCACCCCACCTCGTCACCACCTCTCCAGCCTGGGGCCCTCCCCTCCTCTGGAGATCCACTGGGGGCCTTCCCAGCCCAGGCAGCTGCAGAGACCAGCACCCGCCTGGGGACAGTGAGCTGGGGAGACCTGCCTGCGTGCATGCCCGGGGGACACTCTGGTCCGGCTCAGCTTTCAACCCCATCCCCAGACCTTGCTGCTTTGATCCATCCTGTGCCCAGGGGGTGGGGGTTCAGAGGCCCCAGCTCCCCAGCCACACCTTGCACCCCCCGCAAGGCAGCAGAGGGTCTGGCCTGCCCGCTGGTCCTCCTGCCCAGCAACCTGAGCTCAGCCCAGCCCCGCAGCCCCTGCCCCACAAGCTCCCAGCACCCTTTGCTGGCCAAGCCAGTGTTGGGGGTCCCTGCAGCTGATCAGGAGATGGTGCTGGGTTGGCTATCCCAGAACAATGGGCGTTCCTGGCCAACCCACTGCCCACCTACAGGCCTCTCTGTGTGTCCAGGTCTGGGATGAGTACCGCCCACGAGGACCATGTCCTGGGGCAAAAAGAGAGGAACAGAAGGGACTTCCCAGGCCCAGCAGGGCAGAGCAGGCCTCCGAGGTCAGGAGACCTAGAGGCCGAGGTCCCAGCCCCACCTGTGTTACCCAGCCAGGCAATCCACCTTCTTCGGCCTTAGCTTTCCCATCTGCAAAGTAGGGGTGAAGCCATAGGTCGGCTGTGGGGATCAGGAGGGTCCAGAAAGGCTGTAACCCGTGACTTCCCATCAGGAGGAATGACCCTTGCCCAGGAGACTCCCCAGATCCAGGGAGCCCCCCATGCACGATGCACTCATCTCCCCTCGTCTGCACAAAAGCCCAACGAGGAAAGGGCTGCAGACGACGAAGCAGTCCCGGCCAGCCTCAGACCTTCAGCCCGTCGCTTAGAGGTCACTTCCCACAGTCCGGTCATGCCCGGCCCCAGACGGGATGCTCAGAAACTCTGGGCTGAATGAAACAGCCCCGGGAACTCACAAACGGACCCCAAAGCACATGTGGACCATGGCACCCGCCCTTGCTCTTTGGGGTTGAAAGCAGCTGCTGCAGCCTTTCCAGGAGCACCTGGCAGGAGCGGCCACTGTGCGTGTGGCCAGCCCGCCCTGCCCAGGGGCCCGGCCACCCCCTGCCCCTGTGCCTTCTTCTGCCCCGTCACCGGCCACACTGGGTCAGGCCCTCCCTTCACTGTGAGCTGGATTTTGCAGTTGTAGAAGATTCCTATTTCATGTGTTTATTTATTTAAAACTGATAAGCCCTCTCAAGTGAGTTTTTGGGATGTAAATGGCAAACAGATTGTTTTTAAAAGCCTGTACCCTGATTCCCTCCTCACATCCCTCGCTTCCCAGGGTGGGAAGGTGGTCTGTGGCCACCTTTGGCGGACTCCCGGCGATTTGAGACAGGAAAAGCAAGAGCACAGGTGGGCTGTGACCATGCGGCCGCAGCAGGTGTGTGTGCAGGTGTGTGTGCAGGTGTGTGTCCCACGTGCTCTCTCCGGACGGGACAGAAAACCTTGCCACTGAAATTTACAGCGCCTCTTAGTATGTCCCCAAAGGCTCCGTTCCAGGCTCTCACTCACTAGTGGAGGGGACTCTGGGGGGAGAGGGAGGACATCTCCTGCCCCGTCCCTGCACGGGGCCAAGCGGGGGCAGCCGGGGACACTGGGCTCAAACCCTGGATCAGGAAGCATGTTTGTCCCTGCCACGAGGACACACAGATCCCAAAGACAGAGCTCCTGCACCTTCGGGTGGTGATATGGGGTCCCCCAGAGGGCCCCCCGTGCCCAGCCTCCTTTGTACACCTGCTGTGTCCATACCACAGGGCTTTTGCTCCCGCCGGCCCCTTCTTGGAACACTGTCTCCTCCCATCTGTGGAGCCTTTGAAGGCTCACCTCCTTCTAGAAGCTTCCAGGCTCTCCACCTGCCTGTGGTCTGTGCTCTGGGGCTTTCTCTCCCACTTCTCTGGGTAGAATAACAGACATCAGGATGCACGCCCTTGGGGGTTCATATACCATGGGGTGTCCGTTTTCCCCCGGCTATAAACCTCTAAAATACGGGTGAACCTTGACCGACACCAGGTTAGGGGCGTGGACACCCCGTGCAGTCAAAAATCCAAGTATAACTTTTGAGTCCCCCAAAACTGAACTACTACTGATAACCTATTGCCCGGAAGCCTTATCGATAACATCAAGTCAGTTAACACAGATGCTGAAGGCTGTGGGTGTTATAGATGACGTTCACACAGCGAGGTAAGCTGGAGGAAAGGAAATCTCATTAAGGGAGTCACAAGAAGAGGAAACCCATCTCAGGGCTGCCCCGTATTTATAAAACAAAAGTCCGCATACAAGTGGACCCGAGCAGTTCGAGCTCGTGGTGGTCGGGTCAGCCGTCTCTGTTCCTGCCGGTTTATAAACCTGCAGCAAAGGGCTTCCCTGGCTGACCTGGCTGAGCCCGTCTAGCTCCTTACGCCCTCGACCCCCAGGAAGTTCTTCCTGGACACGAAAGCCCATCCCCCTCTAACCCTGCGCAGGGAGCAACCCTCTTCTGCTTTGTAACCTTGGCCGGGCTCACCGGGATCATGCAGGGGATCCCCGAGTGCCCAGAAAGCGAGGCGTGGCTGGCGGGTTGGTGCTAACAGAGTCCTCCATCCGTCGTCCCCTGAGGCTCATGACAATGGGGATTGAGGACATTTCCAAAGCCCTTCCCAAGAAAGCTGAGAGGCCCAAATGCAACTCCGAGCAAAATCCACCCATGACCTTCCCAGATGTGGAAGGTGGTGACACAGCTGGCCGGAGGCTTCACGGGTTCCTCTCTCCCCCCTCCTTCCCTCTTTCCCTCCCCACCAGGCCCTGCGGGGACCTGGTGCCATGCTGTGTCCACTGCTCCCCAAGCCTGCAGCACCATGGGTGTCCCGTGCGGCCCTAGGGCCTTGCAAACACGTCTCCCTTCACAGCCGCGAGTGAACAGTCTGAAGGAAAGGTCTTCGTGACTTCCCCCCAAGGTCAGCCCCTGTGCACCCCACGTTCGAGCTGCCCGCTGCAGGCCCAGCACAAGGCCATACCCTGCAGCCTTTAGCAGATAGCCGTCCTGGCTTCCAGCCCACGGTGGGCTGCCCGGCTTCCCTGGCCCCTTCTTCATCCCCTCGGCCGGGTTCTGCCCCCCAGCCTCCAGGCCCCGCACAGAGCCCACGTCCGCAGGACGCTTCCCGGCCCTGCTGCCCTTCCGGGCCAGGGGCTGCGGCTGGAGTTGAGCCCAACTGGCAAGGCACACAGATCCATCCTGTCCCAGGTCGGAGTGCTCCACAGCTGGGACCACATCAGGGGACTGGGGCCCCAGCTTCACCACGGCCCAGCTGTGTGGTCCCTGTCTTTGTGGAAAATGGGTGAACAGCGGCTTCCTCATGGGACCAGCGTGGATCTGACTGGAGGAGTGGGTGCAAGGGTCTTTACTGTGACCGGCTCAGGGAGGGGTCACCGGAGCCCCTGACAGTCTGCTGAGCCCTCTGCCCAGACCTCCACGGACGGGAGGCTCCCTGCGCCCCACTCAGACATCACCTCCTGGGGTGAGCGCTCTCTACTCCCGGGACCCAGAACCGCCTGACCCGGGGTGCAGGTCACTGTCTCCCGCAATGGGGGAGGAGCTCTGAGCCCGGACCTGGAGCCCCTTGACCCCCCGCTGCGGGCACCCCTTTGATCTCGGAGGCCTCTGCCTGGTGTCTGCTCTGACCCCCGTGTCCCCCAGCTCCCCAGAGAATACTAAGACCAGACTGTTTTTTGTAGAGTATGAAACTCCAAGCCCCCTGCTCTTCTCTGGCAGGCATGTCTGGGCTCGGGTGTGACCTCACCCAGAGGTGAGTGACTGGCACATCTGGGCTTCGGGGGAGATAACCCACTCGGAGTAGGACCTCCATCCCGCGGGGTTTCCCACAGCACCTCCCGGAGTCTGTGATTAAACGGGTGGAAACGCCAACAAGACCGGACTCGTGCCGGGGGGAGGCACCCTCTCCTCCTGAAAGTATGCACTTATACTCTCTCCTCACCCGGGGCTGAAGCAAGGCCTTGCCCAATCCTACACCAGGGCCATGTGGAACTTTCCACACCTCGCGCCGGAGAAACGTGCCCCCAGAAGCCTGCTCCTGCAGCTGCCGAGGCGTGTGTCTGCAGGACGCCCCTGCCCGCCTCCGCCTGCACAGAGCAGCACGGGGGCAGCAGCCTGGGGCCGGGGGTCAGGCAGGGTCCCCGTGGTTCTCTGGGATGTGTCCTGCCGGCCCCTGTGGGGCTGCCCGTGACACAGGCAGGTGGCCCACAGATGCACAGACTTTATTTTAACCCCCAGAACACAGCCCCGTCCAGGCCCCACCTCCCAGGGTGCCCAGGGCCTCGAGCAAAGCTGGGGCACAGCTCATGGGGTACCCCTCGCGCTTGAGCGCCACTGGGGACAGTCAGCCTTCCCATCCCCCTGCCTGCCGCCCCGGAGCCTGGCCCTGACCCAGGCATCTGCCCTGAACTCCTTCGCCCATGTCTCCCTTGTCTGCCTGTCTGTCCATTCTGCAGGTGCTGATCAGGCCCTGCCCACACCAGACCTCCCCGGGGGGCTGCAGCTCCTCTCGGTGACAAGTGTGATGAAGGTGACAGGGAGGGTGAGGGAGAGTCATGAGTGCACCCCCGTCAATGGCCAGGACCCAGGGATGGAGAAACCGTTACGCGCCTCCTCAGTGAGGGGTCGGCCGCTGGTTGGCCCATTCCCTCCCCAATTCAAGGCTCCGGGGTGGACAGACGGGCCAACCCCAGTCCCTCCCACCAGCTCGGCTACCTGACAGCTTCCTGGCAGGTGAGGTAGCCCATCCCCTCCCCACACATTTCCCAGGCGCCGTCTGTCCGGGGTGCCGGGAGCCAGCACGGCGGCGAGCAAACCAGCAAGTGAGTGTGTTGGGGGCTCTGGGCTTCAAAACAGGCTGAACACAAACACAGCTGGGTGGGGGGCAGTGAGGGATGGGCAGGGCACAGGGAAGCCTCCAGACTGGAGACTAGAAAGCAGTGCCTGCAGCCCGAGGAAGGGCTGAGGGGGGTCGGTTCAGCCAAGGGACCCTCGCTCCCGAGTCAAAAGCTGTGACATCGGCCATGGATTGGAGCAGGGGGCTGGCACGTCCCGAGGACACGCCGGTGGGCTCCTAATGGAGCGGACGCTGGGTGTTGCAGAAAGGAGGGTCAAGAACAGCTCCAGGGTTTTGGCCAAGCCAAGGAAGAGCGGATTTTCCACTCGCTGAGGCCGGACTCGCCCCTCCACGGGGCAGGTGGGAGCTTGGTGTGGGCTGCTAAGTGGAGGTGGGGCTGTGGACAGGCGGCTGGGCCTGGAACTGCGGGGAGAGACCGAGAGCCTGGACGAGGCGGCAGGAGCCCGGGCAAGCGGAGTGTCAGCTCAGCAAACCTGGCGGCTGGGGGTGATCCCTCCCCTCAGGGCAGGCTCTGGTATTCCCCTTCTGGGACATTCCATCCCTGCCTGGGGCCCCCAGAGCCTTGTGCTCTCGCTACCCCAGGTCAGGGAGAGGACACCTGTGGCTGCCAGCCCATTCTGCGGCCCAGACCCCCGGCCACGCGGGTTCAGCTCCGGCCAGCCACGGGAGCCCCTCCCGCCTGGTCCCCAGAGGCCTGACCTTGCGGCCCGCCCCCCCCCCCCCCCTCCCGTCCCCCGTGGCACCTTCTCCTGGCTCCCAGGTGGCCCCTCTTGTCTCTTGGGAGCTGTCTCTCTGTCTCTGATCTGGTTACTCTTCCCCCGTGCAGCCCCCACCCAAGCCGGGACTCCCCACCCAGGCCTGTCCACCAACACCTGCCCCGAGCGCTGAGCGGCCGCTCCCTCAGCCGGGCTCACACTCCCCCTCCTCCCCTGCCGCTCAGCCCAGGCACAGCTGTCACACACAGCAGTCACAGCTGAGCTCACTCTTCACCTCAAATTCCCCTCCCACAGTTTCCCATCTGAATAAACAGGTGGTGACTCACTTCACCCAGCCTCCTGGGTCCAACCGGGGTCTCCTTTGCCCTGTCCCCCAACCCCGAGCAAATCCGGCCGGCAACCCTCCCCCCCCAGGCGCTCGCGCCTCCCGGGCTCCCACCTGGCCCAAGGTGCCGTGGCTCTGCGGGACTATCCAGTGGGCCTCGGGGCTCCCAGCCTCGGCCCTGCCCTCCCGTGGCCTGCTCTGAGCACTGCAGCAGGGGCTCCTCCCAGAACCCCTGCGCCCTCTCCTCCCTCCTCCCACTGCGTGCCTTGGATACAGGAGGCGCTTCCTACTATTCCTTTATGCACCGGGTGGCCTTTCCCACCTGGGGTCCTTCCTGCCCAGAGGCTGCGCTGTCTGCAGGAACAGAGAGTGACCAGACCCACGCGGCACGGGGGGTGCCAAGCGTTGTGCCCACCCGTGCGGCTCCAGGACAGAGGAGCCCGGCGTTCTCCCGGCACACACCTGCCAGCCCCCGCCACAGACTGGCGGACAGTGGGAAGAGGTCAGGTCCGGACGCCCATGACCCAGCTCACGATGATCCTGCAGCCCAGACAGCCCTGGGCCCCAGTCAACACACATGCATGAAAAGAGCCAGTGGGGTCTAACACTGACCTTGCTTATCTCTTGAGACTCTACAGGTTTGCCAAATAGTGAAACGGCCCCAAAGACTAGTGAATGGGAAATCTCGAGATTTCCAACCGGGAAAGGTCAGTCCCAGGTGCCTGTTCCGGGTCGTGTCCAGTGTGGCCCCAGATGAGAGGGCCCCTGAGTGGGGGCGGCTAGCGGGCTGCGGGGGGGAGGAGCTGCTGCAGACAGAGCCCCCAGCCCTCCCAGTGCCGGCCAAATGCCTCCAGTACGTGGAGCCACCAAAGGTGAGGGTTGCTCGGCCCTTGACAGAGAAGCAGACCCTGAGTATGGCTAAGACTGCAGGGAGAGGGGGTGCCCCAGCGCCCCGAGCTGACCCCAGCACAGGCTGGCTGAGCAGGTGCAGTGGGCAGACGGTGCTCATGGGCCACGCAGGAAACCCGGCTGCGCCCTCCTTCCCTGGGGCTGGCCTGCCCTAAGGGCCCCAGCAGCCAGGGAGGGGGCCACACGAGCTCCTCGGTACATCCCTATTTGTTCATGCTAGGGTTTTAGGTGGTTTGGGGCAAACGCTCCTTCCTCTTTTATGATGTTTGCATGCAGCAGGAAGCTTCTGTCTCCTGGGACAGAAACAGGAAGTAGACACTTTTATACATCAGCGTGACCGGCCCAGCCCACCTCCCCTGGGGGCAGAGGCTTCGGGCGCCGTCCACCTGCCCTGGGCCCAGACACACCCGGGCTGCTCGGCAGATACTCGCTGACGGAGTTGTCCTTGGTCGACAGAACCGAGGGATGACGCGCCCGACCCTGCTGGTCCCGGGGCATGGGCCAGAGCTGCAGAGTGGATGCCAGCGGCCCTCTGCTGCCCACCCCTCATGCGGGGAGGCGATGCTCCCTCCACGGTGCCAAGGAGGGCCCCGTACCCCTCACCCCCGCACCCCGGGAAAGGGGCCAGGCTCAGCCCTGCCTGACGTTCCTTACTGTGACAGCTGCCCTAACCGAGAGAAAAGTTATACCAGAGTCCCCATGAGCCCCGTGTGCCCAGGCCCCTCGGCTGGCCAAGCAGGCACGCTGGCCTCCAGAGTCCGGGGTCCCTGGCTCTGCCTCGGGTGAGAACCCCAGTGGCAGGGATACAGCCCCTCCTGGCTCCCACACTACCTGCATGGAGAGTCTGGGGGTCTGAGGCTGCTTGCGTGCCGCGTGAGCCCCGTGACACGTGTCGTGGGGAAATGAGTCGGTGACAGAGTGAGTGACTGAAGAGGGCACGGGGAGGAAAGACATCCCTCCCCGGCCCAGCAGTTGCCCACATTGGGTTTCAGACAAAAAGCTCATGTCGGGGGTAGGCAGAGGCCACGGAGTTTCCAAATGTGAGCGCATGGAGCCGGGGCCGGAGTCGGGCCGTAGAGACGGGTCACCCACACACACCACCCGCAGGTGTGGGCCACACACACACCTGTCTCTCTTTCCATGGCCTTGCTGGGGACACACGGCCACAGGCACAAACACAGACATGCCTGTCCCAGCACACAATACACGCACACACACGTTCTCACGTGCACACTCACACGCTCTTGCACACAAGCACACCTGTGCACCCACACACGCTGCCGAGAACACGCAGGCTCCAGAGGCTGCCGCGCCCCCAGGCTCCTGTCCTCTGCCCGTGGAGCTCGGCGGCGCCTGCACTCTGTCCAGCTGTCCGGCCCGTCCCTCTGCCCGCCGCTGGGTCTCACAGGGTACCGGTGGTCCCCACTCTACCTGCCTCCCTGGCAGGAAAAATGGCTCTGCCCTCCACCTGCTCAATTAGCCGCCTGGTGCCTGCCTGGCCCCAGGGACCTGGCAAGTCTGGAAATGAGCCCAGGTCCTCAAGGCCCAGGCTGCAAGGGACAAGCAAAAGCTGCAGTCCCTTCCTTCCCCTCTGCCAGGCCGCTACCCCTCCGTGAGACCCCAAGGCCAGCTTGCTGCAAGTCCTTGACCTTGAGCCCAGACCTAATGAGCAGATTCCCAGGAGAGGATGCTCTTGACCTGGGAGCAGGCGGGGCAGCCTCCTAGCCCAAGCCCCGGGGGAAGGACAACCTCCAGGGTCCCCTAAGCTCCTGGCAGCCGGGGACAGGGCAGGCAGGGCCGCCAGCCCAAAGCTGGGGAGCCTCAGAAACCCCCGCATCTCAAGGCGACTACCGAGCCCTGACTGAAAACCACCCACCCTCCTCTCCCAGCCCGTGGGCGCTCATCCCAAACCTCTCCAGGATGGGCAGGCATCTGCCCCTGCGCCCAGGACCTGCCCCAAACCCTGTTGCATCCTGCCTGCCTCAGCTTACCCTGGATTGTGGCCCCCAACCGGCAGCAGACGCCTGACCGGGAGGCAGACAAGAGAATGCCCCTCCTCGCCCTCCATCCTGGCGAAAGCCCCAGCACGGCCCCCCAAGGAGGATGGAGACGGGTCCGCACCTACCGTGGTGAAGTGCTGCATGGGGTCACTGACGTACAGCATGGTGGGTGCGCGGGGGCCTGCACACGCCGGGGAGTTGGCGTGCTGCGGGACGAGGCATGGGTCTGGGTGGCCGGGGGGCGAGGGCTGCAGTGCTGGCCACGCGGCGGGGTGCAGCCAGGCGGAGAGACTCCGTGGCTAGTAGGGCGGGAGCCGAGGATGCTCCGGGACATGTGGGCTATTTGCTGGCATTTTCCTTCTCCCTCAGTTCTGTCAACCAACTGCATCTAACAACAAAACCGGCGGCCCGCCCCTTTATCCCTCATGCCTATTCATCACAGTCCAGGCAGGCCTCGGCTTGCCCACCGATGTGTCGGACCGCACCACGGAGGCGCCCAGGGAGGGCGGCGCGCCGGGCCAGCGTCGGCTCCACAATCGGGCCACACCCTGCTCCCCCGGAGACGCCGCCCAGGGGAGGCTCGGAGGGCCGCAGGCCTCCGCCCCGAGCACCGGGGGGCCGGCCCGGGGCCCTTGAGACCTCCGTAGGTGAGGCTGGGGCCACCCCAAAGGGAAGAGAGGGTGCTGCAGCCCCGGCGCCCTGGGCAGAGCACCACTCCCTCCTGCCGAGAGCGCGGTGGTCCACCGGGGACGCCCCAAAGGGCCGAACGGAGAGGAGAAGCACCCCAGGAGACTGCTCCTCCTGGTCCACCTGCAGGGAGCCTCCCTCCTGGAATGAGCCGCCGAGGCATGGCCCAACGCAGGGACTGAGTGGGGGACGCAGAGTCCGCGTGCTCCAGCCCCACCTGGGCTGACACTGGCTGTGTCCCCACGGGTGTCGCTCCCCTGCAAACAGTGATGTGGCCCAGAAGGAGGACGGCTGGGCCCTGCCCGCCACACTGTGCTGACCCCGAGGCCTCGGCAGCTCCAGGCCGGGGCCTGCACATTGGTGGCCCGCCGGCAGGGAGCTCGCAGGGGACACCATGACTCCCTTCCTGCAGTCTGAGTGTCCACGCTAATGGAACCATGTGCGGCACAACGTTGCTTTGGGGTTGGGGCCAGGATCCTCGCTGGAAAAGGCAGGGCACTGGTCATACACAGATAAGTCATGTGACCCTGGATGTGCCACCCTCAAGTTCCAAGCCCCCCAACAAGGGCTTATAGACCATGAGGTGCCGGAAGGACAGTCCATTCTCTCCACCTCCCTGACCACCTCCAGGCTCCTGGGGGCCTGGGAGCAGCGGGGCTCAGGGCAGAGGGAGGCTCCACCCGAGGCCCACCAGGGCGTGCACTGACCAGCCCAGCGCCCCAGAGAGGGAGAGCCGGGGCCGGGGTCCTGGGGGCAGGGGCAGAGACACAGCTCACTCCCATGACCCCATGGCTGACAGCTCCCAACGCGCTGGGGCCCACCACTCATCATGAGCCGACGGAGGAAAACAGAGGTAGGGAAGGGGGTCTGCAGAGGGGCCTGGGTTGGGAGCTGACGTGGGCCTTCTTCACCCGGAATGCTTGAAGACAGGAAGGCCTGGGGTGGGGAGCCCCGTCGCCACCCCCCGGGGTCCTGTCCTTCAGTGAGGCTTTTGGAAGAGGCTGGAGGCAGATGGACAGGCGGACGGGTTGGCGGGACACAGAGCTCCCACGGGGCGCTGGGTGAGGTTGGGCCCCTCCCCAGCCTCTCATGACGGGTGTCCCTGCCGGTCAGGCCAGCTCCGTGCACAGCAGCTGGGGCAGCTCAGCTGTCTTCCTAATCGTGCTGGGTTTGTGAAGGCCGAAAGGGGGGCAGCAAAGGAAACAAGGATCTGAGGGGAGAGACCCCGGGAGTCTGGGAGTCTGGCCCAGGCTGGCACACAGAGGACCCAGTGTGGGGGCTGACCCCCAAGGTGGCCCTAAGACTCCCACTCCAGGCCCATGCCCTGCACCCCCCTCTCCTTGGGAGGTACTGTGAATACGATGACAGCCCCTGGGATTAGGTTACAAACCAGTCAACTCTGAGTTGATCAGCAGGGAGACTATACGGGTGGGCCAGGCCTGGTCAGGTAAGCCCTTCAAAGAGGTCCGGGAGACATCCTCCGGCTGGCCTCGAGGAGCCCACGGCCAGGCTGTGGAGGCACCGCAGGGCAGACGGCCAACAAGCAGAGTCTGGAAGTGGCCCGGGACAGATGACACTCAGCAGCCCGGGAGACCCCGAGCGGGGGAGCCGGGGGAAACAGGCCAGACTCCTGACCCACAGAGACCATGAGGCCGCGAGTGCTGTTTGAAGCCACCAGGTGAGACCTTGGGCAGAGGAAGCCAGGGCTCTGGGGGGGGCTCAGGCCACTGGGAGGGCCTGGGGGCACAGGCTGACCCAGGGGACACTGGCTAGCCCAGAGGGAGGGCATCAGGTTGGAAAGAGGTCTTCTCTCGAGCCCTGGCGGGAGCACCGAACACACACGGTCAAGGACAGAGGGGCCACGCCCCAGCCACAGTGCGGGGGCACCACAGAGGAGGCTCGGGGCACCCGGGCCTGACGACCAGCACTGTCCCCCACACTGTGAGCCGGGGCCAGGCTGAGGTCCCAGACAGACCGAGAGCAGGTGTCCACATGTGCCGGAGCCCCAGTGTCTTCCGGAGCAGCACCCACTTCCTGAGCATTTATCCTAAGTCCTGGGGACAGGGACGGGGCCTGGGGACTCTGTCCTGAGAACCTCACTTGGCCCTCAGCTGCTTCCTCCAGGTGGCCTCCCAGGTGGCCTCACTGGGCCATGGCACCTACCCCCCTGACTCTAACTCCCCAGAGATCCTGCCCTCCGTCGGGTCCCGCAGAGACGCAGTGGGGTTTTCTTCCACCTCACACGGGCACAGGATCCACCAGAAGCGCACCAGTGATGCACCGGCTTAGGACCAACTCCTCACACCCACAGGCAGGTGGCTCTGCTCACCCCACGGGGGATGTCGCGGAGCTGGCTCCACGACCTGGCGCTGGTCGGGGCTCAGCTCTGTGCACCCCAGAGGAACTCCCACTGCAGCTTGTAGGAGGAAGTGAGCTTGGGGCTCACTATGGAGGGCAGGCAGGCTGGGGTCCTGGAGCTGAGGACTGTGGCGAGCTGCGCCCCCTCCATGACCTTGAGCTCCACCCCCACGCCGTCCTTGGGGCTGCAGAGCCTCCCTGAGGAGGGGGCGTCCCTTCCCTCCTCCTGCATACCTGTCCCCTTCTTTGGGCCAGCCCAGTGTTCCGAGAACCTACTCCCGGAGGTCTACACTGGGCTGTACCCTCCCTTGTCCTGCACCTGGGCGGAAGGGACCCCTCCCCAGGCCAGGAAGGTCTGCCCTGGGAGACTGCTGGGGTCTCGAGCCCCCGGAGCATCTGCAGGTTCTAACCCCAGGCGTTTGCCTGGCTGTGCAGTCTCTGTGGGCACCTGCTGCCCCTGCCGGCCACAGCCCTACCCCGTGGCCCACCCGCCCACAACAGCTGTCACCAGGGAAAGGCGCCAGGTGAGGCGGGAAGGGGCGCAGGGAGGGAGGGCACTCTGGATGGGCGGGCGGCGGGGGGGCAGGTAGCTCCACGGACTCTGTCAGGGAAGTTGGGAGGAGTGGGTGGAAGGAGGCCAGCCGGCCAGGCTCGGCGGAGTACCCACCGTCTCTGCCTTTCCTGCATCATCAGAGCTGGGAGGGGGCTCCCCCGCAGAGCCTGGCCCTTGTTTTGTCCCCGGGGACGCTGAAACTCAGAGGGGACACGTAGGCCCTTAGCCCAGGCCCAGCACCAGCCGAGTCCAGGTGGGAATCTGGATTCCTGCTGCCTGCTCTGGAAACCCGGGGGACTCACGGCCCAGGACTTCATCCTGTCTGTGCCCCCTCCCCGGACAGTGGGGGGCCTCCAGGGCCAGCGCAGACCCCACAGGACTGCCCTTCTCACGGGGTCGGTCCATCCTCCTCCTGAGCCCCTGGGGATGCCAGGGACCCACTAGGCTTCACTCCCCTTGCAGGAGGCAGGAAGCTACTTGAGAGCTGCTGGTGCTGGGCAGTGAGCCACGTGAGGTAGGCTGCCACGGCCACCACCCAGGGCCAGGGCTCTTCCTACAGGGACCCCAAGGTGGGCAGGTGGCCACAGGAGCCCTGGGGCATTGGGTCCTTCCTGGGCACAGCTGCTCCCAGGCCCTCTGGTCCCTCTTCAACACGGAGCCTCGCCCCTGCCTCCCCCCACCTCTTCCTACACGACGCCTAGCTTTGTCACACACTCCCCATGGACCAACCACCACCCCTCATCCTCGACATCCCGATGATGCTTTTACCGGCTCAACATACAGACAAGCGAGCTGAGGCCCGGGGCATTAAGTAACCCCGCGTGCATCACCCGGCAAAGAGGCGTAGGGATGGGCTGGGTCTCAGAGCGCCCCACACCCACGGCAGCCTCCCAGCCCAGAGGCCCCCCTCTGTGCCCCCTCAGCCGCGTAGGGTGCTGGGACCCTGGCGGCAGTGACCTCAGGAAGCTCACCGCCCCCCCCAAAGAATCTGCTCTGGGACCCCTCCAAGGCCTGCCCAGGGGCCAGATGGCCTACTGGGGCCCTGTCCTCTTTACTGCCCGACCTGGCTCCTCGGCCAGTCCAGTGTGGCAGGAGGGAGGTCTGAGGACGATGACCAGTCCTTCCCGCAGGGTGGGCAGAGCCCCGGGCTGCGGCCCCACACACGCTGACGTTTCCGTGTCACAAGCAAGAACCCAGAGTCGCGGGGGACTTGGTCCCAGGACAGACTGGCCCCTCAGGTGGGCCGGCACCCCCTCTGCCCTGGCCACGAGAGCGGTGGCCTGCAGTGTCCTCTCTTCCGAGGGTGGTCTGACTGTGGGAACCTGCCCGTCCCATGGGAAGGAACCTGCCTCATCACCCGCAGGGCCAAAGAGCAGAGGAGACCCAAGGTCCAGACAGCGGATGTGCCGCCCCAGAGGGCTGGTGTTCCCCCACTCGAGGACTGTGCCTGCCGGGCCTTGTTGCTGGGCCCCCGCACGACTGGGGGGCCAGGTCCCCAGCGGCACAGAAGACGGCTGGCCTGCAGTGTATGCGCCCGCCTTCACACCGGGCCATGTGCTGAGTCACAGCCACGGGGCTGGCCAGGCCCCGGGAATACAGAACTGCACAACCGCTTTCTCGCCCCAAGGCCTGGCCTGGGAAGCCTCTCGTTCAAGGCCACCAGCCTGGAGTGGGGACTGCCCTGCCTCCCCCTGAGCCGCTGGGTGGGGAGGGAGCCGTGCCCTCGGGCGCCCAGGCTGGAGGTCACAGCGCCATTGCGTAGCGCGCCTCGGGGGCTCCCCCCCCACGCCTGGCTCCGGGCCCCTGGGCACATGGCCGAGGCCCTTGGGTGGGATAGCCGGGCAGCGGGCTCTGCCCCAGAGGCTGAGCTACCTCCCTCCGTGGGTCTGGGCCGCGTCGGGGCCTCACGAGGGTGAAGGGTGGGCAAGTCGTGTGCACGGTCACTGCGCTCAGACCGGTCACGGTGCCCACGACGGGGCCCAGCAGGGGTTAGCATGAGGCCGACCAGGTGGCTCCAGGGAACCCCCACTTTTGTGAACGGAGCTTGGCACACAGATTGTTCCTGTGTGACTTTTACTAAAAGGCGGGTCCCCACCTGACATACTCGGCCCTCCTGCTGTTTGCAGAGGTGGGGGGCCACACCCTCGCCACCCTCCGGCAGCTGAGAGGCCCAGCCCCCCATTCCCAACCCGGACATTCTCAGCATCCTCCCGGGCGGACATGGGGGAGAGTATCCCACCCCATGGAGAATGAGAGCCGCCCCCTCTGACTACTGGAGTGCAGAACCCCCTCCTGACGCCGGGGCCGCGGGGTGTCCAGGGCCCTCCGCCCTCAAGGGGCGGGCTGGGCAGCTGGGGGGCACGGCTTCCCAAACTCAGGAGACAGACCTCTCAGGAGACCACACTCGGGCTCCTTCCTCCCCAGAGCTCCTGCCCCTCCACAGAGTGGACGGCGTGAGTGCCTGACAGTCGGCTTCTGATCGGGAGGCGGCCACTTCACAGACACCCATCTCGAATAATCGCACGGCCAGCTGCCCAGCTAGAGAGAGCCAGGCCGCCCCAGCCAGGCGGTGCCCCGGTAGAAAGCCCCGAGTGACCTGGAAGGCAGACCACTTGAGTGGACCCTGCTCTCCCTGCCCGGCCTTTAAAGCCACTTCTGGGTAAAGAGTGAGCCCCCGAAAACCCAGGCCCTCCCCCTGCCCCCCCAAAAAGGCCGAAACCCCCCCCCCCCCCGTCTGCACTCTGTCCCTGCCACCTGGCTGTGTGGCCCCAGGCCTGCCACGTGCCCTCCAGCCCTGAGAGTGATGAACGTTTTCTTTCAAAATCACCGACGTGCGTCCTGCCGTCATTCGAAGCACTAGGGCCAGCCCAGGCTCGGCACGGCTCCGTCGGGAGCTCGCGCCCTGGACACCGCCAGCCGGCAGCGGCGTTACTCACACGCTGTGGGGGACACTGATATCCGGGAGGGAGACCCGGGAGGGGAGAGGTCAGGGCCCTTGGCCTCAGGGAAGCAGCTGGCGGGACAGGGAACGTTCTGAGGGGGCAGGACGCAGCACCCCGGCCCGCCGAGGCCCACCCTTCCCCAGCGTCTGCCTCAGCTTCCCCACCTGTATAATGGGAATCAACAGGTGCTGGACGCCACGAGCTGCTCTCACTATGACGGCCTCCTGAGCGAGGCAGGAGGCCGGGGCCGGGGGCACTCAGATTCTCAGACCCAGTGTGAAAGGTTCCTCAGAGGCACGGACATCACGGGGCTCCCTGCCCACCACACCCCCACCCCCGGGGCGGCAACTGCCCGAGTCATGTGTGGGCCAGCCCAGTGTCTTCGACAGACACTACCGAGGACACGGGGGGCCCTCCTGCCCCCTGCCCCCACCACGGCGTCCCCCTGGCTCATTCACACGCCTGGAGCCCACATGGCCCTGGCTGGCTGCCAAGGGCTCAGCGTTCCTCAGACGGGGTGGGGGGCTCCAACTATTTTAGGGAAAGGGGGCCAGGCCCTCCTGGCCTCCGGAGTTCCCAGCACTGCCTCCTCCCTGCGCCCTGGCTCTTGGCCTGGTGCTGGGCCGTGGGGAGCCCAGTGGCCAGCACAGCCACCATCCAGGGGGATGGGGCAGCCTGGGACTCTAGCAGTGCCTGTCCCAAGGAGGCAAGTGGGAGGCATCTCAGGGGGTGCTGGGGATGGCAGGCAGCACTAGGCCTCCCTGGGGCCGGCGGTCCTTACACTCCCTTCTCGTGCTCCGTCTACGGCAACCTCCTCCTGATGCACAGGGCCTTGCAACGGGTGGTGCACCCAGCTCCCACGGCCCTGCCCTCTTGCCAAGAGGAATGCCAGGGGCGGTAGGACCTGGGACACAGCAACAGGGTGTCAGGGCCTCAGTGGTCCCTGCACGCCCCCATCCAGTCCCCCCTCTGGAAACAGCAGCTCAGTCTTCCCTCGGGGCCCTCTTCCCACTCCATCCCATCCCGCCCCTGTCCCATGGAACCCAGGCTGATCAGAGACACAAGGATGGCTCAGAGGTGGCCACCAAACCATGTTCAGACCAGTGAGAGGAAGGCCTGTTGGACAATCATCAAAGAGGGGTCCTCCCCACAGGGAGAGTGATGCTGGTGGAGCCTGGTACCCCTCCACAGAAACTAAACGCTGCCTAAGCACAAAGCCACCGTGGAGAAAGCAGGGCAAGAGACAGAGAGGCAGCTGTTGGATCACCTGATCCAGACATACCTGAATCCGTTCCTACACCCAGATCCAGCCATGCCTGAATCCATTCCTACACTCGGATCCAGCCATGCCTGAATCCATTCCTACACCTGA
>NW_027397080.1:34863082-34889366 GCF_003265705.2 Callorhinus ursinus
TCCAGCCATGCCTGAATCCATTCCTACACCTGATCCAGCCGCGCCTGAATCCATTCCTACACCTAGATCCAGCCATACCTGAAACCATTCCTACACCCGGATCCAGCTATGCCTGAATCCATTCCTACCCTTGGAAGAACGGTTTCCTGAGCTGACACATTTTCTACTTTGCCACTGAAATGTCCTGACAAACCTATGGAGGAAGCTGTTTCCTGGCTCTGCAGGCTCCTAGTCAGCATGGTCCACGCTTACCGCCCCCACCCCGAGACCTCCACACACAGCAGCCCCACTCACCATGACAGGTGTAGTCATGCCCTGCAGGTGGAAGACGTCCATGCCTGCCTCTGCGCCGCCCACCACCTCATCATTTCCCTGGCTGGACTGGGGCAGGTCAAAGTAAGTGCTGTCTGGTTCCCTGGGAATACAGGAAGAGAGCCATCAGCCCCGCCCAGGCCTGGGGCTCGGGGTTGGCCCTCAGCTCAGAGGGGGCCTGCCCTTCAGCCCGCCGGCTGTCTCCTCTGCCCCCCTCCCTCCTCCACTGGCCTCTCCAGGGCTAGGCCACCAGGGAGGCGTGGCCCCACCTGAGCTCTGTCCCCTGGACCTCTCCTGGCCCAGACTCCTCTGGACTCTGAATCTCCAGGAGAGAGCCCACACCAGCATCCCCCGCCTCCCCCTCATCTAGCCTGAGTCTAGCCTGCCGGCTGGAGGAAATACTCACAGGGAATTCCAGAGATGCTCGAACGTGGCCCCCTCGTCCACGGTGGTGGGCTGGGACATCTTCTCGGCACCCAGCCCGGAGGGCGGCTCACTCTGCAAGGAAGGAAGAAGGACAGTGGGTGCTTTGGGAAGGATGGCCTCTGCCCCACTTCATCCTCCCCTTTCCCAGGCAGGACCCCACCTAGCAGAGGGGCAGGCCTGGCTCCAGACCCACGTCCTACCCTTGGACGAACGGTTTCAGGAGCTGACACATTTTCTACTTTGCCACTGAAATGTCCTGACAAACCTATGGAGGAAGCTATTTCCTGGCTCTGCAGGCTCACAGTCAGTATGGTTCCCGCTTACCACGTCGGGGGGGGTGCCGCAGGCAGCAGGGGTTTCTATCACTATGAACTGTGTCTCTAGGCTTGGCCTTCAGGGCTCAAGCCAGGTTTGGGAGCTCCCGATGCCCCAGGACATGAGGACAGCTCAGATCCTGGGCCACGCCCTCTTGGGAAGGGCATGTATAGGGCAGGCCCAGAGGCTGGAGCCGGGTCTGAGGCTGGCTGTGCCCCGTGGCTGTAGGATGTCAGCCAGCCATCCACCTCTGAGACAGGGCCCTCCTCCCCTGTGGCCTGAACACAAAAGCAGTTTGGACCCCAGGAGGCAACCCCAGGCCAAGACTGTGAAGTTGTCACTGGAGTGGGATCACTGCACGGTGGTCCCCCTGTCACAGGAGATGCCCAGGGCCTGGGGTGCCCAGACAGGCTGGCCTTTGTCCCCAGGGTTTGCTCTCCCGAGAGCATCCACACCCAGCTCCCACCCCACAGTGGGCCTGCCATCCTGGGACCAGGCCAGGCACACCCGGGGCCCCTGTCCTCCCGTGGTGGGGAGGGGCAGGGAAACCAGAGCCCCCCCTGCCCACCGCCCCACCCAGGCCAAGATGGTGTCTCCCTGGAGCCGGCCTCCGGGTCCTTGGCTTGGCCACGGTCCGCCTGGCAGTGCCCCAGCGGGCAGGCCCAGACCTGCCCACAGCCGCCTGGGGAGGGAGGGCGCACCTGCAATCTGTCACTTTGTCCCCAGGTAGGCGGGCGCTAGTGGAGGTCTGCGGCACTCTCCCGGGGGCTGCCACGTGCCAGGCCACTGGTCTCAGGAGCAGTGGCACGGGCCAGGAGGGCTGCCCCAGGGGCTGGCCCGAGCGCTAAGGCGGGCCAAGCAAGGACGGCCTGGGACTGGCAGTTTAGAGAGCACTGGCCCCAAACCAACTCTCCTGCAGGCTCAGAGAGGTTAAGTGACCGCTGAGATCACACAGCACAACTGTATGTACAGAAATGACTGAGTGGTTTCCTCAGAATTCAGAATTAACTCAGTCAACGCCCCACCCCCACACTGCACACACACCTTCAGCACAAGATCTACCCACGGGGTTGTTTGTTTTTTATTTACTCGAGAGAGAGCGAGCGTGTGCGTGTGCAGGCAGAATCTCAAGCAGACTCCGTGCTGAGCGGGAAGCCCAACGCGGAGCCCGATATCACGACCTGAGCTGAAACCAGGAGTCAGACGCTCCACAGACTGAGCCCCCCAGGTGCCCTAGCCCATAAGGGCTTTAACAAGGCTGGGCAATGCTCCCTTGCATGTCTCCTGTTCTGGGGAGGTCACTCCCCCCCTGGGCTGAGCTGTCCAAAGCCCAGTGGAGCGGAGTGCTGGGCGTGGAGCTGGCCACCCAGTCATTTGGAAGGGGGTGGACTTGGTAGAACAGCACCAGCTGCCGGGCTGTGGAGCCAGCCGCCAAGCTGAGGCTCGGCAGAAACCCTCCCCCAGCCGTTCCCTAAGGCTGGCCCTTTCTGGGCGAGCAGGGATTATTAGTCGAGCGGCCCTGGGGTGTGCAGGGAGTGCGCCGACAGGAGACTCCTCTCGCCCCGTTTGGGCCCACCCTCTTCAATTTGCAGATGGACCATCCAAGCCCAGAGATGGAAAACACTTGGCTAATGTCACACAGCGAACGGTCAGCAAGACCCTGCGAGTCTAATCACAGCGGCCGAAAGAGGCCACAGCCCACATGAGCCCCAGCGGACGAACGGATAGACCAACGGGGTCCATCCGCACAACGGGGTATCGGTCGACCACGGGAAGGAACGAACCGTGGGGGCTCGCTTCTGCGTGCGTGAGCCTTGAGGACATCCTGCTGAGCGAGGGAAGCAGGCATCTCGGGGCTGCGCGAACGTCGCGCCCGCCACAGACAAGCCCACAGGCACTGAAGGCAGGTCTCCAGTACCGGGGGCTGGGCCGAGGGGGCCGGGGAGTGACTGCGAAGGGGGACGGGGTTTCCTCTGGGAGCGGTGGAATGTTCTGGAGCTGGATGGAGGCGTTGCACAGACTGTGACTGTACGAAATGTCACTGCACGGTTCACCTTCAAAGGGTTAGTTTTATATTACGTGAATTTCACTCCATAAAAAAATTTAATCAAAAACACAAAGACTCAGTGCTGCAGAGCACATGGTAGGTACTTACCTCACCAGCTGCAAAGAAAGGAAAACCCTCCATGTCCCCCCCGAAGCCCAGCGTCCAGGAGCCGGCACAGGGAAAGGGGAGACATTCAGCCTCCAGCCCCTGCACCTCCCTCCCAAGGGAACGGCTAGGGAGGTGGCACTCCAGAGCAGCCCCCCCCAACCGCCAGGGGACACAGCCAGCGTACCTGTCCTCCCCCCTCGCCCTGCTGCTGTGCCCCGAGCTGCACCCGGTCAGCCCGGCTCTGGCCTGGGGACCACTCACCTGCTGTGACAGCAGGGCGGGGGGCAGGGCAGACAGAGCCGGCCCAGCCACACTGGACGGCAGCAGGAAACTGATACTCAAGTGCCTGGGGCCCTGGCGAGGGGCAGGGAGGAACTCCATGGGGTCATCAGACTCTGTGCTCAGCAGATCCTGCTGCTTTTCCACCAAATTATCCCCAAACCCAGGACCTCATGTCCACTGCTCCACCAACACCCCTGCCTAGGCCAGGCCCTCCCTGGTCCACCCCTGGCCCCTGAAGTGCCCCACCCCTGTCCCCTCCCTGTCTAACCACCCGCCCCAATGGGCTGTCCTTTGTGCTTAGGATGAAGCCCCAAGTGCCTCGCTGTGGCCAGCAGGCCCTGACCGCAGAGCCCACCCCCACCCACCTCACCCCCCTCAGGCCCCTGCCCAGCACCTGGGGCTCAGCTCAGAGGCCACCGTCTCGGAGAGACCACCGGGTGCCCGGTCAAACCGGCTGCCACTACCCAGTGTTATCTTTGCTTCCTTCTCTGCCTGCAAAGCGGCTCTGAGCTGAAAGACGCAGAGAGACAGACAGACACAGAAGCCTGTCTGGGCTTCCACACTCAGCCACGGGCACAGGCCCCTACAGCTGCCACACAGGCCTGGAGGGACTTCACCCACTGCCCCAAGATCGGCGGTGGGCCTCCAGCTTCAGAGACACTGATCAGAATGCATATTCTCGGGGCGCCGGGGCGGTGCAGTCGGTTGGGCTCTTGGTTTTGGCTCAGGTTGTGATCTCGGGGTCACGGGATCGAGCCTGTTTGGGCTTCTCTCTCCCTCTCCCTCTGCCCCTCCCGCTTGTGCTCTCTCTCTCTCGAATAAATAAATAAGTCTTAAAAGGAAAAAAGAACGCATATTCCAGGGCCCCACACCAAGGGGCTCCCATGGCGGAGCTCAGGAGTCTGCATCTCTAACTGGCACCAGGGTATTCACCAGCACTCTGGGACAGACCCTCAGGGAGAAGGCATCACGCAGGCCCAGCTCCCCCACTCCGTGGGGGCCCTTCCTTGTCCACTCTGAGGGTGGTCAGCAGCCTCCGCTGGTGACTTCTGCTCAGGTCCTTCACTTTGGCAAAATGAGGGTCCAGACACCTGCTCTGTCCTACTTACAGGATGCTGTGGGGCCTGAGCCAGGAGGCCACTGACTCCATGATTTCCAGTGTCCCTGGGAAGCTCCCCAGAGCTGGCTGCAGTGAACCCAGGTCCCATGACCACGAGTCAAGGGAGCTGTATGCCCTGTTCCCGTAGGCCCTGGGGACTCCTGCCAGGGCATGAGAAAGAGGAAATGCTGACGTCGGGTCGAGGATAGGGGCCCCTCACTGGGCACTGCCCCTCGGCCCCATGGGCCCCCCTCCTCTGTCCTCAGGGCAGGGGCAGGACCTACCCTGGACCCACCGCGTCATTTTGACGGAGGACAGCAGAGGTGAGACACAGAAGAGCTCCTCATAAGGAACACCAATGACCTGCATTTTTAAGTTTGGAAACACACTCAATGGAAACTTGGCTCCTGGACCTAATGGCGATTGCTTTTGCAAACGTGGCAGATCATCTTAAAGATCACATGTTAGTGCGGGAAAGACAGACTCCCAAGGAAACATTCTTTAGGTCATAACCGAGGTGCAAAGTGCAGATGCGCCCTTGGCTGCCTGGGCCCTTCGATGAAGGGTGAGTTGCTCTGGAGGGAAAGTGCGCTCAACCTCTCGAGGAGCAGGGGGCCCTGCAGCGTAAGGTTGTGGGTGCAGGAAGCGTGGGGTGAGACACCGCTGGGCATGCATGGGCCTGCCCAGAACCACCAAGCCAGAGGCACCCACCAGAAAGGGTGCCATGTGCGTCCCCATTCTCAGGGTGCTGGGCCGGGCTGCGGGCACCACTGACCCTGCAGCACCTCAAGGAGTTTCGAGCAAATCTTTGTGACTCAGGGGGCATCGTGGGGCTGCCGGCGAGGCTCCAGGACCCCCAGAGCTCAGGTGGGCTGTAGGCATCGTGCAGCCCAGAGCCGGAGTGGAGGTGCAGACCGTCCCCCCCCCCCCCCCCCCCCCCCCCCCCCCCCTCTTCCTCCCCGGGTTTTTGAGTCCGCAACCCAACGGTCTCTGATGGAGCCCCCAGCCAACATCTGCCAACATTTTCGGTTGTCACCACTGGTGGGGGAGGGGATGCTTCTCAGCACCCTACTACAATTCACAGCAGTCCCCCCACAGCAGAGAATGTTCTAGATCAGGGCTCAGGGACACAGGGGAGACACGGGGCCACACCACTGCTTCTAGCTGCTGCTGGCCAGGCCCCGGACGGGGCCTCCGGGTGCTCACGCCGCCCGTCACGCCCAGGCCACGTGTCTCCTCCCCACTCCCCACCCTGTCCTTACATGTCCCCTGCCCCCCTGCCCTATCTGTGTCCTCCTAGGGCCAGGCCAGGACCCAGCCTCCTCCAGGAAGCCACTGTCCTCCCTGATCCCTAATCAGGACCCCCTTCCTCTGCCTCCCAGGTAGTGGAGCGCGGGTTTCTCCGTGTGCCTCACAGCAGAGCCTTGTTGGGTGGGTGGGATTGTGTCCCTGCCCGCTCCACTGGCCCCGGGCTCCAAAACCACCTCCGGTAAGCTGGGGATCCTGTGACCCCCCCGACAAAGAGCATCACACTGTTCATGGGGATGGCAGTCCCCACTCCTTGCCCGAGCCTCTGTCCCCCCTCCCACTGCTTGTAGAGCGCAGGGACGGCCAATGCGGGGCTCACAGCCCGCACCCAGGCCTTCGGGAAACCAGCGTCCAGGGAGGGAGGCAGCACCCTTCAGTTCAGTGGAAAAGTGACCCAAAGAGATCCATCCTGACCCTCACCCCCAAACACTCCATCTCCACGATTCTTCTGACGCCCCACGGGTATGACCGGGCTCCTTCCCACCGTTATGTCCCCTTTTTGCTCAGTAAACTCAGACCATCGCGGGAAGGGACCCCTGGGCCTTCCCGGGCCCCTTCCAATCAGCCCTGTGGCCTCGAGGGGACTGAGGATGCTCTGGTGCCCAGAAGTCCCCCTACCTGGGTGGAGGGCTCAGGCGGCCAGCAGGCAAGGACACAGGGGGCAGGCAAACCCTCTGGAAAGAGCACTCTCCCCCAGCCGAGTTCCAGCAGGACGCTCGGGGCCCAGCCTCCCGGGGCCCTCGGCGCTGAGGGGCCTCTGCTGTCCCTACCACCCCCAGAACAGGGGCTGCCCTCACCTTGTGGGGTGCGGCCGGAACGGCCCCAAGTGCCTCCCTCCTCAGCGACCCAGGGCAGCGGCCATCTGTGCCCGCCCCTCCGGCCTGTGGCCCAGGCCATGTGGCCACGGGAGTGCTGGGCAGCCCTGGCCACGCGGGGTGGGGTGGGGTGGGTCAGGCCAGGGCTGGCCAGATCTGCGCCGGGGACCTCCTGCAGAAGGGCAGGGTCCGCAGGGCCTGGTGAGGAGGACGTGGCCAGGGGCCTCCGGTCACCCTGAGACGGCTCGCGGTTGGCCCGCTGCCCATGCCGGGGGAGACTGGGCGCTGGCAATGAGAGACAAATTTAGCCTCCCCACCCCGGGCCAGGGAGCACTTGTGAAATATGAAAACAGCAGGAGGGGCCCGATTAAGCTGCCCTCCCGCCCTCCCTCCTGGGCCAGGGCCCACTCGAAGGCAGGGCAGGGGGCAGACTCCAGAGCCCCTTTGGCCCTGCTGCTCCTCACCTGCCAGTCTCTTACCCCGGCCGCCAGGCTCCGTCACGGCAAATGGCCTCCTGCAGCCAGGCTAGGGTCGTGTGGCCTTCCGCCGGCGCCCGGGCCCAGTGCTGCGGACTGTGAGGGCGCCAGCACTTTGGGTGTGAGTCTAGGGGTTGGCTTAGCACCCATGTGGGGCAGGGCAACGGCGTCAGCCCCCTGAGCACGTGGGCTTCTCACACTTGCGGAAGGAAACCGTGGTAAAGCAAGCCGCCCAGGGCCGTAGGGCTCCGGGTTCGGGCCTTGGCTGGGGGAAGCGTTCGGCGGAGCAGTTCTGGGAACCCACCAGTGAATACCCCAACACCCGGCAGGAAAGGGCTGTCACAGAGCAGCTCCTGGCAGAGGAAGTAAACCAAGAAACACCCGAGCATCACTAACCACCTACAGCATCCCCGAGGGAGTAGTGAGACCAGCAAATTTGCAGCTCATTTTACTGTCAACGTCAACGCGGAGACATGCCCAGGGAGGTGAGGTCATCTGCCCAAGGGCACACAGCTAGTTGGGGCCGAAGGTCAAACCCAGCCGCCGGCCTCCAGCAGCCCTGCTCTTGACCCTGCCTTCCACCTGGCCCGACCCTCCCCAGCCTGCACACTGTGCGTTGTGCCTGGGAAGTCCCTTGCCCACCCCCTTCTTCACCCAGCATCTCAAAGTCCGACCCGCCCTGAGGCCACCTGCCTTCTGCCGATCTGGCAGCATCCTTCCTCCAGTGTCCCCAACCCAACACGTGCAGGTCATGCCCGGCCACACAGCTCCTGTCCCGTGGTTTTCCGCTCGGCGGCTCGGCACTGCCTCACACACCCTGCTCCCTGCTCCCTCTCCGTCCACGCCCACGCAGCCCCCCTCTGCTGCTCTACAGCCCCTGGATAGGTATATTGCCCATCCGGAGGCTCTGTCTCCTGCCACGTGCTCAGCAGGGCACTGACCCAGACACATCCTAGGAGCCTGAGAAACAGCAGTGATTACCAGCTGACCAACGGTTCCTTAGAATCAGGTGTCAGTGGAGGAAGAAGAAGCCAAGCCCTGTTCAGGGGGCAGCGAAGCACAGAGGCCGGGCCAAGTTGCTGCCCTGTCCCTAGTTCATTAGCAGACGCTCCCCTGCCCTGGTCTGTCCAGGAACGAGGTGCCTGCAGAATGAGACAGACCCCTGTCCCGGTCTGGAGACAGACCTTCAGAACGCCCGTAGCAGCTCCCTCTACTAGAGGCCCCCTCCCCGAGGGCTCGTGGCTGCGCGGAACACTGAGGGGGCAGCCAGTGCCCGTCTGTGGAGGGTAAATAGCTGCCTTCCCCGGAGGCGCCTCTGCCTTGAGGACCACTGGGACAGAGTCGCCATGGGGCCCGGGGCCAATGGCCAGACCCCGCCCTCTTGCCTGCTGGGCTGCCAGGCACTGCTGTCCTTCCCACCTGTGACTCCTCCCGCTCTCCCCTCCCTGGCCCTGCTTCTGCCCCGGGGGGTCACACTTGCACAGGCCAGCATGTCCTCGCTGGAGGTGCCGCTCTATGCTCCGGGATCTTCTCTTTGCCAGGCAAGCATGTGAGCTCCTTCAACCGTGCTCTGGATGACGGTTCCCAAACTATCACCCCACCCAGCACCCTTCTCTGGACACCTGCACATTCCTCGGAGGAGACCCCCCCCAGGCGTGTCCCCACCTGTGCAGACCCTGTGCCTCCCGCACCCCCGGTGCCTGCTCTGGGCCCAGAAACACGCCGCCTGAAGTCTCCCCCCACCACCCTGCCCGCTCCCAGTCGGGACACGAGCTCCTTTGCCGACACGCTCGGTCTGACTCCCGCACTCTGTCCCTTGCGTGCTCTGAAGTCGGCCACACATCTGACTTCACCCAAGGTGCCATGATATTGGTCCGTCCATCCATCCCTCCCTCCAGAAACATCCATCAGCGTTCCACAGAGCTGCCGCTGCCCCCTTCCCTGTCCCCTGTCCCCTAGCCTTGGGGGTGTCTTTCTGATAATGGCACCCAGAATCTACTGCACACTCCCTCTGCCCCAGCCCCAGCCCGGAGACCCCTGTACTTATTGTCCTCAATCTTCCATGTAACATGGCAGGAAGGGGAGAGCTCTGCACCCCTACTCTCCAGATGCTCTTACGGCAGCACAGAGTGTGGGTCACCTGCCCTGGGCCACACAGCTTGGAAGTGCCAAGGCTGGGCTGGAGCCTGCTCTGGCTCCCACCAGGCAGCCCTGCCCTCCAGGAGCCCCTGCTACTGGGGGACACACAAGCAAACCAGCTTTCACCGCCCAGTGTAAAGGGTGCCTGGAACGGGTGTGGACCATGGCCAAGGTCAGCATGAGGGCACGTGAAGGCCCACATCAGCGTGGCCATCTGCAGGGCTCCCAAGCTGTCGTTGAGCTTGGGGGGCCACGGGACGATGGGCACCAGTGGAGTGGGGCTCGGCCAACGACAGGCCCTGGCAGCCTTTCGGTCGGGGGAGGAGGGAAGTCAGGCTAGAGAAGGGACAGGCCCCTCTGGAGGCCACATGAAGGGCCCTGAGCCCATGGACTCCGGGGAGCAAGCTTCAGGGTTCAGCTCACGTGGGGCACAGTGGGATGTTCGTGGGAAGGTCACCCCGGCAGGCACACATGGGCCCGGGGAACCCAGAGGCAGGTGGTCAGTGAGGCGGGCCTTGGCGGATCCAGGTAAGCTGGAGGAACACAGAACAAGTGGACAAGGCTGGGGTACAGAGGGGCAGGGAGGGGCAAGGACGCGGGGCCTGCCCCAGGACCCCCTTACAAGCCGATTCCCGCCGCTTAATGCACTCTTTAGTAAACCTCCACCTAGCTAGAGATCCAGGTGCCCCAGCCCGCTACCAGCTTCATGCCTGTGTGGGGGTTTCTCTCGTCCGGCCTGTGGGGCAGTGATGGTCACACCCCTCACACACGATTGAGCTATGCACGAGCATCTGGCAGGACCGCTGGACTGGCTCAGGGGTACAAAGCGTGGTTGCCTGTCTGGCTGCAGGGCCGTTTGCGCGTCTGCAAGTGAGTTATCTCTGGGTGACACCTGCATGAGCGCTCCCAGAAGGCCACTCCCCTTAATGCAGGGAGGGCACGGGACCGCTGCTCAGCCGCCCCACACCTTTTCACCCACGGAGCACGCTCTCTGCCTTCCTCACCTCGGACCCCCCATAGCCGTCCCTCTGCAGGTATGGCAGGACCCTGACGACCCCCTACCTCAGGAGTCCAGCTGTGTAGGCAGGACCGTGGTGGCAGGTGCGCCGACATAGGGAGCGAGCCCTGCTGTCCGGGTCTCCACAGAGGCAGCCAGGCGAAGCAGAGGGGTGGGTCTGGACAGGCTCTAGGGCCCCGTGCAGGTGAGTGAGCCTGGAGGAACAAGGCTGAGTTGGCCCCAAGAAGCTAGGGAGTGGTGTCCTCCTCGAGCAGGCGGCAGTGCCTCCCCGGCAGGAAGTGGAGAGTTCCCAGCAGGCCCACAGGGTGCAGGCAGAGGCACGAGAAGGACTTCTGCCCCCACCCAGCCTGGCCCCCCTGCCTGGGCCACTTGAGTCACCCACGGCCCCCTGGGAGCAGGTGGCTCTGCAAAGTACCACCCCGTAGTGGCTGGTGCTCCTCACCACGTCAGGGGAAGCCCGGGCATGGCCTCCCTGCTCTGGCCTGGCCACCAGCCTGCCTGCCTGCCACGTGTGCCCCGGGGCCCCCCACTCCCTGCCCCCTGGGGTGGCCCTGAGCCTCTGTGTGGCAGGGAGGCGGTGACAGGACCCCAGGTGCAGGCCCAAGAGAGCTGGGCCTGGCTGAGCCCAAGCCTACCTTGGCGGGAGCCTGGGCCCCGAGGGTCGAGGTCGGTGTGGAGGGGAGGCAGCTGGGAGGCCCACAGCCCGTGGCTGGGCAGGCAGGCGGTGGTGGCAGCGTCCTGGTCACCTAGGCGATGACACTGGAACCAAGGAAGCAGGGAGGCCAGCCTGGAGCCCGGGGCGGCCGGGGCGGAGCATGGCTGGGAGCCCTGAGGCGGGCAGACGATGCCATGCCCTCTGCACAGTGACCCGGTGACAGGCTCCTGGCCGCCGGGGGGGGGGGGGGAACGGCATGGGAGCCGGCTGCGTCGGCCCGCGTGCGCACGCCTCTCTTCTGCTCCTCGCTGCAGAGGCGTCCATCCACGCTCACGCAGAAGCAGAGAGAACGGTGCACCAAGCCCGTGACTCTCCCCCGGCCTCAACCTCGGGCGGCCCTCCAGCTAAAGCAATTTCTACAGGTTGTACCATTGCACCTGTGACATGTCAGGTGGTCACGTGGTGATTCGAACACTCAAGGACCCCTTTTTTTCAATATTAGGTCTGAGCAGGAAATTGTTGATATTCAACTGTTTTTCTCCTGCCCACGTGCACACGCACATACACGGTGAATTCAGATAACTCAACGTGATAGGCGGCCTTGACACCACATTCTGGATTTCCCAAGCACATGCTTTTAACTGCTGGTCAGGAGGACTTTGAGGAGGCCCGGATTTGGGAGACTAATCTCCGTCTCCTCCCCACCCCCCCATGGGCAGCAGCATGGAAAGCTGAGGCCCTCTGAATGGACGAGACAAGGGGACCGTGCAGATGGGATGAAGGGCCATGTCTGGAGGCAGAAGCACCCTCCATTGCCCAGGAGGGCCTCGTACAACCACGGGGTCCCGATTACAGGGGGGCGAGCAGGCACTGCCCTGCTGGCTTCGCAGAAGGGGCCACGAGTCACGAGCCTCTAGACGCCGGAGCGGCCAAGAGATGTTTCTCCCCAAGAAGGAACACAGCCGTGCTCCAGGTCGGCAGACGGGTTTCAGACTTTGAACCCCCAGAAGTACAGGAAGTGCGTCTACGCTGCTTTAAGCCACCACATCGGGGCTAATATTATGGCAGCAGCCAAAACTAATACAGGTCCACGTAACGCAAGTTTGGGGACCGTCATTTGCGGTGGCTTCCCCAATTCCTGGAGCCCATGGAGCAGGGCCCTGCTGCCCCGTGAAGCGTGAGGAGAAACTGTCGGGGAGCGGGGCGCTTGGCCCCGATGGCGCCCCCCACCCCTCCATCTGATGGCAGCTGAAGAGGCCACCCTCGCGGGAGCCGAGCCCCCCACCCATCAAAGACGCTGTGTGCACGCACGCACACGCTTTGGAAGGCCATGCCAGGGACACGTGGTCCTCTCAGCTGACTCCCGGGGAGGGCAGGGGGAGGTCGGCATCTGCGCGAGTCACCAGAGCAAGAGGCTTCCTCCCTGGCTGCTCCTGGGGGAAGGGTCAGGCCGCAGCCATGGGCTCCCCAGCTCCTGCTGAACACAGAACCAGTGCCGCCCAACAGCCCACGTTTGCGGGCAGCTATGTGTGCACATGTGCAACGAGGCTGCCTGAGTCACGTGCAGGCGTGAGGCGTTAGGACCACACGGGACAGCGGGTGGTGGTGGGAGGGAGGGGTTCCCTGGTCCTGGGAAAGGAGGCGAAGAAGCCAGTGGGATGCCAGGCACTGCCTTGCCCTCACCCGGGGCGCTGCCAGGACGCCCTGGGCTGGCCGTGGACCGCAGCAGGTCGGCCCCATGACCCGCACCTCCCGGAAGCGGCCGCTCCCTGAAGCCATGCGACTCTGGGCTCATCACCCGGGCTCCTGTGCTGGTGACGTCCCGGCGTGCCCTCCTCCCCAGCCATCCCCTGTGGAGAGAGGCCAGGCTCGCTGGGGCTCGGCCCTCCGAGCTGGAGCGGAGACACAGCCCTAAACACTGAGGGCTCATAGACCCCGTGTCAGGGACCGAGGGTGGGTGGGTGGCCCCAAGTGATGGCGGCAGGCGGGCCTCTGGCCACAGGACAGCTGACAGTGTGAGGATGGCCGTCAGCTCTGGGTGGGGCGTTCAGTGGGGAGCCAGACAAGCATTTTTACACACCTTCCTGCCGCTGTATCACGTGCCTGGAGGGCTCTTCCCAAGACACTCGCCCAGGCCACGGCCCAATATTAAACTGGGAGATCCAAGTGTGACCCGCTGCCCAAGACCTGTGCGTCCTTTGAGCGGGAGGAGAGCAGAAGGCCAGCTCGGCAGACGCAGCCTCCACCTGAGTCCCCCGTCCCCGCGTACGCACACGGGCTGTCTTCGGGTTCTGGGGTCAGAAGTCCCAGGACAGCCATGTGGGACCAAAGTCAAAGTGGTTGCAGGCTGCTTCCCTGTACCTCCCTCTCCCAGAGGCCAGGGTTTCCCGCGCCCCGTGGCTCGCGGCCCCTTCCGGCAGCTCCGGAGCGCATCCTTGCGGCCTCTGCCTCCATGGCCACATCCCCCTCCAACTCGGACCCTCCTGCCTCGGGCTCACCGGGACCTCTGTGATGACACAGGCCCAGCTGGGGGCTCCGGGCTCGCCACCACCTCTAGGTCCGCGATTGAATCACAGTCCCTTTTGTCACATGAAATAACGTGACTCTAGGTTCTGGGCCTTAGCACGTGGGTGCTTTAGGGAGCCCCTCAGGGACACATCCTGTGAGCTATCTGTGTGGGAGTCAGCTAAAGCCACCGGGGGCCCCGAGCAGACGCCGAGCTTCACACTGGCCTGGAGACTGTGAAGCCAACCACACCCGGGGTTGGTGTTTCCTCATTCCTGCCCGTGAAGGGCTCCCGGTCCTGCTCCTTGAGACACAGCACACGCCTCCTCTCTGCCATCAGAGATCGCCTGGCTTCAGCCAAGGGTGAGGGGAGATGGGGGAATGAAGGGCCTGTCTCCACTCACCCCCTCCAGGCACGCCATCGCCCAGCTGCCCTTCCTGCTCCTCCCAAGTTTATCAGCAGCCCCCCTCCCCGGTACAGGGACGGGCTCCCAACAGCATGTTGGGAAGTCACCCAGCCAGCTGATCGTGGATGCCTCCAGCCTACCACCCTGCTTACTCTGCCTCCTACACAGATCAGTCACTGGCTATCAGGCCAACCCCACGAGAAAACCCACCTCCCTCTTATGGGTCGGAAGACGGAGGCTCAGAGGTTAGGTGACTTCTCCAACACCGGCGGGTGAGAGGGGGAGCGCTGTGGGAACTAAAAACCATTACAGGGGCCAGGTGCCGCCGCCTGCACACACTTCCTGAGTCTCATGTGTTTCCTCTTTTCTTTTTGTTTTCTGGTAAGTTCCACACCCGGTGTGGGGCTTGATCTCATGACTCTGCAATCAAGACTGTGATGCTCCACCGGTGGAGCCGGCCAGGCGGCCCAGGCTGTGCCTGTCTCTGTTCTCACAGCCCAATACAGTCCTTGGGCTGGCGTCTCCTGAGCACCAGGTTGGCTAAATCTTTGCCACATTTGGCACGCCTGCTGGCAGGTTTCCAAACGCCGAGCAAGGGACCGGGCTTGGAGAAGCAGAGAGGACAGGCCCCCTTGCTTCCCAGCTGTCCCCCGACCCCCACCCCACCGTCAAGACCCGTCCCCACCCCCATGAACAAAGGCTGCTCCCAGGCCCTAGGTGGTGGGGGTGGGGGTGGGGCTTAAGGTCTGGTGAGCCCTGAACGTGGCCCCCACTTGCTTGCTCAGACCGTCCGCACCGGGGAAGAGCAGGTGCTCCGTAGCAAACGATCGTGCACGAGTGGACAAATTAAGTCTTAAGTGAAATACAGCCTAGCTCGGTTCTACATCCTTTTTGTGAATTTTGAAATCCAGAGAGCTTGGAAAACTAGGTTTTCCTTACGTCTAGGGCAGACTCCTCCAGGCAGACCCAAAGCTCCCCGTGACCCCTGGCTGCCCAAAATAGGGTAAACATTCCTTTGTGTTGTAGGAACGGGGAGAGCTCGGCTGTGTGGTGTTTCCAACAGACCCACTGGTGCTGTCATAAAATGTAAGATTCAGGTACTGTGTTACTTTTCTAAAATACATTTTTTTAAAGTCTGAATTCTGAAACACCAGGGGCCCAGGGATATGGGATAAGGGATGGTGAGCCTATGTTTAGCTTTACAAAGCCTGTGGCGCCCCCAGACCAGGCCAGGAGACACCCAGGATGAGGGGCCGTGGGCAGCGCTCCTGGACCATGGCGGTTCCCCTCAGCTCCCCAACAGTGCCTCTGGGGAGGACTGTTCTTCCTCTGATCTTACAAAAGCCAAGCTTAGAAAGGGTTACACATGGGGCGCCTGGGTGGCTCAGTCCTTAAGCGTCTGTCTGCCTTCGGCTCAGGTCATCGTCCCAGGGTCGTGGGATCGAGCCCCGCATGGGGCTCCCTGCTTGGCGGGAAGCCTGCTTCTCCCTCTCGCACTCCCCCTGCTTGTGTTCCCGCTCTCGCTGTGTCTCTCACTCTCTCTGTCAAATAAATAAATAAAATCTTTAAAAAAGGGTCACACGAGTAAGATCTGGGGTGGATTTGAGCCCGTTTCTGGCTGATTCCTAAGCCAGCCACCCTCACCACAACTTTTGTCACCTTTTACCATCATGAAGTTTTGCCGATGAAATGCCATCGAATAGTACAAAATTTGGCAAGTCAGAAAGGGCACAGCAGGGGTCCACACCCCCGCCTCCTGCACCTGGCTGGGCCATCATCGTCATCGCTTCCACTGATGAGGAGACAGAAACACATCGGAGCGGTTTTCTGCAATAACGTAAAGGCGGCAGCAGTCTGGTAACTCCGCGGGTTCTGCTGCTCAGAATGACTCTGGGGACAGCCAGTCCCAAAACTCTGAAAGAGCAGCCTGCCGGGGTTCCCAGCCAGTTACCGGCACGGCCCCCTCACACTGCACCTTTCTTATAAAACATGTTCCCTCAGATTACTTACCTGCACGTTTTCCTGTCAAGAGGAGACTCTATTATTCTCATACTTTCAAACATCAAACCGACCAGAGTGAGATTAGACCGTGTTCTTGGACTTACATTGACCTCAATCTCACAATTGACCTTTTGGCTATTTTTATCAGAATCCATTATTTTCATACTAATCTAATTAGCGTCCTGTTTACCAATGCCTCATTTTTACATTTGCGGCTTTGTCTGAAAGCTCAGGGACACGGCTCCCGGCTCCATTCCTCCTCCTTCATTACTGCCAAATAATTAGTCAAGGAGCATCCCTGATCAAAAATTAAGAAGCCAGGAGCAAGTTGAGGCATGCCTTCCTCCGAAAGAAAAAAAAATGATAGGAGATGACTAATTAGGGGCTTTTGTAGGTGGTGAGGGCCAGGAGAGGAGCAGAGAGCACTAAGGGAAAGGGAGCTTGCGGTTCAGAGTGTCACAGATCACAGCTGTTCAAGCATCCGAGCTCCCTTCCATTTACATCCCAATGACTAGCAGCCCCCCGTGCTGTGATTTGCGGAGCTGACTCCACATTTGCCATGCGCATACTGCAGGTGCCCTCGGAGCACAAACTGCCTGGCCACCTGGCCTGGCCCGGCAAATCTGTTTATTTAACCAGCTGCCCCCTTTTCTAAACAGGGAATGCACCTTTCTCTCTTGTGGCCCCAATGCAAGCTAGTAAGGGCTGCCATTTCCTCCGCAGGAGGAACACCTGTCTCTGTGGCCAGCCCACACTCTTCTTCTTCTTCTTCTTTTTAAGATTTTATTTATTTATTTGACAGAGACAGTGAGAGAGGGGAACACAAGCAGGGGGAGTGGGAGAGGGAGAAGCAGGCTTCCCACCAAGCAGGGAGCCCGATGCCGGGCTCGGTCCCAGGACCCTGGGATCACGACCTGAGCTGAAGGCAGACGCTTAACGACTGAGCCACCCAGGCGCCCCCAGCCCACACTCTTCAAGCTGCTCTACCCCACATCACTTCACAGGAGGGCAGGACCCACATCGGGACCTTACACAGCCCTCCCTGTCCCCCCACAGCCCGCCTGGAGCGTGCGCTGCCCAGGTGAGCCCTGAGCCTGCAAAAGAGAAACCCCTGGGTCTTGCTCATGTTGTGCAGAACAATGGAGAAAACATAGCCCAGGAAAGTCACCTCTGAAATCCCAGGAAATGGGGCAGGCCAGGTGAGGGGGCATCCTTCCTGCCCACTTTCAAGGACTCAGTGCAACCCTCTCTCCGCCAAGGAGAAGCGACCTGCCCAATTAGCCAAAGGCTTCCCCAGCTGCCTGGCACCTTGGAGCAGCAGGTGAGCAATTAGAGCCCCTTGCCCCCCCCCCCACAGGCACCCAGGGCCACAGGGAGCGATTCTGCCAGCTGGCACTGGGTGGTGACGGCAGGGACAGGAACTTGCCACCTGCAGCCGCTCTGAGCAGGATCACAAAGGAGAGATGCCCCCGGCTACACAGGGTACCCAGCCCGGCCCTGCCCGCTTGGGCCCCTGCACCCTGGCTGGTGGCACTGGCAGGATGGGCAGTGCCCAGGTATTCTGTGCCTGGCTGGTGGAGGAGGTAGGAGGAAGCTGAAGTCCCTGGGCACTTTGTGTCCGCCCTCCGGGGGGGTTCGGGTGTGTTCCCACGGCAACTCACAGGAGGGAAAGGCTAGGGCCTCCCTAGAGAGACAGGGCACAATTCAGGGAGGTAGGCGGGCCCACAACTCCCACACAGATGAAGAGCCGGGGACGCGCTGGGGTCGTGCGTGGCAGAGCCGGGATCTGGGCTAGGAGCACAGGACCCCAACGGCTGCTCTGCTCGCTCAGCCCCAGGCGGGCCAGGCCCCGATAATGTGGGACTTCTGGCCCCCAGACGGGGAGAGAGAGTAAGCTTCTGTTGTTTAAACCACCCACCCTGTGGTAAATTAGTTATGGCGCCCCAGGAAACTTAACATAGCTATCAAAGTACTTAAAAAGCAAGTTTGTGATCCAGTTCTGCCTGTACTTCTTTACTGGTGAAATGACAAGGCCCCCCAGGTCTAAGAACTCATAATTTCAACTTGGTGACAAGCACAGACGAAATTTTGAGATTTCTGCAGCAAGGGTCATGCACAAAGAAAATACTGGTGATTCCTCTTAGAGAAAAAACCACAGGCACCACTGAAATCGTGGCTTGTTGCCTGCACTCATACTCGGAGGGAATGCTGATATTCATTTTTCAGTTAAGCACGAAGGAAGCTACCCAAGTGTACAGCACCCCGGAATTCTACATTGTGGTTTAGATGGGTCCCGGGACCAGGGTCAGGGCACGTCTCCCGTTCTCGCTGCATGGGTCCAGGTCCGGAGGGAGCCCCCCCTTGGGCACTCTGCAGCTTGGAACCTTGGGCAAGTCTGCAAGCTGCTGAAACCTCCCCGCCCCTCTGTTAAGTCTGCACTCTCAGCATCTACTTTGCGGGCTGTTGTGAGCATTGCAGGGAAAAAAGTATATGGAGTATTTAGCTAAACACCAGGTTGAGCCACCACTGATGAAATGTTACCTATTATCAGAGGTGCTCAACCAACACTTGTTTGGCTGAATTTTTTTTTTTTTTCTCTTTGGGTGTGTGATTTAGGGCAGCATGTCCGGGAAAAGAGAGCACTTTTGACAAGCAAATGTCTGCTCTGCCAAGGAACACAGGCCAGATAGTGGGTAGGGGGTGGGGGGAAGACGGAAAGTTTATAACCAATGAGCAGAGGGAGCTTCCATAAACCAGAACCCATTTTCCTCTACAGAACACACGAAGAAAAGATTTTCCAGGCATCCTACATAACTTACTTAAGAAGGCAAACTTTTCAAAGGCAACGTTGTTGTGTGTTTTGGTTACACACAGGTAGATGCTGCTAATCACAGATGTGTGTTCTGTGCTTGTTAAAGAAATCTGGGCAGGACTGGATGCACTTGGCAAGGGTACATGATCACACAGTGTACCGGGTGGGGGTAGGGAGGACGGGTCCTGCCATAAAACTTTTCTCACCTAGAGAGGTGACCCCTAGGGTAGCAGGGGAGCTCCGCGTTACTTAACCACTCCTTTGTTTCTTTTTCCCTTTTTTGCTATATGAAGTTAAATCATCAGAAAATAACATATTTTAAAATATCGACCCAGCACTCCCACAGAAATGCCCGAATTGGGAAATAAAGGTGTGCCCTCTCTTTTCATGGGGGCTGGATAGAATAAATACACTTGGAAAATGCTTCTGCTTTTTTTTTTTTTTTTGCAAACCCAAAGTTCACTGTGCAATGCACCATGTGCAATGGCTTTTTTCTCCCTTACTTTATTTTAGCCACGACTGTCATATAAGTATCTAGAGGATAAATTCCCCTTGAAACTGTCTCCCGTGTGGATAAACATGCTGCTTCTATCCACCCACCAATGAAATGAGTTCCCTTTTGGGTGTCAGAACCTTGGGGTGAATGTTTGCCTCTCTCCCTAAGTCCAAAGACTCTCCACCTCCATTTTAGCTGCGTCGTTTACATGTGTTCAATGTTATAATAAATCCATTCTGGATGTGGGTGGGGCATACTCTATAAATAAATCCTGAACTGAGGCATCCTCACTCCAGTGCCCCTAACAGCGGCCATCAGCCTCCGCCCAAGCCCTGGGCAGATTCCTGCCTCAATGCCAGCCACTCGGCTCCCTCCCTCCACGGGGAGATCTGCTGGCCACCCGGAGCTGCCCCCTCCCCCAGGCTCCCGGCTCTCCCAATTCAGGATCAACAGCCATCACTTTTGGCCCAATTAGTGGACGCCAGGCATTGCCTTGTGGAGAAGAGGGGATTTGGACCCAAGGATTCTGACGTCCACATCTACCTGCTTAACTTCTGTACCAGAATGGCTTTCCCATGAGCACCCTTCAGAATCTGGAGACACTACCCTGTTCCCCATAGCCTTCCCTAGAAGGGACGGCGAGTAGGGTCTAAGTGCTCTGTGGCCAATGCACACGTACCAGCTGCCAGGCCAGCTCCCCTGTGGCAGCCCCCACGACGGATGACTGAGCAGACACAGCTCTGCAGCCTCTTATTTTTAAAATCCCATGCACAATCCATAAATTCGTATGTTGCAAAATTTCAAACACTCTGTCCTTTTGTTCTCAATGTAATGCCTTTTTAGCTTTTATGAGTAGATCAAAAGACAGGTGGCTGGACGTAACGGTCAACTTCAGCATGGTAGTGCGATATATTTTGGTTTACTCATTTTCTTCCAAAGCTAATTATTAAGGCTAAATAAATAAACAGCAACAATGTAGACAAAACCAATTGTGCTAATGGTTCCCAATGTAGACAAAACCAATTGTGCTAATGGTTCCCAAATGTTTATTTAATAAACAGACATAGTCCATTTGGACGGATTGACCCCCCGGAAGTTAACCATGCACTGTCTCCCTGGCCCCTTGCTGGTTGACAATGGTCTACCTGTCACCCATCTATTTATGTAGACAAGTGAATGCTTTCTGCATATCCACTTAGGGACCAGGCAAAAATACAAGCTGAGTAAGAAGGTAATAATAGCTTCCTCCCTCCAAAGACTGAAAGGACAGTGGCTGCAAGGCAAAGGAGGAGAAGCTGTTTCCCCAGGGTGGGCCGGGGGGCCTGATTCTGCCCCTCGTCTCTCCACCTGGAACAGACTCAGAAGACAGGCCGGGCACCCCTGGCCAGCTCTGAACCACCTGGAGATGCCCCTCTGGAAACATCCCTCTTAATAACTGACTCCACGGATCTGGCTTGGTGGTCACGCCCAGTTCTGCCGGTCCAGGGGAGCACTGGGTCTCAGCCTTGGGGAGTAGCGGAGTAACGCGACAGGATCTGTACGGCCCTCTCGGGTACGGACGGAGTGGGCACCAGCGTGGAGGAGCTTGTCAGCGACCCGCACGTTCACCAACTTCCACCCGCACCTGCACCCCCACCGAGCCTCCCCTCAGAAGCTGCGGTGGAGAGGGGTCAGCTGGAGGAAGGCCCTCCGGGAATCTCAGCGAGGCTGTTCCTGGCCCCAGAGGCACTCTGGCAGGACCCCGCATCTCTTGGCGGGCTGAACTCCGCCAGCTCCCTGCCACCCGCGCAACGTCCCAGGAGCCGGCTGGACTCGGGAGGGAGACCCTACGTCACTCTCTCTCACAGCGCCTGCACGCTTGCTCCCTCCTCGCAACCTCCAGCTTCGGAGCCCGTGTGCCCCCCGCCCTGCGCTCCGGCCCCGGCAGGCCGCGCCACGCCTAGGCCCCCGCGCGCAGGCTTGCCGCGCTTCCTACCTGGTGCGGTCGGAGCCGGGGGCATCGACGCCGGAGCCGGCCGGGCGGTGGCCCCGTAGTGGGTGCACGGCGAGCGAGGGCTGCCCAGGAGGGTTATATGGGCGCGGGGAGGGGAGGCGCCGCGGGCAGGGGCGGCCGCGGGCGTTAGCGCCTTGGGCCGCCGGCCGGGCGGGAAGGCAGCGCGGGCCGCTCACCGCGGCGGGAGGAGCGCGGGCGGCGGGGCCGGGCGGAGGCCGAGGTGGCCGCCGGCGCCCCGCCCCCCCAGCTGGCCGAGTGCGAGTCGGGGTCCTGGGCGCGCTCTGCCCCGCCTCCTTCCCGCCGCCTTTTGGCGCGCGTTGCCCCCGCGGAGCCTGCTGAGCCGCCTACCCCGGGCTGGACGCGGGGCGGGCCCCGGGGCTCTCCCGCCGACGAGATGGGGACCGCTACCCTCGGCCAGCGTGGGGGCGCGGGCTAGGGCGCGCGGGAGCGAGGGCGGGCAGAGAAGCCGACTCCGCGTCCCGACGCCTTGCTTTCCCCTAGACGCCGCATTTTCCCGACACCCGGGGCTGTGCTCCCGCCCGCACCGGCTCTGGGTCCCTCCGTGCGCGGGGCGCTCAGACTCCAAGGAGCAGGGGAAGGGCCATCCTGGTCCGCAGAGTATCCGCCCTAGCTGCTGGGAACTGGGGTGAGGGTCGTGGCCACAGGGCCGGGGGTGGGGGGGGATTGGGTGGGGCCGTTTGAGCCCGGGTGTCTCCGGTGGGACCCGGAGGAGGGCGCGACGTCTACACTGTCACCGAGCCGAGGTCGTGGCCCCGCCCGGCATTGCAGATCGGCGGGGACCCTCTGGGAGAACTCTCTGGCCCCAGCCCACGATCTTCCTGGGCGGAGGTTGTGTCCCTTGGACGCTAAGGAGTAACTGGTGACGCAAACACTCTCAGGTCACGGCCCGCACTCTGCTCCCTCCCCTGGCCATCGCCAGCTGGCCCCGGGCGCCGGTTTCTGTTTTGCGTTCGCGCAGGTACGCGTGGGTGTCCACGGCGACACGTGGGGATTATGCACTTGGAATTGCTCTCTACGCGCAGAGACCCGCCTCAGGCCGAGTCTTCCCTCGGACCTGTGACATTTACTGCTCCAGGGGCCGGGACCCATGCAGGGCGGGGCTTCGGCCACAGAACCGACGCGCATGTCACTTTCGGAGAGACTCTCTGCTGCAGGCACCTGCTGTGCACCGCGTTCTGGTGCTCATGGGACCCGTTATCTGCCTCCGAACTGGCTGTCCCCGGGCTTGCGTGACCCTCGCGCCAGTGTCGCCTGTGGAACTGCATGCGAGACGGGCTGGTGCAGACCGGGTACTCCGGCCGCAAGGGTCCGCATCTCACCCAGCGCGCCTGGCTCACTTCTGCACACCTTTACTGCTCACCTCCGGGTTTCGAGGCGCGGGGGTTGGGGACACAAGGACGAATCACATACACGGATTGATTTGGCCCGGGACAGAAAAGCCTGGCACCGCCTACACGGACGCGTACACGCACCCCTACCGGTTTGTTCCAGGAAGTTGGGGGACGTCCGCAGGGAGCAGGCCCGGGACTGTGCGCATTGAGGTGTGCGGAGGAGCCAGGCTCGGTCTGGGTTCCCAGAGGGAGGATCGAACGCGAGTGTCTGGGTCCGCGCGCCCCAGTAGGCTGCGGAGGCTCTGGCAGGGCCTGGCCAGGGCTGGGGGGGAGACTTCTTCTGGGAAAGAGGACCAGGGGTTCCCGGAGGGCGAAAGGACAAGGCACTCGCAGGGGAGCGAGCAAGGTGCGCGACGCTGACCGAGGTTCCCGGCCCAGCTCGGGCCTCTGCGCGGGTCCAAATGCAGACGGCGCGCGTGAGAATTACCAGAGGTGCGCTCGACCTACGGCCCTGCGGAGTCAGCGTCCAAATCATTCTCCCCAGACGTGGGTGGTACCGAGGTGAGGCGAGGGCCTCGCTATAGGCGGGGTTGCCCAATGCAGCTTAAAAAAACAAAAAACAAACAAAAAATAAAACAAAGAAAAACGAATGCGCACTTACACACCATGTATAAAATATATGTATATGCACTATTACGTATTCACGTACAAACGCATATTTATGTGTAAATGCACTTACATATAAGCGTATTTACCTATAAGTATAAATATACATATAAATGTAAATGCAGTCACACGGGACGTCCATGTACATTTGAAATTCAGATAAGGGGGTACTTTTTTAGTATAGGTATGTCCCATGCAGTTTTGGGAACATTTATCCACAAAAATGATTCGTTTTTTGTCTGAAATTCAATTTGAGCGCGCGCGCTGCGTTTTTCTGGCAACCCCAGCGGGAGGTGACCGCCTGGGCGGGAAGGAGCGTGGTGGCGCGGGACCGCGCGAACCACAAGCCCCACAATGCCGCGCGGGCACCCGGGGCCCTGATAGGCTGCGCCATGCTTCCGTCCTCCGTCACTTCCGGCCGCGCAGGTAGCGGTTGCGGCAGTCCTGGCTGCCCTGAGGTTCGCTGGGCCTGGGTTCGGCGGCCGCCATGAACTTCTCTGAGGTGTTCAAGCTTTCCAGCCTGCTCTGCAAGTTCTCCCCGGACGGCAAATACCTGGTGAGCGGCCTCGGGGCTCCTGGAGAAGCAGCTCGGGGGCCCGCGGGTACGGGCCTCAACGCGGGGACCCGGGTGGATGCCTGGAACAGGTGGATGCCCAGGGCAGGGAACCCGGGCAGTGGTCCCGGGAGGATGCCCGGAGCAGGGGCCCTGGGGCAGGGGACCCGGGCTGTGGTCTTGGGCAGTGGTCCCGGGAGGTTGCCCGGAGCAGGAGCCCTGGGGCAGGGAATCCGGGCAGTGGTCTTGGGCAGTGGTCCTCAGAGGATGCCTGGAGCAGGGGCCCAGGGTCAGGGGACCCGGGCTGTGGTCCTGGGAGCAGGGGCCCTGGGGCAGGGGAACCGGGCAGATATACCGAGCCGGGGCTCCGGGTAGGTGACCTGGGTGGATACTAGAGCAGGGACTTGGGGCAGGGGACTTAGGCAGTGGCCCTGGGGCAGGGGAACTGGGCAGATATCCCATACCGGGGCTTGGTGCAGGTGACCTGGGTGGATATCTGGAGCAGGGGCTCAGGGCAGAGGACTTGGGCAGATGCTCCAAGCCCCAGGAACCAGACTTGGGCAGGTACCAGCCTCCTTGCACCTCAGTTTCCATCTGTCAGAAGCAGATAATGGCAATGCTGTCTTCACACATTTGAGGATACGAGGGTCTCAGCTCATTGTTACTGTGACACATAAAGGCTATATTATATGATTCTGTTGGCTGTAATCTAGTGCACTAGTGTGGCTACTTTGTCTTCACCTGCCTCTACCATGTGCCAAATAAGTGATTGAAATGATAGCAGTCTGTGCCCAGATCAATGGAGTTGTCTGCACTGCTATTTATTTGAGCTGTTAGGACTTGAGCTGTTCACTACTGGGGCGACAGAATGGTGCTAAAATCACTGAGCTACTCTGTACGGGAAATGTAAGTTTTGAAATAGACCAATATCATCAATGTATATCCTCAGAATCTGGGGTGGGGAGGCAGTAGGGGGGAGATAATTGGCATTGGAACTCCATTAAGAAAAAAATCATGCCTTATAAAAATGTACTTAGTTCAGTGTATGAACTGACTGATGCTTCATGATTCTTTCTCAGATTGAGCCTTACTAACATCCCTGTTATTTGTCCAGCTCTTTGAGAATATAACTCCTTTATAGAAGTATTATTCTAAATCACATAAATTAGCATTCAGCTACAAAATACATAATGTCTTCTGCTTAGAAATACACCCCAGAAACCTTGGTATATTTTTCAAAGTGCTCCCCATAAATTAAGTTCTTAAAAAATCATTTATGAGGGACGCCTGGGTGGCTCAGTCGTTAAGGGTCTGCCTTCGGCTCAGGTCATGATCCCAGGGTCCTGGGATCGAGCCCCGCATCGGGCTCCCTGCTCCGTGGGAAGCCTGCTTCTCCCTCTCCCACTCCCCCTGCTTGTGTTCCCTCTCTCGCTGTGTCTCTCTCTGTCAAATAAATAAATAAAATCTTTAAAAAAATAAAATAAAAATAAAACCATTTATGAAAATCCCAGTAAATTATGGAAAGAAAGACTGTATTACTTTGCTTTTTTTTTTGTTGCTCTTTTGGCTTCTAGACTCTGGTGAAAATATGCAAGACACTTGATTATAATGTTACTGGAATCATGTTCTTCAAAGGTCTATCCTAAATCCTGAAGAAAGTAGGTCTGTGTTGCCATTTTTAATATCTTGCAACAGATCTGACATGGTTTCACAAGTATTGATTCATATATTCCATTTCATAAGGAGTTCATTGTAACTGATCACAGAGCTACAGTGTGACCCGTGTTCTAATCCACAATTGCCCTCCCCTCTCCCTTTGACAAGGAAAACTCATGAGGCCTTTTTAAGATGAAAGTTCGTAGAACACAAACCAATGATCTAGTTTGATCTTGATAGGGACAAGAAGGAAGCAATTCACATTAAAAATCAGCTCTTGATTTTAAAAATTATAATCTGTAGTCAGTAGATAAGCATACTCAAATTATTTGCTTAGATACGGGTATTAACGACAACCATGGCCATAAACTGTCTTCAGGAAAACAGTATTGACACTTACACATGTTCCTAGGCAGTATTCAGAATAAGGCAGTCCAGTTGTAAGAAGAATATCCCTGCTTTTCCTGCCTGTGCTGGGAAAGCGGGGTCCCCCCCCCTCCTCTGAGCCTCCAGGATGCCAGCTGGGTGTCTTACAGCTCAAGTCCCTTCTGGCACGATCTGCCTGGAGACCAACAGGTGGACAGTAACCACCCCGCATCAGATGCCAGCCACAGTAGCAGGCCTTCAGCTTATCCACAGACTCACCGGGCTACAGGTTCCCACATTCCCCCCTCAGGTTGGGTTCATCTGCGGCTCACAGAACTCAGGGAAACACTGGCTTACGTTTGCCAGTGTGCCAAAGCCTATGATAAAGGACACAGGTGACCAGCCAGATGATGGAGAAATACACAGGACAAGGTGTGAGAGGGTCTGGGGTGCAGGAGCCTCTGTCCGCATGGGGGT
>NW_027397080.1:34889466-35058653 GCF_003265705.2 Callorhinus ursinus
AATTTTTTTTATTGTTATGTTAATCACCATATATTACATCATTAGTTTTTGATGCAGTGTTCCATGATTCATTGTTTGTTCATAACACCCAGTGCACCATGCAAAACGTGCCCTCCTCAATACCCATCACCAGGCTAACCCATCCCCCCACCCCCCTACCCTCTAGAACCCTCAGTTTGTTTTTCAGAGTCCATCATCTCTCATGGTTCGTCTCCCCCTCTGACATACTCCCCTTTTCTTCCTCTCCTGTTATCTTCTTCTTTTCCTTTTTTCTTAAAATATGTTGCGTTATTTGTTTCAGAAGTACAGATCTGTGATTCAACAGTCTTGCACAATTCACAGCGCTCACCGTAGCACATACCCTCCCCAATGTCTATCACCCAGCCACCCCATCCCTCCCACCCCCAACCACTCCAGTAACACTCAGTTTGTTTCCTGAGATTAAGAATTCCTCATATCAGTGAGGCCTCATGACCAGTTCTTAACTCCATTTCCAGCCCTCTCCCCTCTCTGGAGGATGGGGTGGGGCTGAAAATTCCAAGCTTCTAATCATAGCTGGTGTTTCTGGTGACCAGGAGACCCACCTAGAGTTGCCTCATCAGAACAACAACAATAGGAGCAAAGATGCTCCTATGACCCAGAAGGTTTCAAGGGCTTCAGGTGTCTTGGGTTAGGGCCTGGGGGCAGAGACTAGTATGTATGTTCTGTTACCTCAGAGTAAGTGGGCGTTTGCAAAGCATCCTTACGTCTCAGTGGTCCTTCTCAGCGAGCACCCCGAGACCTCCCTCCTCACTTCCTACTTGTCTGCAGGTGCCCCAAACAGCAGAGCCCTTGGTTAGTTCACAGGAGAGCTCGTCTCATGCTTCCTTCTTGAGTTCTTAATGTGTAAGTAGGAAAGGAGTAGAAAATGACTCAAGTTACTTTACCCTGGAACATAACAATTTTAACATATATTTTGTATATTTCAGCTGTATCCTTGTGTGAACTTCTTTTCTGTTTCAAGTGGGTGATACAGTCGGTGAACATGAGTCGTCCAGTTAGAAGATGGGACTGAAAGGAGAGAAGGAAATGGAATTCCTGGCTGGAGGGGAGTGCAGATATTCTGAAGCCTCCCTTCCTTTAGGTTGTAGACCATCAAGGGTCTCTTTTCCCTTTCTAGGCTTCTTGTGTCCAGTACCGGTTAGTGATCCGGGATGTGAACACCCTTCAGATCCTTCAGCTGTACACATGCCTGGACCAGATCCAGCACATCGAGTGGTCGGCAGACTCCCTGTTCATCCTGTGCGCCATGTACAAGCGGGGGCTGGTGCAGGTGCGCTGCCCGCAGGGCTCGGAGCCAGGAGGCCTTCCCAGAGGGTAGCTCGGACAGAGCGCTCGTGTTCTGTTACCCTTATAGTTTGGGGGGGAGAAAAGGAGGCAGTGTAGCTCAAAGCCAGTTTTCTCTTAAAATTATAATTGTTCTAACAGTTTAAGTGCTTTCAAAACAAGAACACACTTAGATATTCTTAATTTGTAAGCAGATAGAATTCTGTAACAGGAAGTATTCACAGACAGCTGTGTAGCAACTTGGACATCATGGGTTTTGTGGGAAGCCGTAGATGTGGTGTTCTGTATAGATCTAAAGTCTCCCTGCAGGAGCTCTTAGGGCTGGCAAAAGGAATAAACTGTTTAAAACTCAGCACAGCGAAGTCACATAGCACTGTGGCTTTGTGCCGCAAGCAGGCCCCGGCCCCTCCTCAGGAAAGGTTTGGAAAGATGCCCTGTGTCATGAGCTGTGTTTTGGCTTGGTCCACGTGCTGATCTGTCGTGGTTCTGCACTCGTGTGTGTTGCAAATGCAGGTGTGGTCCTTGGAGCAGCCGGAGTGGCACTGCAGAATCGACGAGGGCTCGGCCGGGCTGGTGGCCTCGTGCTGGAGCCCCGACGGCCGCCACATCCTCAACACCACCGAGTTCCACGTAAGTGCGCAGGCACGCGTCCCTGGCCCCTTTCTCCTGAAATCCCACGGTAGTGGTAAAGTGGGTGAATCTTAGAGAAGGATGTGTGTCTTAAGTCATCAGAGTGTTAGAATCTCATTGTGTCGTTACATAATCTTTTCCCCCAATTTTAAAGAAAAAGCAGACTTTTAAAAAATTCTTCAATTACATTTTTAAAGATTTAAACAGTGCCTTTACTTTGACAGTAGAAGGTGAGCTTCACTGTGAACGAACTTCCATTTTTCCCTTCAGCTGCCTGACCTGTGGCCATCGGTCACTGCTTCGCCCTTCCGTTCTTTCCACCCTGGCGCTCCCCCTGGGCCCTGGCACTGCGCCGGGGCTCCATGTACATACACGGGTGTTTGGAATCTGGTAATAAATCTTGGGACAGTATAAGTATGCCTCATTAATGTGTAAAATTAGGGAATTTGGAATATAAGGTGTTAGGGTAGACGGTCTTTGGTGTCGGCACTGTTTCCAGTGTAGAAAAATGCATGAATCCCTTAATGATGTGTCTTTGAGGGGGTGTTATAACCCAGTGTTTGGGCCTGAAGCCCCTGAGGGCTATCCGAGGCCTGGGCTCCCAGTTGCCTAATGCATGCATGTGGCAAGGGAGCCATGAGGATGCGGAGTGACCCTTTGGGTGTTCTTCAGTGTTTTTCAGTCTTTTTCACATTGGCATCATTTGGGATAAGGTTTGCATCCAGCCGTGCGGGGATGGCTGCTTCAGTCGGCCATGTGGCTTCACATAGCTGCTTCAGTTTGAAAACCTGCTTTAAATGTGGTTTCTGCTGATACAGCCTGTTGGAGAGCGAGCAGGACATGAAGGGCACTTGGTTTCCCTGTAGTGCACACGCTGACCTTTTAAAGATGCTTACAACTCGAAGTTCTCGGATATGGTGATCTGAGCTATATATGTGGCCTTGCCTGACAGTCTTCATGATTAGAATTCTTGGGGCCAGAATCCAGTCTCCAGATGGGCACGTTCCATGGGCTCCCTGCCTCGTGTACATCCATATGACAAAGAAATTGTGGGCCCTTTGGACAAGGTTCCAGGAGTATAAGAAGGGAAGACCGGCGTGTGCACACTGCTGTTTGGTTTGCATCTGTTGAAAGTTTATGTGTATGAATTCATACTCTGTATTCTGTGGTGGTTCTGTCTCCCCTCAGTGGTTTTCAGTTCTTCCACATGGAAGGTATGGCTCGTTCTTCCATCCCTCCTCAGAGAAATCATGCCACTCTGCTATTGCAGGGCATTCGAGGTGCCGGGACCCACCTCGTTGCTGAGCGTCTTCTACTGTACATGACCTGCGTTGAGATGCCCTGTCTCGGGTGTAATCTTGGGGGTTGCCTAGTTAGGGTAGATGGCGTTCAACTTCCCAAAGTACTTGTATCAGGGTTTAAAATGATTACCAATCCAGTAGAGCTATAGTGCTGTTGCATTTTGGTTTTAATTTTCATCATTTAGTGAGGTCGAGTGCTTTCGTATGTTGTTTTACATACCTGTACACTCTCACACTTCATTTAAACACGTGAGTCAGGGTCATGTGGAGTCCATAATGGTGTGTGGGGTGAGGTGGGGGTCAACTTTTATCTTTTCCCCGACAGTGTTTATCAAGAATTGAATTTCTTTGTATTTACAGAACGTTTCTGATTTTTTTGAAAATTTTTAGTAGATTTATTTATTTATTTATTTATTTGAGAGAGAAAGCAAGCACAAGCAAGGGAGGGCAGAGGGGGAGAATGCCAGGCAGACTCCACGCTGACCACGTGAGACTCGGGGCTCGATCCCACGACCCTGAGATCCTGACCTGAGCCGAAACCAAGAGTTGGACACTTAACCGACTGAGCCGCCAGGGGCCCTGCACACTTCTGATTTTTATTTCTGTTTGGTTGTTGGTCCATCGATGTGCCAGTTGCACACTGTTTAAGTCACTGGGGTTTGTGGTGTGTCAGCATTTGACGGGACTGGCCTGCCTTTCTTGCTCTCATTCTGTCAGGTTTTTGAACGTACTCGGGAGGCTCTGTAAGTAGCTGCTGTCAGCGAGGACTTTTGTCGCGTCATGATGCATGAACCTGGGCTGTGCATCACTGTTCTCTCTCACGGATCTTCTTGTCTCCTGGCCCGGGTTGGTGGCTGTTCGCGTTGCGCGACCACGTTCTGGCTTGGGCTCTCGTGCTTTGTCTTTTTCGGTCCTGTTACTTTCCACTTTTCTGTGTTCTTGCCTCAAAAAAACAAACGGACAGACCTTCTCCTACATATCCACAAAGCCAGTTAACTGCTGTCGGCGGTACACCCACCCTTCCGGCGTCCACCCCGCGGGGACAGGGACGCCCCGTCAGCCCCCGCGCCGGCCCCAGTGGCCACATTCTCCGTCAGCGGGACCACGGCAGGTGGGGGGCTGCCACTTGGCCTCACGCTGTCGTCGGGGGGATCCGCGGCTCGTTCCTGGTAGCTGGGTGCCACCGTGCTGCGCGGGGAGACGGGCATTTGCTTTCCACCTGCCCTCAGACACACAGTCGGGCTGTTCCCCGTGCGCACTGTGACGAACAAAGCTGCTGCAAATGCACGCACAGGAGCGTGTCTGCGCACGCCTCCTTGCTCCTGGGGAGACCCCGGGGCCGGGTGCCAGGAGGTGCCCGCAGACAGTTTTAGGAAGCTGCCAACTGGCCTCCCCCGTGCCCTTCTGCGTCCCAGCCATCAGCCTGGAGGCGAGAGCTCAGCTGTGCTGAGTCTCACCGACACTCGCCGTATTCCAGGTTTCTGCTATTAGTCTGTGCCGTGGCGTGCTGTCTCCTTGTGGTTTTAATTTGTGTTTTCACAGGGGTCACCCCATAAGCCCTGGGCGGCGTGGCCACCGTGCGGGCGGTCCCACTGCCCCCTCCTGCTCACGGGTCTGCTAAGGCACAGGAGGAACTGGGTCGACCTCCCTCAGTGCTGGGGACCCCCAGCGACCCATCCAGCACCCCCACATGAATGTCTTTCTCAGACTGCAGAGCTTCTGCAGGTCCATTGCAAGAGGGAAACCGCCGTTACTTTGAAATTGCGAACTACAGTGCACTTATGTTTGACCCTGTGTCACTCACCTAATAGAAAATGAAAACCAAATACCAAGAGCATGAAGTTTCACAACTGTAAACTCGGAAGAAAACATCCCTGGAACTATACTATTTTTAATTCTCCAATAAACCGCTTACTTGGGTCACTGAGTAGGAGACTGTGGGAGGCTTAGAGTGGCCGTTTGGCAACTGCTAAATCTATGCTGTTTTCTTTCCCCTTTTCCTCGACAGCTGCGGATAACTGTCTGGTCCTTGTGCACAAAGTCTGTGTCTTACATCAAATATCCTAAAGCCTGTCAGCAGGGTGAGTCGGCTGAAGCTGATTTGAAAGCCATTTGTTGTAGTTTTTGGTTCGGGGAGGGGGGCCCTCTTTTATCACAGAGAATTCATAGCCTCGGCAACGTATCAGCGCAGAGCCAGGCTTTTTTCTCTGCACCCAGACCTGATGATTCATCTGTGATTTCCCACGTGTGTCTCTAGAGGACAAGGACTCCCCTTTCAAGAGAGAATCAAAGGGCCTCAGAGAAGTAGGGTTTACACGTGGTCCCCTTCCCTCTGTCTGTCGTAGGACTGGGGCCCAGGTCCCTTCAGTTCATGCCTCTCCCGGGACCCTCCCCCCCAACTCCAGTTCTGAACTTCAAGCCTCTAGGCCTCCTGGCAGCCAGCCCTGTGGTCTCCGTGCCCGAGAGAGTGTGGCCAGGCAGCCTCGGGAAGGGTCTGCACACCTGGCCCGCCACCGCTGGGAGCTAGTGGGTACCCGTTCCTGAATGTGCAGTGATGTGTCTCTCATTTAATAAGCAGAGTGAAGCCTTACGTAATTTGAATATCTTTCCTTTTTTCTGTTGTCATTAGCAATTTAGAAGTTGAATTTGAATGAAATGCAATTGCATATTCATTTTTTATCTTTTTATAACTGGAATCTCAGTGTCTCTCCGGGTAGCATACACATTTCTTGAGTGGAAGCAACAGGTGTTTGTGTGTTCTTCTGGCTCATGAAGTGTGAGATGTGGCCCAGGGCTTTTTTCCAGACTCATCCAGAACTGGAAAATTAACATTTTCAACCAAAGTCTATTTCCAAATTCTTACCTTAAATTTACTTCTTCCAAGTAATTAAATTCAAAAGTAAAAATAGGAAGTGTAATGACAAGCTGACTTTAAACCAGCAGAGTCCCCTACGATTGATTGTCTAAACAACGATCCGCAGGGTGTCATGTGAGGTGTAAGTTGCATTTTTCAGTGATGTCCTGTGGTTCGTTGGGGGGTCCGGTTCTTTGGTTTTCTCACAGACCCCAGCCGGGCTCTGCGGGTGTACGTGGAGCAGCCCCCCGGACGGTGGAGCCTGGACCACAGTCACCACGCTGTGGGTCCCTGCGCGCTCGGCTCGGCTCCTCTGTGGGCCGCGTGGGCCTGTGCCTTCCTGTGCCCTCTGCTTCCTGCTTCTCCTCCCTCCTTGACAGTGTGATTTCTCCTCCTCGGCCCCAGACAGCAGGCTCGTTTCCTCTTGGCAGGCATTGCCTTCACCCGGGACGGCCGCTACATGGCGTTGGCTGAGCGGCGGGACTGCAAAGACCACGTGAGCATCTTCGTCTGCAGCGACTGGCAGCTCCTACGGGTAGGAGGCGCTTGGCAGTCCTGCGGGCGGGCGGCTGACTCGTGGGTCCCTGGCAGCTCCAGGGCACCTCGGGACAGCGTGCGGCCGCGTCATGGCCTCGCTCCAGAGGGTGGCGAATGGGCCCGCCTGGAGTGTGGGGTGCATGATGTGCTGTGTGATTGGCGTGTGTTGCTGTATGAGGAAGAGGAGTGCCTGCTCTGGGCAAGACGCCAGGGTGCCAGGGTGCCGAGCAGCCCAGGGTGCAGAGCCCTGCCCTGGCCGGGCTTACATCTGTGGGAGGGCGGGTGCAGAGAAGCCTCTGCAGTGGGAATGCCCATTCCATCGGAGCCCGCGGAGGCCTCATCAACTGGGCACGGAGTGTCCTGGCACGACCTTGCCTGAGTTGGCCTTACCAGGAGTGAGGCTGAGCCAGGCAGGAGGAGGAGGGAGAGGGGTACATAGGGCAGGCAGTGTGAGGGGCCGTGCTGGGCCCTGTCCTGCCTGGTGGGCTCCAGCCACGTTCTGGCTAGCCTGGGACCTCCGTGGTGCTCAGGCAGGATTTTAATCGCAGAAGGACAGAGCTCTAGATATTTTTGTCCATTCTATATAAGGAAATCAAATACTAAATGTCTTAAATAAAAACATCAGTTATAAATTGTGCATTTGTTTATCTGTTTCTCCCTCCTGCCTTTGGAAGCACTTTGATACGGAAACCCAGGACCTCGCAGGGATTGAGTGGGCCCCAAATGGCTGTGTGCTGGCCGTGTGGGACACCTGTCTGGAGGTATAGAAAGTGACCAGGTAGACCCTTTGTGTTTTAAGTGCTTTGACCTGTGTTTACTTGATGCTTTGCAAATGTGGCGGCTCGGTTATCTTCCTGGGCTCCGATGCTGAGCAGCAGTCCTTTGACCAGAAGGTCCTTACATTTGTGGCCAAGGTCCCCACTGTAACCTCGGCAGGAGGGCCTGTCTTCCCTCCGACTTCCCACTCACTGTCCGAGTCCCACTGGCAGGTGTCTGTGTCCTTCCCGGGCTCAGGTCGGTGTGAGTCCCCACAGCCGTGGTGTCTCCTCCAGTACAAGGTCCTGCTCTACTCATTGGACGGCCGGCTCTTGTCTGCCTACTGTGCCTACGAGTGGTCCCTGGGCGTCAAGTCTGTGGCCTGGAGCCCCAGCAGCCAGTTCCTGGCGGTCGGAAGCTATGACGGGAAGGTGAGGACAGATCAGCACACGCAGTGACACTGGGGGCACAGCGCAGACCGGGCTCCCACGCGTACTTTCTCTCCTCAGGTGCGCATTCTTAATCATGTGACTTGGAAAATGATCACAGAGTTTGGGCATCCAGCAACTGTTAATAATCCCAAAACAGTAAGTCTGGAACACGTGCCGCCATCAGAACAATATTTGGGGAAGGGAGGTAGAAAAATATTGCTTTTTCACTTTATGTTATTGGTTGTGATGTAGGTACTTATATCACTAGAAACTTCTGTCACTGTAACATTTCAAAGGATTGGAAGCAGTGTCCCTGCCCCCTCCTCCCCCTCCCCAGATGTCTCAGATCTGCCCCTGCTCTTGGCACAGTAACCAGGGTCTCCTGCCTGCAAGCCCTGAGCATCTGGGGCTGGAGAAGCAGACCAAGAAGTACAGAGTGGGTGTCCCTGGGGCAGGCAGGGACAGGCGGCCTGCTGAGGGATCACTGGGTCAGACGCCGGGAAGAAGTGATACAGGATCTGAGGGAGAAACTGTTCAGGCGGTGGGAACAGGAAGTGCAAAGGTCCTGAGGCAGGCACTGGGAGCAGGGCAGCACAGCAGGGGACAGACAGACCCCAGCCTTGGGGAGCTTGCCCACAGATGAGAAACATGAGTAAAGACGGAAGGAAGGCCGGGAGGGGTAGGTGGGGAAGTCAGGCTCAGGCGGAGGTCCTGAGGAAGGACCGGGCTGGAGGTGCAGGGAAGGAGGTTGTAGGAGACCAAGTCCAAGCAGGCCGGCCATCCAGGCCTGGGAGAGTGCTGCAGGCCCTTGCAGCCTGCAGCCCCAGCGCCCTCTAAAGCTGTAGGGCAAGCGGGGGCTCCGTCCCCTTGGGCACAGGCCTGTCAGGCTTCAGGCCACAGATGCCCCCTCGTTCCCTGGGCCTGTGTCCATTAACTGCCGAGTGGCCGGCCGCGTGATGCAGGTTTATATGCCGCCAGCACACACTGAGGGCACTAAGAACCCCCACAAGGGAGCGGGTGTTGCTGGGCCAGCGTCTCTGTCCTGTCACTGGGAACGGCACACCTTGCCGTGAGGTCAGGCGTCACTGTTACCAGGTGCTGTCACCGCCTCTGCTCCCGCCTGTCCTGAGCGGGGTGGTGGCAGGACTGTCATGTGTTCCAGGTTGTATATAAGGAAGCTGAGAAGAATCCGCAGCTGGCACTGGGCCGCCTTGCCTTCCCCGCACCCAGAGCAGCGGCCAGCCCAGCCTCCAACACGGAGAGCAAATGTGAGCGCAGAGGGCGGGGGTCATTCATGTTGTTCTTTTTTTTTTTTTTTTTTTTTTTGAGAGACTCCCCCGTGCTGGGAGAGGTTTCATTTTTTTTTTTTTTTTTTTTAATTTTGAGAGAGAGAGAAAGTGCACGCATGCGTGTGAGCACACAAGCGGGGTAGGGGCAGAGGGAGAAGCAGACTCCCCGCCAAGCAGGGAGCCAGACGTGAAGCCTGAACCCGGGATCCTGAGATCATGACCTGAGCTGAAGGCAGACGCTTAACCAACCGAGCCACCCAGGCGTCCCCAGACATTGTTTTTTTTCGGTACACTTTCCCTTTCCTATAACACGTCCCATCCACCCATGGATCAGGAGAGCAGGGGAAATGTTTGTTGATTGCATCTAAGCCCTGGAAATCCCATTTTGACAGCCGGTGCTCTGCGGGTGATTTCTTTAAGGAATGGTGAAGTGCCCTCCGATCAGCCAGAGGGGTGGGAGCAGTCAGGGGCCTGGCCTGGAGCTACTGAGCTGCTTGTGGGTCCCCGCCATTGGCTGCACTTCAGTCCCCGCTTCGGTACAGCGGGCACAGCGAGGGCGTCACGCGGGCTTTAGGATCGAGAGGGGCCTGGAGCAGCCAGCAGGCCAGGCAGTGTCTACGGCCCACCTCCGGGCCCGCACCCCTGGTGGGGCAGCCTGGACGCAGCCAGCGCAGCCGCCTACCTGGCCTTCGTCATCCTCTTACAACCTTTTGCTGCTGGCTTTATGATGATGTTTAAGGCTTTTTCGTAGAGCAGTTTTGGGTGTACAGCGAAATGGAGGGGAAGGCGGAGTTCCCGCATGCCCCCGCCCCGCGTGTGCAGGCATCCCCACTGTGCGGACCCCGCGGCGGCCACGGGTGCGTTGGCTCCTGGCCGTGGGGCACACGGCCACGCCCCGATTGCGCTGACGTGACGTCACTCCCGAGAGGGCGGGGTGGCCGCCGCATAGGTGTCGCCCACGTGCGCCCCGCGACTACCCGCAGCGACCCCTCTTCGATGTTCCAGACGAGATTGCCTCGGCGCCAGTTTCCTTACAGACTTTGAAGCCCATCGCTGACCGAGCAAACCCGAAAATCGGCGTAGGCGCACTGGCCTTCAGTCCGGACAACTACTTCCTGGCGACGAGGAGCGGTCAGTGGCTGCGGCCCGCGCCGGGTCCGCTCACGCTTTCCTTTGAGCCCCAGTGCTCAGACCCTAGGAGGAGGAAGCCAGGTAACAGGCTGCCCGGAGCGCTCTGACCTCCCGTCTGCTGCTGGGACGTTGTGCCCACGGACGCTTCTGGAGGCGCAGCCTCGTCTGGCAGAGCAGGAGGAGGTCGACCGCTGGTAAAGAGCAGGGGCCGGCGCCACTGCGGCGTGGGCCTGTTTTAGACAGGTTTTCAGCAGTCGTCAGGCCTGCGTGTGGCTGTGAGCCCCGGGGGCGGGGGAGGGAGGGAGCGTGCCGCCCGCAAAGGCAGCGGGGCAGCAGGGCCCACGGGTTGGTGGCCTGCCCTTAGTGTGCGGTGACGACACGAGGACCGGTCCACATCTCTCGTCCTCAGACAGCGTCCCGAACGCCGTCTGGATCTGGGACATACAGAAGCTGCGACTCTTCGTGGTGCTTGAGCAGCTGTCCCCGGTGCGCTCCTTCCAGTGGGACCCACAGCAGCCCCGGCTGGCCATCTGCACGGGAGGCAGCAAGGTGTACCTGTGGTCGCCGGCGGGCTGCCTGTCGGTGCAGGTGCCGGGGGAAGGTGAGCACTGGCTTCCGTGTTCCTCCCCGCCGGCCGTAGGTAGAACCCCAGTGGTCGAGCCCACCCTGGCTCATTTGCGTTACTGCCTCGAGTGTGAAGTGGGAGTCAGTATGTTTGGGGAAACATCACAGCCAGCCCCCAGTATGCACACCTGGCACCCACCTGCTGCTCGCAACTTCTAGGCCATGTAAGGAGGCCCACCTGAGCCGAGACGTGGGGCTGTAGCTGGGTCTTCCCAGGCCTGTCCTCTGCCCACGGCATGTGGGGCCATGTTCACCCTTTAACCCTCTGGCCACCTGTCTTTCTCCAGGTGACTTTCAGGTGCTTTCTCTGTGCTGGCATTTCAGCGGGGACTCAATGGCTCTCCTCAGTAAGGACCACTTCTGTCTCTGTTTCCTGGAGACTGAGGAGAGAGTTGGCACCGCCTTTGGACGGCCTGGTGACCACACATAGGACCTGTGTATATCCAGGCCCGGGTGAGACCAAGGCAGGACACCTGGCACGTGCCGGCTGTGGAGAAGGGATGGGCTTTCCTGGGGAGTTGCTCTAGCTATGCTGGCCCAGAGGAAATGATTTGCTGTTATTTTTCTATAGCATTTTTATAAATATGTATGGTACAAAACTAATTTTTTTTTAAATAAATATTTGCTAACTCATAAAATGGCTGATGCTCGTGTTCATGAAAGGTTTGGGTCATGGGAAGGACTCCTCGGGTTTGTTTCAGGTTTTGGGTGCACTTTCTGATAAAGTAACTGACCCCATTTCTCCCTCACACAGATGTCCTGTTCTGCTCTGGAGCCTCCATGCCCCATCACTGGAGGTTTCTGGAGAACAGGCTTGGGCTTTACATGGGCTGTGTTCTGGAGTGCAGGGAGGGGAGCCCTGAGCACCTTGAGGGGTGGTGCCACCGGGGGGAGGCGCAGAATGCAGGCCCCAGGGCCGCTGGGTCAAGGTCGGCTCTGCAGGGAGTCCAGCCTGGCCTTCTGTCCACAGCAGTCCCATCCACCTCTCAATTCAGGTGCTTCTGACAGCGGCCAGGACTGAGAAGCACCGGTGGAGGAAGTAGGATTCCAAACCCGGACTCGTCATCCTGGCTAAAGGCTAGCTTGCACACCACTATCTGGGTTTTTCTGTGAGTGAACTGTACCAGAACAGTAATTCCTTAGGATCCCGAATGTGCACAGCAAGTTGGCAGATTTACAAAGCTAACAGCTTCAAAGAAGGAACAACATCCGTTCGATTGTAAATGTCTTTACTACAAGACCAAAAACGAAGGTTCAAGACCCAGGTGGTGTGGAAGCAGCCTTTTGATTTTCACAGGCTGCTGCATTTGGAGCACATCCATGCCGACTAAAGCTACACCAGAGTCGTAAATATGGAGGAAGAAACCTGTGAGCCAGCACTTCAAGCTGGTAACAAATGCTCCCAGTCAAGCCAGCAAGCCGAGGACGGGTGGGCGCATGGGTAGCGTGCCCTGGTTCCCACATGGACATGCTCTTCTGCAGGCCGCCACGGCTCAGGCGTGGTCAGGGCGACACTGACAGCCTCCGGTCTGAATGGGCGCTGCGGTCACCGAGCCAGGGGTTAGCAGCAAAGGAGATGAGAATCTAATACGGTCCCTTTTTTTTTTTAAAAGGGCATTCTTTAAAAGCAAAGTAAGCAATCCCCATTTTAAATGAGTATGAGAATACAAATCTAGACTAGGCATAGTTGTCAAATTGTTTGCAAAGAACTATCAAGGTGACTCTCAAATTAATGAATTGTCTAAAAATGACTTCCTGCAAACTTCTGGGCCTGGGAAAGATGCCAGAGGTATTAACACAATATAATTTTAGAAAAAGTGTGACTTTAGGTCAAACACATATTTACACAAAAGCAGCTGTTCATTCAGGAGCTGACGAGGCAGACTGTCTCTCCTTTAGTTCAACAGTCGGCTTATTTTGCATTTAGCTTTAAAAAAAATGAATTAAATTTCCAAATACAAAATTTGACACCAAGTATAAAGGTATTTGCAACTACAGGCACTGGGGTTTAGGGACCTCCCTGGGTGGAACAATCTACACAGTTGAAGCACTAGCAGGGAGGTTCTAGTGGGATCACACGTTTATTAACATGCTAGAGTGCTGGGCTGGGAAGGACCATGAGAAGCCAAATGCAGACACTCCAGGAAAAACACGGAAACAGGTTCTAGAAGATGGAATACCGGCCAGGACAGGGACAGCTAGATTCATTTTGCTTTTTGTCTGTAGCTCCTATTACCAGATGTCCAAGATTCAGCTATAGTATAGGATTCATTTGACTATTCTAATCACGCTCAGATTCCTGGAAGGTTAACAGCCCCGACCCTGCCAGGGGCAGCAGAGCTGGCCTGACACCCCGAGTCCCCAGGTCTGCCTGTGGGCAGCATCTAGAAGCCTATTTTGCCTCTGGTCATGGAATAACCCAATTTAGCCTCGTTGTTAATGAAGGACATCAATCCCACGTAGGTCTCAATGAGGAGGGGACGCTCCAAGACCAGCACACCGTTGGCTTGTCCCGGCAGAGGACTCTCTTTTTGGGCTTTTTTGACAGCTTGGATTAACATAGCTTTGAAGCTTTCCAACTTTAAAGAGAGAGAAAACATGTTGCTGATCAGTGATCTATACCAGGAAAAACCCCACCCATTTCTGCGCCAGCCCCCGTCGCTGCCCTTGGATGTGATGCCTTTTCTGCCACATCCTCGTAGTCGCTCAGCTCACCTTCTTGATGTAGCTCTCTGGACATGTCAGGCCTAGCCCCGTGCTTACGGGGACAGAGGACAAGCCTCACAGAGCCTTGCCCTCCGCAGGTCGGGGCAGTTCTGCCGTAGGGACCTACTTAATCCCTCTGCCACCCACCAGGCTAGCTAAGCAGGCCAAGGTGCACAGCTGGCAAGTGGGGCCCAGCTATGTCCTCACCGCTGGCCCCAGGGTGTCCCCTCCTGGTAAACCAGTACAGACCGCCCAGAGCCCTACTGGGCCCTTCTCCAAGGCGATCATGGCTGCAAGGGGCTATGTCCTAGAGCTATACTGACCAGGAGCCACTGGGCACACAGGGCTATTTCAACATGAGCTAACTAAAACTTTTAAAATTTAGAAGTTTGTTTCCTCAGTTTTACTAGAGCAGTTAGAGTGCCCCACAGCCACATGTGACCACCATGGTGAGCAGGGCAGGCCTAGGACGCTGCCATCGTAGCCAGGCGGCACAGCTCTTCGGCTCTTACTTGGCACAGAGAGGCTGTCTTCTCATCCGCACCGGCCATCGGATGCTCTATGAACGTGGCATAGGGCACGTTGGTGGACCAGGGGTTCCATCTGTTTATGAAGGAAGGGCGGCTCTGTTTGTCCCACTGAATGCGAATCCCAAAACCTTCTCGCCTACAGAGAAGAAACGAAGACTTCACACAGCAGGCCCCAGCGCTCCCGGGCAGCCCAGTCAGGTATGGGGGGTGACGTAAGGAAGCTGCTCCATGGCCAGGGACAAGACCTACGACGTTTCCCAGCAGAGGAGAACTTCTGGACTCTAAGAGTGACAGCAGTCTGCAGTCACCACGCACTCTGAATACGGCAAACTGAGTATGCTGTGTTGGCTAAGCCAATCTTTACACAGTTAGTGCAGTTTAATAGGCAATGGGAAGACTCTGTAGGTGGGCTGAGCACATGAATGACAGGTCTGCAACTTAGGTCTTTTGTCCAGAAGTTCCCACTGCTAGCTGGCATTCTTTCCAGGCCCCGATCAAGCCTCTGCAGCAAAACTGTACCTGGACTGCGGAAGTCACTCAACCAAACTAAAGTCTAGACTCCTCATATTTCACAATACTCCCTTCGGCAAGTCGGCCATTAAATGTTTTCACATTTAACTTTCAGTGACATCTGTAAATGAAAACAACACACTTTTTTCTGTTAAAATTCAACTAGCGCAGAGCTTGACGTGACCTGTGTAATCCTTTCCTGGCCAGAGGTAAAATGCTGAGTTTGGCCCCCATCTTAAGAATGCCACGTCAGGTCTGCCTCCATAGACCAACCTCAAATTCATTTTACTACAAACCTAAGAGCCTTCTTTTCGTGCCAGAATTCCTTTTAATGCACCTGCTGTCTGGAAGTCTCTTGCTTCTATTGATCTGAAGCTGAGGCTTTTATGTTTCCCCAAACGGCAGACCCAAGACAACCCAGGGGGCTGGTTTTGGAAGGACTGACTACAGGCCCTGGTACTCGGCTCGCTGCTGAACAGACTTACTTGTTGAGCGACTTCGGGGGAAACTGGAATTCTCCGCAGGAGATGGTGTCCACCGCATTTAAGGCGATGCGGACCACCTGCTGGCACTGAAGGCTGATGAAGTCGTACTTGCAGATGAGAAGCGCCTGGTCTGTGATGAGCACCAGCCGCTCCTTCTCGTTGTTCCAGTGGTCAACCCTGCCCGCACACGACAGGAGTCACCAGGCGCGCCCCGCGCACAGGCCACCCGGCCGGGCTCCGCGCCCCCGCGCGCCCCGCTCACTCGGTCAGCAGCCACACGCCCTGGATGTCGCCGTCCTCCACCGGCCGCACCACCACGCCAATCTCCTCCACTGCCTGCTCGATGGTGCCGGGCTGCGCGGGAGGAGGGTGGGATGACGCCCCGGCCTCCGGCGCCCCCCCGACCCCGGCCCCCCCGGCCCCCCCGCCCGCGCAGCCGCTCCGCGCAGCCCCCGGCCCGCCTCACCCGGAACACGAAGTACTCCTTGACGCGGGCGCGGCGCGTGGGGTCGTGGATGCTGAGCGGCCACAGCGTCTGGCGCAGCGGCGTGCCCGCGCCCGGCCGCCCCCCAACCGCGCCGCCGCCCGCGCCGACCTCCTCGCCGGCCGCCAGCACCGCCGTGGGGCTCGTGCCCGCCGAGTCCACCGAGTCCCGCAGCTGCAGCATGGCCAGGCCGGCCGCTGCCCGGGAGCCCGAGCCCAGAGCCCGCCCGAAGTGGCCGCAGTTGCCGCAGCCGGCGCTACCGCCCCAAGCTCGCCCCGGCCCCACCCCAGCTCCGGCCCCGCCCCGGCCCTGCGGGTCGCCTCGATTGGCTCGGCCTCGTCAGCCCCGCCCTAGACTCCGCCCCTGCCCGCGCCCACCGGCCCTGGCAATTGGCTCTTCGCCAGCCGTCTTCTGCGATTGGTCCTGCTCGCCGCCAGTTCACAATCGCTCCCGCCCCTCTTCGTACCGGAAGCGTACAAGGCACGCACGCCCATTTCCTCTGGACGCGAGGGGGAGAGAGGGGTGGGGCCGAGGCTGGTTGCCAAGGAGACGCAGAGGGTGCGCTCCGAGTCAAGTGCCAGTTTCCGGTAGAGGGGGTGACTGCCCCCCACCCGCGGTCTCCGCCCCATTACCCACGCGCCCCTCACCCACGGTGTCCTCCCCCGCACCTCCCCATCCCACCCCGGACGCGCCCCCGCCCGCGGTCTCCGCCTCCCTCCTCCTGCAGCCCCCCCGAAGCTCCCTCCGCCCGCGGTCTCCGTCCCCCCCAGACTCGCCCCCCGCCCGCGGTGTCCTCCCCCCCCACCCTCCCCACCCCCTCCCCGACGCGCCCCCCGCCGGTGGTCTCCACCCCCCCTCCCGTGCGGTCACCGTCCCCATACGCGCTCCCTCTTTGCACTCTCCATCCGCCTCTTCGCGGTCATCACCCGCCCCTCCCCCCGCCCCCCGCCCCTCCCCCTTCCCCCTTCCCCCCGCCCCTCCCCCCTCCCCCGCCCGCAGTCACCGCGCCTCTCCCCCTGCCCCCCGCCCCACGGTGGTCACTGTCCCAGCACTCGCTCTCCCCACAGATGCACGCCTTGCCCGCGGTCACAGCCCCCCAGACACGCGACCCGACGCCAGGAAGGGCCAAGGGTTCTAGAGACACTGCCCCTAAGGCATGCATGGCCTGGGCAGCGCGCGGGCTTCCAGACGGAGGAGCTTTGGCGCTGGGGGCCAAGCACGTTTGTGCGCAGGTTCAGGGATGGACGTGGAGCAGCCGGGCCTCGGGCCCAGCGCTCTGGCCAGCAGAGTCCTCCCTGAGCCTAGGAAGCAGCCCTCCTCTGACCCCAGTTTCACAGAAGGGGACACAGGCACGGGGCTGGTCACTTGCCACCACCACTCATGAAGGGTCAAAGCAGGATTCAGGCCACCTAAGCCTTCCAGCCCCTGCTCCTGTCCCCTAGAATTGCATCTGTTCTTCCTGTGAATGATCTCTTTGGCCAGAGCTGGGGCCACCTTAGGCTTCTGCCCTCCTGTCACCCCAGCGCGTGGTCTTTGCCCCCACAGGCTCCAGGCTGTCTTCATCACCATCCTTCTTGCAGGAACCCGAGGGCTGTGCATCCAAATCCTCACCCGGTTGGTCACTTGGGACTTCCACTGCCTTGACTCATGCCACCCCAAAAGCCTTGCCTCACCCCTACAAGGTCCAACCTGCAATACCCTTTTACAGCCGCCCTCCCCAGGGGACATTGCCATTCCCCAGGCCTCACTCACTGCATTGTTCTTTGCTGTTTCATCTAATCCACCCTGTGTGCGCATGCGTGTGCCCTATTAGTTAGGAAAGCTCAGTGCACTGGCCCTTTGCATATGGTTGCGCTTTGGGGTTTTTTTAGCCACTTTCATAGTTCTTTAAGTTTCACCAGTGCCCAGGCCACACACTACTGTGTGCGCCCCACAGGTTTGGAGAGTGCTGGGGGTGTGCCTAAGGCTGCCTGGCTGGCTGGGCTCTGCCCCTGAGCCACGTTCCTCCTGTCCACATGCAGACATGGATGCCCTCACAGGTGATCCACAATTCAAGGATGGCCCATCCTTCTCTTCCCCAGCACCTCCCCATAGGGAGGGTGCTGCAGCGCTGCACACAGCAGGTCCTCAACGCACCTCCCCATAGGGAGGGTGCTGCAGCGCTGCACACAGCAGGTCCTCAACGCCACTGACCGCTCCCCTTGGATGTCAACCCCCACAGAAACTGGGGGCCCCAGAATGCAGAGAGAGTCTGCCTGGTGTGGTGGGAGGGCTCGGGTCTTGGATCCCCCACCAGAGACTGATGTGAGGATCTGCTCAGGAATAAAGACAGTCGGGAGGAAGGTAGCGGGCACAGAGCCGTCCATCAAGGACAGTACACTCTCAGGCTGGCCCAGAGGGGGTACCTGCACCCGGGCAAGGGGGGTCTTTTGATTTTTATGTTTGCAGAGGTTATGGGTCCTAGCCAGGGTAGCCTCCAAATGAGGTCGTTTCCAGTCCTCTGAAGGACTCCTACTGGTCAGGAGGTGGAGTTTTTGGCCCTACAGGGTTCCTGGCAGAGCTGCCAGGGCCGGCTCCCCACCTGGGGGAGGCTGAAACCGCAGCGTAAATATAGTATAATGAAGCTGTAGGTCACTGTAGGCTGGGAAAAAAGAGTCCAGGCCCTGCACCCACTGTTCTGGGGCTGCTAGCCCCCCGGGGGTGGGAACCCACGAAATCACTGCTGACCACCGCCTGTCCCCAGCTCATGTCTAGCTAACTGCCTGCTCTGGCCAGTCCCTGTGGGGTGGGCCTAAATCAGGCTGCTGAGGTGCCTTCTGGGCCCTCTCTTGGGTCCCCTATCAGGACGGAGGGGAGGCAGAGCAGATCCAGGGACCCATCAAGCTTGGCAGCAGGGGTGTGGGCTTGGGATGCCCGCCGTCTGGGCTTGGGTCCTGGCTCCCAGACCTCTGTCCATGAGGACTGGCACACTGAAGCTCTCTGTGCCTCCGTTTCCTTTTCTGTTGAGTGTGGATAATGGTAGTTCCTACTTGCAATGGCTGTTGGGAGGATTAAGTGAGTTGATGCCTGTGGCGTGTCTAGCCCCCAGCCTGGCCCACGTTCAGAGGCACGTCCGGGTCAACCGTTCCCCTTACTTATGCTAGTCCTGAGTGCCAGGTACACATGCAAATATTGCCTTTGCTCCCAACACGCATGCATGGGGGGCAGCGTCACCCCCTTTTACTGAGGAGAAAACAGTCCCAGAGAGGTGGTCCCTTCGTGAAGGCCTCGCAGAGCCACAAGCTAGGACCTCCTGAAGCTCCCCGCCTAGGCTCAGGCCCCCACAGCCTGCTCCCGTGCCCAGGCAGACAGGAGTCCACCCACTGACTCCGTGACAAAGCAGTGGCTTCCTGCAACAGCAACCTCCGGGGGCGTCTCACTGGGGTGGGGGTTGGGAAGGGGAGCCAAGGCCAGGGGATGAGGCTGCCGGTGGGCAGGGTGTTTCCAGGGGGTGGACAGCCAGCCCCCGAGGGCCCGGCCCGCTCTGGGTCTGGGTCCTGGCCCATCTGCACATACCTGTGGCTGACCGTGAACCCATCACTTAGCCTTCCTACCTCCCTTTCTCGTCTGGAAAGCTGGACTGATAAACCGGGCTCACAGGTCGTCGTCATGAGGCTTACACGAGCTAATTCGTACTCTGAACAGCCCTCGATCAGCATTAGTGCCCATGACGGCCCAGCCCGTGGAGAAGGCCGGCGAGCACCGTGCAGGGCAGGTGAAGATAGGCAAGAGCCTGTTCGCAGTGCAGGCTGAGGGAACCAGAAGCTGGGGCCCGGGGGCTGGAGTGAGCCGAGGGCAGGAGGACACCCTCTGCTCAGGGACCAGGTGGAGAGAGGTGAGTCTTGGCAGGGACAGGAGGGGCACTGAGACTTTCTGGGGACATCTGTTTTCTCCAGTGGGGAGGGGGAGCTGGGAGTTTGGGTAGAGGCGTGGGTTGACAACAGCTGGGAGAAGCAAGGGAGCTGATTAGGTGCAGGCATGGGGGTCCCTGGACAACCGGGGAGCCTCAGGGGCTTTGCACTGGACCCTTCCACACGGCAGCCACTGGGAGTGGGAGAGACCAGTGGCTGGACTGGACTAGATAGCAGGGTGCAGGGGTGTCTCTGGGTAGCCGCGGTCCAGGACAAGGGAGACAGGGGAGGGCTGGTCCTATGAGGGAGTGTTTGCCAAGGCCTGCAAGGGGTCAGGCTTTCACCCCACTTGGGAGCGAACGCGCTAGGCCGCCAGAAGACAGGAGAGCCCTGGGTCACAATCAGAAGAAAGCGGCAGGGCCGGGCGTTGCTGGTGTGTCCAGAAGGACATGGAGGAGGGTCTCCAACACTGTCAACGCGGTGGTCCTTGAGCCCGGGTTTCCAGTCTGGTTGGAGGCGGCAGCGGGTCTGACAGGGACTCGTGACTGGGAAGGCAGGTGTCAGAGGAGGTCATGGAGAGGACGTGACCTCGGGTTTCCCCTGGACCTGGGCCCTCAGCCCGCCCGGTCGCTGGGATGTGCGCTCTGCTCCCCATTACCAGGGCAGGAGCTGCCTCCAGGGATGCAGCCTTGAGGTAGTGTGGAGGCTCTCAGGTCATCCCAGGCAGGGTGACCGAGCCCAGGAAGGCCTCTGCGCAAACTTTCGTCTCAGGAGGCGCCAGAAGGGACGGGAGAGATGGTCCTCGGGAAGGGGGCATTGGTGCGGGCGTCCCAGAGATCTCTGGTGGGGAGGGGTGGCCCGTCCGCGAGATGCCTGTGGGCCGCTCGTGTGCCTGAGTGCGGGATGCTCAGAGACCTGCAGCTGGTCCGACGCACCCGAGAAGGTGCGCAGCGCACAGCGGCCCACGAGGGAAGCCTGGGGCTGTGCGGTGGGCTGGCCTCCCCTGTGGGGGCTTCGGAGCGACACGGAGGCCCAGCTAGAGGCTGAAGCTCTGGCTAGAAAGCTGGACGGAGAGCAGAGGCGAGGCTGTGTGGGCGCCCACCGCTCTGCTGGCTTCAGGGCTGGCAGACAGTACACTGGGGGGCTTCTTAGGCCCTCAGGCAAAGCTAGGAGGGTGCAAGCCGCCACCCATGGAGGCCCCCGGGCTCACGACGGAGCCTGAGTGGGACGCTGGCAGGTTGGGTCCCTGAGAAAGTGAGGTGCGGAGGGGAGAGGGTTGTGATCACAGTGCACGAGTGCGCCGTGCCATCTGACCCCCGGCACCAAGGAGAATTTTACCTAGTAATTACGCCAGACTTCCAATAATAGAGAAATAAACCCCACAACTCCTAGGAGAGAACTTGGTGTGCTTTTCCTGTCTCAACGTTGTCAATCTTCTCATGTCCGAAATGGAGGCTCCTGGGGTTAACCGGGGTGCTGCCCACCATCGCCCGCCCCTGGCGGGGCAGGGGGGCTTCCGACCATACAGACCCCACCACGGAGGCTCCCTCGCCCACCACGGTGGGTCAAGGGCAAAGACAATCTTAAACGTCTTCTCCACGAGTACTAGTAAAAGCTTTAAGCCATGGGAGCCGGCAACCCTAACTCCTTCCATCTGCCAGAGACACAATCGGACTCAGCTGTTCCGAGAATGAGTGCGTTTATGTTGCTGCATCTGGTTCGTGGCTGGTGGTTGGGAAGGAAAGCCCTGGGGTGTCCGTGTCTGTCTGTGTGTCTCCGGATGTCTACAGACGAGGGTTCCATATGTGCGATGGCTCCCTCCCTCTGAGGGTGCTGTCAAAATTAACTTGCAAAGAGGATCTATTTAATTGGCTTACAGAAGAATAACCTTTAATATCAATAATGTACATATATACAATTGCAAATTTTCTTTGGTAAAAGGACAAAGCTTTCTTGGACCATTGGTCTTTCTTGATGGGATTATGAAAGGTTTTTCTTTAGCTTTGAATTCATCCAGGGGCGCCCGGGTGGCTCAGTCGTTAAGCGTCTGCCTTTGACTCAGGTCATGATCTCAGTGTCCGGGGACTGAGCCCCACATTGGGCTCCCTGCTCCGTGGGAAGCCTGCTTCTCCCCGTCCCTCTGTCTGTTGCTCCCCCTGCTTGTGCTCTCTCTCTCTCTCTCTCAAATAAATAAATTCTTAAAAAAATAAAAATAAAAGCCTTTGAACTCATCTGCCAGGAAGACAGATTCTGTGTTTTATCACAATAATTTCCTGTGCCTCCTGTTGTCTCTATCAGGTCTTTGATTCCTTAAGAAAATAGAGTCTTCTCTATTAAAAGAACTAAGTTGTGGGTTTTTTTTAAAACTATGTAACTTTCTTGATTTGCCTTTGAAGCCTTTCATTGTCATTTTGATTAAATGGAGAGCTAGGTATTGTTTCCCCGGGTACCTTGGTTGGATCCCAAAAGTCAAATTCTAAAGGAAGTCTTGTTAACCTTGAACTAACTTTGGGATTTTTCGGAGGTCCCTGGACCATCTCAAAAGATGGGTTCTCTTGGGATGCCTGGGTGGCTCAGTCGTTAAGCGTCTGCCTTCGGCTCAGGTCATGATCCCAGGGTCCTGGGATCGAGCCCCGTACCGGGCTCCCTGCTCGGCGGGAAGCCTGCTTCTCCCTCTCCCACTCCCCCTGCTTGTGTTCCCTCTCTCGCTGTGTCTCTCTCTGTCAAATAAATAAATAAAATCTTAAAAACAAAAAAAAGATGTGTTCTCTCTCCTTTTAGCAGAGAGAGATTACACTAATGCGGCTCACGGACATGTTGACTCCCATGGGAAGCATGGTCAAGCAAGAAGAGACACTAAACTTGTCTCACGGCACATTTATATAAAATCCCCAAGAATCTGGTGTGTCCTGGTATAATGGCAGCAGTTGGGACTTGAAGATGTAGGTCCCAGGCACACCCGGCTTTCCTTGTCAGTGCATCACAGCCAGTTCTCAGCCAATCTCCAGCCGCGGCTGTTTTTCCGTGTTTATCTCATCTGCACACAGTCATCGCTTTACTCTGATGCTTTCCAAGAGTTTCTGCAAACGCACTTCATCTCCACGGAGACTCATGGAGAAGACTCGGGTGAGGATGGGCTTCTGAAAACTACCCCCCCATGTGCTTTCACTTGAGAGGGGCAACCACGGAGCTCAGGTGCTTCCCCCAGGCTCCCTGAAAGCCCCACCCTAGCTGATCTGACCCTGTTCTCCTTCCCCAGATTCCTAAAATGGGCCCATTTCATTTACGACGACCCACAACGTTCACGCGTGAAGACCCCCCCCCCGCCACCCCCCCGCTGCAGGGCGTTCTGCGGGCCTGGCCAGAGTGTCAGCGAGGGGGTGGGATGGACCACGAACCCACAAACATTCAAGGCCCAGGCACCCCCCTAGAGTTTCGGGGAGTTGTCTGATCAGGTGAGATGCACATTTCCCCAGAATCTGTGATGGGTAAGATGCCAGCCTATTCATCCCCTAAGAACAGGAAAGAGGTGCAAGGCTTTGTGGGGATTTGGGGGCCTGGGAGGACTTTTATTCCCCGCCTGGCACTGTGCTTCTGTCCCTGGTAAAGAAGGGGCACGTGTGCGAGGGCCGAGCAGCAAGCAGCCTTGGAGAAAAACACTAGTGAAGCAAGTTACAGTTCCGGGCATCTTGCCAGCCGGGCTGCCGTTGGTTAGGTTGTCTGGGACTCCAGCAGGTACGGCTTGGGCGCTGTGGCAGAGACAACCCAGGAGTGTCCCTAGGATTCTGGTGCCAGCGCTGGAAGGGGCAGGAATCAGACATACCCCATAGAGCACCAGCTCCAAGCAGTGCACACCGCACTCCTCCGGGTGGAGCCTCTCGCTAAGGAACAGCCTAGCGTGGCGAGGGCTCACCTGCCTGTTGAGAACATCTTGCAGCGAGCCACCTCCGCCGTGGCTCAGATCCCCACGCTACCTGTGTGGCCCGCCTATTCGCAGTCCGTCCACACGGGCTGTTGTTACTGCTCAGCCCAACACTGACACCATCCCGATGGAAACAGGGACAAACCAGAGCAGCCTGCGCTCTTGCGGGCGATCCCCCACAGGCCCTGGCCGTCAACGCTTTGTGCTGATGGGCTGTTCTAAAGGGATGGACCCTACGGCTGGGACAATGGGAAGCCGAGGGGTGATGATCACGAATAAGATGAGGCCCCAGCAAGGGGATGAACCCAGCTAAAGCCCACTGGGGCGTCGAGAAAGGGGCCGCTGCACCTCCCAAGGCGGGCGGCATGGCGCCAAGGATTCTGGGTTGCCCTTGAAGTACAGTGACCTGGTCAGCGCGGGGACAGCCTGTCCTGTGTTCGTGACCATACTCAAGGCAACGGCAAAGGAGTCTGGGGCCATGCCCCAGAGTTCCCAACTCACAAGGGATTGGCACACGGGTTGTATCGGCCCTCCCCTCTGAGCGAGGGTTCCAAATATGCCCCGGTGTGTGCAGACACTGCATCTGGCCTGAGCCACACTGTCCCGTCCCCACGCGAGCCAGGCTGCCACCATCAGAGAAGCTGAGTACCATGTATGGATACGTTCGTCACCCAGACGGTGACGGGGGCTCACATTTCACAGGCCATGATGTGGAGGCGCCACCTCCCCTGCAACCTGTTAAAAGCAGTGGTGGTGGACAGGAAAAATGGAAGAACAAAGCCAAAGATTAAGCTACTGACGAGTAGCATCACCCTGCTGGGTTCACTATCCAGGTTTTCATACATTTCAGTGATCACGTGGTTGGGCCCATTGCCCCCCCGGCCAGATTGGGGACCCCCGCAGAGGCACCCAACACCGACCCACGGACCTTAAAGGTTTGGGAGTGGCAGGAAACTGCCATCACCCCGACTCTCACCCTGGATCAACGGGCTGTGCTGCTGAGAACACCAAGCCCATCACACCTGGGAGGGGAACCGGCTGCCCGGGTTTGCGCCCGGCTGTCCCGCTGGGGGGGGTGAGGCACCACTCACTCTCCCTGGGATCCCATTACTTGGCCACACGCCGGAGCCGAGGAAACGCCCTCTGGCTGGAACGGTCCAGCCCCTCACGCCTGACCGCGCCAGTGTCCCGCCAGCTGTGGGGTGGGCACAACCGGGTCCAGTCCCTGAAGCCGAGGCTCCCTCTCTGTGAGGCCAGGCGGGCACACTCCGTTGCCCACAGGACGATCATTCGGCCGCCGTCTCTGCCCCCGCCATGGGCCCGGAGGACGCTACAGCACATGGGCCGGCCTTGACTAACCTCACCCAGCAAGCGGCAAGTGAGACCAGCAGAGCCCGTCCTCACTGGCCACTGCAGTGCCCCGGGGAGCAAACCGTCGTCCCGGGTGGAAGGCCTTGAACCTCACTGCTACCTCTCAGGGGGGCGCCCGTGCCAGCATCCAAACAGAGGTTGTGTCTTCATACCCGATGAGTCTGGTGATGTGTCCTCTTCATTAAGTCACACTGAGGACACAGGGCAAGGCCCTGAGTGCTCTGACCTCCGGCCTGGGGCACTTACTAAATGCATGGTTCGGATCACGGCGCTCTTGCTGGACATAGGTTGCTACTTATTTTGGGGGTTATTGTCTGAATCTGTGTGTTCTCTTGCATGTGCCCCTTCTGTCCCAGTGGCCTCTGCCTCCAATGCAGCCGGAAAACCACTGAGCGAGGCACGTCCATGCTCGTGGCGCCCCTTGCTGACCACTGGGGGCCCACCGTGGAATAGTGCTGTGATGCCGCTGACCCGGAGCTGGCCCCTCGCCCCGCCTGGTCGTTGGGATGTGCGCTCTGGGCCCCACTCCCATGAGAGCAGGAGCCGCTCGCAGGGCCGCAGCGTGAGGTAGTGAGGTGTTGAGACCCCGTCAGGACGATACCGGTGACAGGCCTGCGGAGGCCTCTGTAAACTTTAAGATGCTGGTGGGCAGGTGTGGGGATCCCCTCAACTGGCAGCGCCCAAGACCACCTCGGAAAGAAGCTCCTTGCTTGTCTCCCCTGCAACCCGCCACCCCGAGCGTCTGCCCCTCTCCTCCGTCTCTCACTGCCCTCCGTGTACGGGGGCCCCTTGTGACCCAGCGGCTGGAGGGGAGACACGCAGGGGCCCGGTTGGAGCGAGTCCATGTAGGGACTCTGGGCGCTGGGCATCTGGGCGCTGTGGACCACGAGTGGGGTGCCGGAATCGAGGGGCCACAGAGAGAACACTCTGCCTGGTGGCCAGCCTGAGTCTCGGTCTTAGGACTGGTTGCCGCAGGGTTGGGATAAAAGACTGGGCACATGGGGGCCCCAGGACCCGTTAGGTGGGTGGGCATGAGGAGAGGACCCTGGCCCGGGTGCCTGAGCCTTGGGTGGATGTCGGGGGGGGGCTGTGGCCCCTGGCGCAGGAAACGACGGAGAGGAAGGAGCAGGTGACAGGTAACGAACAGCCGTGGTTGGTGCACGAGTCCCGGGCTGCCACGCCAACGTCCCACACCCCGGCGGCTAACACAACAGGACCTGTCCTTGGCTCTGCGGGCCAGAGGCCCAGCACCAAGGGGCCTGCAGGAAGCCTGTAGGGGAAACCTTCCTAGCATCCCGTGGTTGCTAGCAGCCCTTGGCCTCCCTGGGCCTGGGGCCCCATCCCCACAACCTTTGCCTCCGTGGTCCCAGGGCTGCCTCCCCCGTGTGTCTCCCCGTGTCTCCTCTTTAAGGACACCAGTCACGTTGGGCGAGAACCCACCCAATGCCCTCATCCTAACCTGCTGCACCTGCACAGACCCCGTCTCCAGACGAGGCCCCTTTCACGGGCCCGGGTTAGGACTTGAACGTACCTGTCTGGGGAACATGACTGCCGTAGCAGATGGGCCATCTGCACGTGAACGACGACAGGGCTCCGTCGGAAAGTGCTGCTCGCCACGCCCCCGCGTACGCTGGTCGTGGGGCAGGGGACGGTGGCTCCTGGCTGGCACCCCTGGGTTTGCAATGCTTCTTCCCGGGGAATTTGGACAGCAGGTGGCAGAGTAGCCCGCACGCACGGGGCGTTCAAACCAGAGCGCCTTGCACAGCGGGAGATGAGAACCTAAGCCTTCTCTTTCCAGGAGGACTGGGAAGTGAGGATTCTTATCTCATCTGCCAGATGTTGTGGCTTAGTGTTTTATGAACTCAGTGGGCCCCACCTTTGATGTCTGTCTCTGAATGGAAGCAGCGTTCAGGGGCACGAGGGGCCGGGCTGGTGCAAACAGGAGCCCCAACGGGTGGGATCTCAGAGCTCTGGGCACACTAGCCCCCCCCGTGTTGGAGGTTAATGTGTAGCCCAGAGAATATTCCCCTTCGCAGGGTCCATGGGCCGAGCTCATTTTCCAGAGACAGTGCAATCTGGGTGAGACCTCTCCTTCCTGGGAGGGACTGGGGCTGCCCCCAAGGCTGGCTGGTGCTTGGAGGCTGTCGTGGCCCCCAGGGACCCGTGTAAGAGCCGTCAGGTGGTGTACTGCAGACTGCCCTTCATCTTTGGCTTTGGCAGGTACAGCAGAAGCAGGGACAATGTCGACAAACACCCTTCCCAGCAGATGGGGGGCTATGGCCTTGGGGACCAAGAGGGCAGGTTTCCAAACGTACTTTAAGGCAAATCAGCAGATTTGGGGAACTGGAAGGGACAGTTCTCTTGCGGTTTCTAAAAGCTGAGTTGTTTTGATGGCAACGTCTGTCACATCCGCTCTCGACCAGAACGATGGTTTTGCTCTGCCTCCACCAAGACGCCCACTTTCCTGGGGCCCAGGTGCCCGGAGGGCTGTCTCCACACCTGCAGGAGTTGCCACCACAGCAAGATGGCAGGACCTGTGAGAAGGTCTGGCTTTGACAGGCTGCCTTTGGGTGAGCTGGAGCCAGGAGGACTGGGGTTGGGGGCCAGGAGCTCTTGGAACGCACACCAGCAAGGACTGGAGTGTCAGTTCTGGTTCTGGTCAGCACAGCAGGTGCAGGGCAAGGGGGACACATCCTCCCTTGTTCCCGAGAAACGCAAGGGCTGCCCCGCAGAGAGCACGTCCAGCAACAAGGTTCTGCATCTCCCAGTCTTGCCTTCCAGAGGAGCCTCTGCTCTCTCAGTGCCCAAGAGCTGCTGAGATGCCTGGCGGGAGGGGTCCTCTGGCATGCCCCGTGGATGGCCAGCTCCCCTCTAGGCCAGAGGCCCCACGGGCAGGCCTGGGCTGTCTCGCCACAGCTTGGGCTGGCTTCCTGTGGCTGCTGGAAAAAGTCCACAGATGGGGTAGCTAAAACAGACCTTTCTTCTCTGGTTCTGGAAGCCAGAAATCTGAAATCCAGGTGTGGGTGGGGCTGCTTCCCTCTGGGGGTGTCGAGGGACGTCTGTCCAGGCTTCTCTCCTTCCTTGCTCCCAAGGGTTGCTGCGACCTTCGCTTGGAGTCCCAAATCTCCCTCTATTCTCCATAAGGACACCTGTCATTGGGTCCAGATGTCATCCCGACATCTTTAACTTAATTACATCCACAAAGATCCTTTTTCCAGATCCAGTCACATCTGCAGGTACTGGGGGTTAGAACATGGGTATATCCTTTTGGAGACACAATTCAGCCCACAATACCGCTGCACCCCAACCCCTGTTCCTTTGTGTGAATAGGTAGTTTTTTGCTCTTGCTGTGGCAGGTAATCTCAACCACCCTGGAGCCATTTCGGGACCCCACCAGTCTGTTCACCAAACAGCAGTAGGAGTCAAGACCGAGTGGGAACCCACTTCGGAGGCACCACTCTGCTGTTTCTGGTTCACACGTGAGGACTGAGGAAGAGAAAGACCATGTCCAGGGCCCCACACAGGACACAAGACCCGTCCAGGGGTCTGTAGCTTGTCAGCAGAGGGGGCCCCGACCCAAGTGCCTGCTCCAGAGTCCCATCCTGCCCACCCTGCTGGTTTTAGCTTCTTTGGTTTCAGTTTCTCTTCTGGGGCAAATAAGGAGGTTTAGGAATGAACTTCAGAACCAGCTGCCTGAAGCCTGCCCATTGAACGGGCAAGATAGTTGGCAGAGGCTGTCAGTTGCCATCTAGGATCGCCCGCATCTCCGGCTCCAACCGCAATGGTGCTGACTCACTGCGCCCCCTCCCAGTGTTGAGCGGCCCTCTGCCTCCAGGCTGGACAGAGGGGACTGGTGGGCGTGTGGGGGATTCAGAAGACGGTGAACTCACCCTGCTTTGTACTGAATTGTGTCCCTCCCAAACGCAAACGTTGAAGCCCTAATTCCCAACGCGCCTGTATTTGAATCAGGGCCTTTCGGGAGATAATCAAGGTCAATGAAGTCATAAGGGTGAGGCCCTGATCCTCTAGGGCTGGTGCCTTCTAAGAAGAGGAAGAGACAATGGAGCGTTCTCCCCCTGCCACGCCCCTCTCTGCCAGGTGAGGACAGAGAGAAGGCACCCTTCTGCAAGCCAGGAAGAGGGTCCTCACCTGGACCCTGCGGCAGGCACCTTGCTCTTGGCCTTCCAGGGAACTGGGAGGAAGTGTCTGTGTTTGGCCTGCTGGGTCTGTGGTATTCTGTTCAGAACAGATTTGCTGCCCCTCTAACCACTCTATGTGCTTAGTGGTTTTTTCAGATTTCCAGGCAGCACAGTAGGGGGTTTACCTAAGGTTCCCAGAGCCAGACCCCTGTGTTCAGTTCTCAGATCTGCACTTTACAGCCTGGGTGACTTGGGGTGCTGCTCCCCACTCTGACCTCAGTTTCCCCATCTGCACAGCAGGGAGGCAGCAGGGCTGCCCTGGCAGCCCCGGTCCCCAGATGACTATAAACCTCCAGGTGATGAGGAGGGGTCAGAGAGTTGTTGGGGGTGGGGGGTGGGGCGTGGGGGAGGGTTGGACAGCCGCTGGTTCCCTCCTCCCAAGTCCCCCTCCCCCCAGCCAGGGTTCCTGTGCTTTTGTATGAGGGCGAGGTGAGGGCCAGTCACTTGGACCACATGAAGTGGTGGACCAATAAAGCCCCAAGAAAGAGGGCTTGCCAGCTTCGGAAGTGAGCCTCACCACCGGCTCTGGGCCTGGCAGGGGCTCTCCCTCCGCACAATGTGTGACTAACGGGGTGCCTAACTCCTGGTTCTACCCAGGCTGCACCTTCCCCTGCTCTTCAAAAACCTCCTGTTTCCACCCCAGGGACCCCCTGACCTCCTGGGCCCTGAAGCCCCTGGTCCTCAACCCTGGAGTTAGTGAATTCCAAACCAAAACCAGGTTGGTTGGTTGGTTGGTTTTTAAAGTAATATACGTCCAACATGGGGCTTGAACTCAAGACCCAGAGATCAAAATTTGCATGCTCTACTGATTGAGCCCGCCAGGTGCCCCAAACCAGGTGTACACGGAAATAAATCCTCCAGAGGGAGACTCCTGCCCTCGATGGCCTCTGGGAAGCAGGCACCCCCTGACTTCAGGCCACTGGCCAAGAATACTCTGCGCAGAATGAGTGTAAAAATGTCCAGGGCGTGATCGGTGACCAACCACGGGGGTGCCCAAAGGGGAGTGTCCAGAGGCACACGGAGGGCTGCAGAGGCTACCCCCACCCCCCCCCCCCCTCCCCCCCCTTCCCCAGCAAAGGAGGGGATAGGGCACCGGGGTGACAATCGACGGAGTGTCCGCGGAGACTTAAGAGGGACGGAGGGCCGAGGGCTGCCCCTAAAGACGGGCGCATGGGACCGAGGTCCGTCGGAGTTGGTCACTCGGTCGCAGGGGACCTGGGACTTGCAGCCTGAGAGGGGCGGGAGCGCGAAGGCTGGGGGCGAGGACCCGCGGAAGGCAGGGGGCGGGGCTGGAAGCGGCGGCCTAGGCGGGGCCAAGGCGGTGGGCGGGGCCCGGGCGGGGGTCCGGGCCGGGGGCGTGGCAAACGCGGGCCGGCCTCTGGCGACGGGGCTGGGCGCTCAGTGTCGCGCGACGCGGACGCCGGCCAGGCGGGAAGCCGGACCTTCCGCACCTGCGGCGCCCCGGGGCTCGGCGGGCCCGGCGCGGGCACCTGCGGCTGCGCCCTGCGCGTCCCCGGGCCATGGCGCACGTGGAGGCGGCGGCTCCGAGGGCCCCCCGGGGCCTCCTGTGAGCGGGGGACCGGAGCGGGGACCCGGCGCGGGGCCGCGGGCACGATGCCCGTCTTTCCGGAGGCGAGGGCGGCGGGGTGCGCGGTGGCCCTGGCCCTGGTGCTGCTGCTTCCCGCAGGGCCAGCGAGCGCCCTGCTCCGCCTGCAGCTCGGCCTGTGAGTAGCGGGGTGGGGTGGGGGGCCCCGCTGGACGGCGGGAGCCCGGGGCCCCGGGGCAGCTTTGTCCCTGGGGCTCTGACAAGGTTGGGCTCTTTGCCGTAACTGGGGAGCGTCGGGGCTTGGGTCTGGGGGCGCTTCGGTAGCAGGGCCACCTCCTCCTTCCCTAACCCCGTCCGTCTGCCTCCACTCTGTAACGTGCGTCCGCGCTCTGGCAGACGCTGCACTCCAGTCGGGGTCCTTGCGGGCAGAGAAAGCAGGAAGGAAGCAGCCCCTTCTCACTTCCTTCCAAAGCCTGCCTCCAGGGGCCTGGGGGGGGGGGCCTGTGCAGGGGCGGGGTGCGCCCAGACGGGGGGCCCCTGGACGTGGTGTATGTGTTAAACACGTGCGTGTTGGGGCTGAGAGACAGGAGAAGAAATTCAGTACCAGAATGGGCAGGAAGAGAGGGTCAGGGAGCCAGCTGAGATGAATTTCAGTTTTGAAAGATGATTCCCCAATGGGCCGTTTAGCGGTCTCTCTTCAACAGCAGATCAATCCTTGCACTGGCCTCTGACGAAAGCTGGTGCCAAAGTGAGCCGGGGAAGGGGAGGAGGAGGAGAGGCTCCTGCTGGCAGCCCCCCACCCCAGGGCTCCTGCAGGGTGCTGGGCCTGGGGCCTGCCCAATGCGGACAGGCTGCCGAAGGCTTCAGCGGGCCAGGCAAGTGGCCCGGCCTGGGTTAGGGACCCCTGCCCAGCACCTGGCCGTGCAGGATGGTCACTTTCAGGCAGAGCTGGGGGAGGGCCATTCCAGGCCCCAGGACCCCCACCCGGGGTCTTGCTTTGCCCCAAGGGGGAAGGTTTCCTTGTGCCTTTTTCAAAGGAAAAGGGGGCCTCTGCATCCAGAAATGTGAGTGGCCTGAGTCCCGACTTCTCCGCGTGACTGCTGCTGGACATTTTTCTTTCCTGCGATCCCAGTGAGTTTGTTTGTCCAAGGGAAGCTGCAGCCTCGGAAGGATTCTCACAGTGGCGGTCTGGCCACTCAGCCTGCCTGCTCTTTGCAGGGTTAGCCAGGGACTTCCAAAGGCCCAGACTCCTGGGAATTCCAGGGTGCTGGTCAGGTGGACAGCTGCTGAGCCCATGCGGACAGAGGGCTTCTCCTTAAGAGGGGGCTTCTGTCCCAGTGTGCTTGTGGAGATTGCTTGTCACCCCTCCTCGGCCCCTTTTCCTGAGTCACCGAGGAGCGGAGCTAAAGGCCTGTGTCCTGAGGTTGGCCTGCTCACCTGGGGCTCCAGGAAGCCTCTGGCCCGGCTGGGGTGAGCGTTTCAAACCAGCGGCTAGTGTATTGCCTGAGACCTCCTTCTCTTCCTGCTTCATGCTCTCCCCAAAGCCTCCTCTCCCTCTCTCTTCCTCCTTTCCCCTCTCAGGGAGCCTCCCACGTGGCAAGGGTGGCTGCCCCTCTGGAGACCTGTGTCCCTGTTTCTTGGTGGGGCGTCTGTTCTCAGGTTGCCCCAGGCATGTTGAGCTCTGTGACACCTCGGGGTGCATCTTCCTCGGCTCCGCTGTCTCTGGTTGTCTCTGAAGCAGCTGGTGCAGGCCCCAGCATGCAGTGGGGCCACAGTGGGCACTGCTGGCCAGCTGAGTGCGTGAGGGAAAGCACCCTTCTGCGAGACCCCAGAGAGGGGGAAGCTGCTGGGTCCTGGAGGTGCCAGAATTTGCTCCTTGCACCCCAGAGGAGCAGGGGACGGGGCCCGGAGAACAGCAAGGGTTCCAGAAAGTGCTTTGTCCGTGCTGGTCCCGTGCCCCCTGCCACCCTTGCCTTGGGGGAGATGTGATGAGCCTGCAGGGCCTGGCACAGGCATCCCCACCCTCTGTGGCTAGCTTTCCTGAACCCCTTGGTGGGCCTCTGGGGGAGGCAAAGAGAAGAGGGGTGCCGTGGTTGGGGGGCTCCCACTGACTCACAGCCCTGGTGCTCAGGGGGCCTTTGTGGACCCTTGGGAGCCTATGGCTGGTTCTTTGGCTCCCACTGGCCGACCATGTCCAGATTCAAAACCCTGCAACCTGTCTTTATGTATTTATTTGTGTCTCTGAAGTGTATTTCTCTGGAAGAATGGTTGGCTTTCCTTCCTGGGGCCTGGAATGACTGCTTACTCCACGCGGGGCTGGCCCAAGGCTACTGGCTGGGCTGGGGAAGCAGGGTCGGGACAGGGAGATGGTGTCCCCACACAGTGGAGCTCGACCTGGCCACTGTCTGAGGCTGCGGGGTCCCAAGCTCCATGCTGCACCCAGGCCAGGGGAACGTGTGTTCAGAGGCCCGCTGTGGGGTTCAAATGGGGAGCCTGTAAGAACAGACGTGATGGAGACGACTCTTCGTCGCCTAGCCCTCCTTCTGGACCAGGGGATGTGTGTGGCCTGGCTTCCCCAGCCCCCTCCCTGCCCTGGTGTCCCCATCCTCACCTCCTCACCTTGGGGCCATCGTCCGGGGGCCATCAGGGCCTGGAACCGCCTACCCGGGAGGGACGCTTCTCAGACCCACCTTCACCCCGGCCCTGGGCAAAGGCCACCAGCCTCCAGGAGCCCCTCTCTGCCAGGGAGCAGATGTCCGACAGAGCTGTGTTCACTTTGTAGTCTGGGAATTGCCTTCCCTCCCCAGATGGGAAGCAGGAGCCGACTCGGGCGACACTTCAGTCTCTCTGTCTGTTCCCTCCCCCATCCCGCCTCCTCCACCCCACAAATGGAAAAGCTGGCGGAGGTTATGCTTGTGAAGGACTGGGAACTCCCCAGAGGAGAGCGTTCCGGCGCTCACCCCCGGCCCTGTGGGGCCAACGGAGAACCAGCAAGACTGAGGCTGTTCTCAGGGCTGTGGAGAGAGGGGGGAGCCAGGCGGCCCTGCAGGCCTTGGGGAGGAGTGACGCAGGTGCCCCGGGGTGGGGGCAGGGCACGGGCGAGTGACCCTCGGGAATGACCCCGCAGGGCTGCTGTGGGACCCTCAGGACCCTCACGGTGGCTGTGGTTTGAGGAGGGCCCGGAAAGCAGAGGGGTCTTCCGAGGAGAACCCAGCCCACCCCATCCTCTTCTGCAGAGAGCTCTGGCTGGTCTCACAGACTTGCGAAGCTTTGCCTTCTCTCCCGGACTTTGTGAAACTTGCCTGTGTGGGGACCACCCTGGTCCCTGAATCCGGGCGTGCCTGGGGCGAGCGGCGCCCCTCCCCTCGCCTCCCCTCCTGGAGCAGGGCTGGGCCCCTTCTGCCTTCTCAGCCACCTCCTCCTTCCTGAGTGTGGCATGCTCCTGTCCATTCGTTCGCCTGTGGGGGCTCCTGGGGGCCGAGGAGCCACTGAAATCGCAGGGCCCTGGCTGAGCACCCCCCCGCCCCGCCTTCCCTGGAGGCTCCCCTGCTTGCTCTGCTTGTCCTGGCCGGAGCGAATCCCACCCGGCCGGGCGCCCAGCACCTGCGGCTCAGGGCCATCTCTGAGGCCGGCCTGGCTGCGGAAGAGGGGGCCTGGGATGGGAGTCACATGAACGCAGAGTTGACCTCGCTGTTCCTATGGACCCCCCGGTGCCCTGTGCAAGGCGGCACCGGTATCTATACTTTGGGGTTTGGGCAGGATTAGAGTAACCCTGTGGGCAGCTTGGAGCCCCTGCATGGAGGATGCTCAGATAGGACCCTTGAGCCTGGGCCTGCTGCAGGCTTGGGAGGGGCCCCGGCCTAGGGACCCTGCTGTGGGGCCTGGCCATGGTCTGGACCCCACCCCGGATGGCTCCACGCCCCAGGGTGGGTGTGCAGGTGGCCTGGGGCCTGCTGGCAACTGGTGGCCGGGGCGCTGACATCTGTCCTCTGTCCCAGGCCCCACGTGTGTGCCGAACAGGAGCTGACCTTGGTGGGCCGCCGCCAGCCCTGTGTGCAGGCTTTCAGCCGAACCGTGCCCGTGTGGAAGCCGGGCTGTGGGCGGCAGGCATGGTGCGTCGGCCACGAGCGGAGGTATGTGCCGGGGTCCCTGGGTCCCGAGTGGGAGCGGGGTGGCGGGGATGGGGGGCTGTCCTGATCTCGGGGCCTTCTTCATGCAGTGGGGGCCCTGCAGGGAGGAGGGGACTCTGGGAGGGGTGCTCTGAGGGGGACAGGGATCCCGTGGGGCAGGCGGGGACCCCAGGGGGGAGGTTGGCCATATGAGAGGGGAAAAGCAGGTGCTCAGCCTGCTAAGTTCTGCGGGACTGCTGCAGCCGAACCCCTGGGCCTCATTCCCAGAAGAGCCAGTGCGAAACATTTTATTGCTCAAGATTTTATTTCAAAGTCAAATTAAGGAGTGCCTTTGCATACCTCTCCACTTTTTATAGACTCAGGCTCTGGAATCTGTACGATTGCAAAGCTGGGCAGTGGAGGGGCCTCAGCTCGGGCAACTCCCCTGGCCGGAAGCAGCAAGGCCTCCAGGTTAGGTGCGGGGAAGGCCGGAATGGGCCTCAGATGGGGCATGGTGTCCAGCTTCGCAGCGAGGCCTTTGGGGGTCGCCTGTGTGATGTCCTCCGTGTGGGGCGTGAACTCCCTCCCTGGGATCTTGGTGGTGTCTGGGTCTGGTGTCCGTTGCCCCCCAGTGAACCTCTGGTGCTCAGGACGGCCCTGCAAGTATGAAGGGTCCTGCATGAGCGTCAGGGGCCTGATGCTGAGAAACCCAGGGAAGGAAGACAGCTCCCCTCGCGCTTCCCCCAGAGAGGCACTCTGAGCAGTGTCCCCAGCCACTCACGGTGAAGCCGCCAGGAGCCCTGTGGCCCCTGGGCTGGAGAGTTGGGTGGGTGGCTGTGCTGAGAAGCACCCAGTCTCCCTGTCGCTGGTCCCAGTCTCCCTGTCGCTGGCCCCAGTCTCCCTGTCGTTGGCTCCTGGTCTCCCCATTGCTGGTCGCGGTCTCCCTGTTGCTGGTCCCAGTCTCCCTGTTGCTGGTCCCGGGCTCCCCGTCGCTGGCCCCCGGAGTCCCCGTCACTGGCCCCCAGGCTGGCCTGGGTGGGGTGGGAGCAGCGTTTCCAAAGCATCTGGGTGCCTTCAGTGTCCTGATGGGGCGTCTGGGGCCCTGGGAGCGAAGCCCCCCTGTCTGGGAGGACCTTGCTGCCCCGTTATGTGGGGTGGGGGCCGCAGGGTCTCTGCCATGCCTCCTGCCCTGGTGCAGAGGGGAGGGAGTGTGCATTCTCTGTCAGGGTCTTCTGGGAAGGCTCAGGAGGGGCCGCGTGCAAAACAGGTTCTGGGCATCCTCGCCTTGCCCAGCTCCAGGTGTCTGGGACCCTCCCTTTGGGTTCAGCATGAACAGTTTGGGTCCCTGGCCTGTTTGGGGGGGGTGGCTGCCCGGTCTCCTGGGTTGCAATGCAGCTGGGATTCACCCCACCCTACACGGGCTGTTCCCCCCCCAGCCCTCCACTCCGTGTGAATGAGAGCTGTCTCACCACCTCTCTGTCCCATGGGGTTTCCTGAGACCTGCCCCAAGCACTTTCTGGGCCCAGCCCCACTTCCCTTCTGTGGGGCTCCTGGCTGCGAATGGGTTGTGTCCCTTCCCATGATGCCGCAGCGGAGCCCAGCATGCTGGCTATGGGCAGTTGCCCGAATGCCTCGTCCAGATGTTCCTCCGGCGGCTGTCGTAGCTGTGTGGCCTCTGGCTGGCACGCTCCCCTTCCTCCTTCAGGAATGCACAGAGGCTCTGGCTTCCCTGGGAGGAGGGCCCTGCCCCCGGCCCCCCTTCTCCCCATCTGCCAGCCCAGGGGCCAGCTCTCCTAGCGCATCAGGAGCATCTCCCTGACAAACCACCAGCCAGCACAGGCCGTGCCGGGCCTGAGGAGCCCCCCAGGCTACGTCAAAGGCCCCCTGCCCTTTTGGCGGGGAGTGGTCCATGCAAAGGGAGGAGGAGGGAATGCTTGGAGGCGCCAGGAGGCCACACGGAACCCCTCCCTCCAGGCCTGTCCCCCAGATCTCCTCCCCTGGGGCCCAGGCTCCATGGGGCCTGCAGAAGGTGGAGATGTGTGCACCAGCCTGGTACCCCTGTCCCCCTGTCGCCCCTGGCCCTGCTATCAGCCAGCTTCCTGGCTGTGGCCAGAGCCCACATGAGGTGTCCCCTGTGAGCTGTTGCACCCACCCTCCTCCGTGAGCTGTGTCCCCTGTGAACTGTCCCATGTGGGCTGCAGGGGAGTGAGGGGTCGGCTCTTGGGGGGCTGAGGGGGCAGTAGGCCCACAGGTGCCTCAGAGGGTCTCTAACTTCTGAGGGTGGGGGGAGGTGGCAGATGGGCCGATTGTCTCCGTTCTCCGGGTGACCGCGAGGAGCAGCACGTAGCCCCGGGAGAGGGATAAATATTTACGATGGAAGGACCCAAACACTGTTTGCTTTGTCAAATACTGTCCACCGCTGTGGTCGGTTTCTCTTCAGGCAAGTGGATTCATGTCCTGCCAAAGTGGTGTTTTGCAAAGCTCCCCCCGAGCTGTTGTGTGCAGCGTGCGCGCATGAACTCCTACTTCCGGGAAGGGGCCTTGTTGGTTTGTGGGGTCCCTGGGTTTCCCACGGCTCCCCCGGGCCAAGCCCCAGCGAGCAGAAGGGTGTCACGTCACTTGGAAACGGCGGTCCAGGCCCTCGGGCCACTCCTGGGGCTCAAGGGTCCTTGACCCCATGGCTGTTGGCTGGGCTCCCGGCCACCGTTCCTACAGACAGTGGTGGGGCGGGGTGGCTGTGTCTGAAGGCTGTGGGTGGCCTCGGGGCATCCCCTTCCTCTTGTTCTGCTGCTCTCTCTGCTCAGCCTTTGCGGGAGCTGCTCCCGTCCTGAGCAGGAGCTGGCCTGGGTCCAGGGGTGCAGGTAGGAGGCCCTCCCCTGAGAGGCCCCCCTCCCCCACTCCCCCTGCTCCTCTCTGATCTCAGCCCTGTATGCTGGTCACACTCCGGTTCTGCTGCTGCTGTCCACGCACTTCTCCCGGTCACCCTGTCTCCTCAGCTCAGCCCTACGCTCCTCGGGGTGGGGGAGGGGCCCTCGCGGACGCCCCAGGGCCGTCCTGCTGTCCACTGGTGGACTGAGAGCCTGGGGTCGGAATTGGCACTGCCCGCCCACTGGGCCCCAGGAAGCCACGCTTGTTCCCAAGCTGGACACTTGGAGTCTGACCCCCAAGCCCTCAAATCTGGCCTGGTGATGAGAGCCAGATGTGGGGTGTTATGCCCGTCCTGACGCCAGCCCGGAGCCGGGCCCGCAGCAGGGGTGGAGAGGGAGCGGGGTAGCACCCCCCGTGCCCAGCCAGCTGGGGCCAGTCACGTGTCCCCTGCTCCTGCTGACCCTCTTCATGCGGATGCGGCTCTGCTTTAGGTGCAGACCTTCTACCCGCTTCCGAGCCTCAGCCTGCTCAGCTTGAAATGGGGCCGGTCAGAGGATCATCGTGGGGAGTGGTGGGTGAGAGCCTAAAGCCGCGGGACATGCCACCAGCGCTGTGCCCGCACAGGACATGCCACCAGCGCTGTGCCCGCACGGGACATGCCACCGGCGCTGTGCCCGCACGGGACATGGCACCGGCGCTGTGCCCGCACGGGACATGCCACCGGCGCTGTGCCCGCACGGGACATGGCACCGGCGCTGTGCCCGCACAGTAAATGTTGCCCTCTCCCTTCTTTTCTAGAACCATCTACTACACAGGCTACAGGCAGGTATATGCCATGGAGGCCCAGACCGTGTTGAGGTGCTGCCCAGGGTGGAGCCAGCAGCCTGGAGACCAGGGCTGCCTCTCCCGTGAGTGTCCCTCCCCCGACCCTGACCCTGAATCAGTGCGTCGGAAGAGGCCATGTCTAACGGGGACGCCCCCTGGCACGGCGCAGTGCAGACCTCGTTTCTGCACTTGGTGGCACTCATCACAGCATGGGAACCTTCCAGGGCCGCACGTCCCCCCACTGCGCCCCCCTGAAGGCTGTTAAAATGGAATAAGAAAAGAGGAACAGTGAACCCACAGGCTGTTGGGGCAGGGGCCGAGGAGACAGGGCTGGGGCGGGTGGGGGCTCCGAGCAGAGGGTGGGGGGATGCCTGCCAGTGCCCGGGTGCCTGGCATCAGGAGGGGGTGTGAGGGTGGCCCTGGACCACGTGCTGCTGTCTGTGGGCTCAGCTGCCTCTTGGGGGTCATGTCATGGAGCGTGCCCCTCCCCTGCCTGCCCCACCATAGCCACGCCCTTGCTCTTGGGGCTTTCTTCTCTGTTCCCAAGTGGGCCCAGGGCTGGGCATTGGGCCCCTGGCCTCTGTGGACAGTTGTTTGTGAGACAGTAGCTCCTGTCCTGCCTCTTGTCCCGGTGCCCTGGGCCTCGGTCTCTCCTCCGCCTCGTGGGGGTGTGTCACTGCCTCCCTCAGAGGGGGGGTCCTGATAGCTGCAGGAGGGAGGGGGACCCCTGTGTCAGCACACATGAGCCTCACTGTGAAGCCTCTGTTTCATAAACTAAATGGGGCTCACAGCTGTGGAGTCTGGCTGCGGGGGGTATTTGGGAGGCTGTTTCTGGCCTGTAGGTGTGGGCGCAGGTGGGTGTGGGCGCAGGTGGGTGTGGTCGCAGGTGGATGTGGGGACAGATGGGTGTGGGCACAGGTGGCCCGAGAGTGGGTGTGGCACAGGTGGGTGGGCAGTGGGGCTGATGGGGTACGAGGTGCAGTATCCCTTCCCTGGGGAGGTGGTCCCAGAGGTCTGGCCCCTCCTGAAACAGTGACACGGCACTCCCTGACGTGAGGTGAGGGATGGGGCCACGCAGTGGGGGTGGCTGGGGGTCCCAGCTCCCCCATGCTGGGACAGGATGTATTCCAGCCTGTCTCTCGGCCCCGGGTCCCTCTGCACACAGGAAACATGGGAGCAGCTGAACGGGGGCAGAGACGGTTTTGCACGAATTCCAGTGGGGAAAGGGGAAGAGAAGGAGGCTGGTGCTGTTTTTCTGGAAGAGGAAATGAATAATTCTCCCCAGGAAGGGAGCAGGGAGGAAGAGGAGAAGGAAGCAGCTCTGGCTTCCCTCGTGGGCAGGGTGGATGCCCAGATGCTGGCCGGCGGGAGGTGCCCCAGACCCCCAGTTCCCGGCAGCAGCCCTTCTCCCCACGCTCTCTGATCCTGGTGGTGTGTGTGTTCCCTGCTTCTGGCTTCTAGGAAAACAAAGGAGTCTGTTGACTGGGGGTGCAGGGTAGAGGTCAAAGCCGAGGGCCCTGGTTTCTGCTGTGAGATGGGGTTCCTCAGGCCTGCCAGAGGCGGCCCTAGTAATCTGGTGAATGGTGGGGGCAGGCAGAGGAGGCAGGGGCCTACGGCACGGGGTGGGGTTGCGGGGTGGGGAGCATAGCCTTTTTATACCTGAGAAGGGATGTGGATGCCCAACCACATGGCCAGCCCAGGGTGGGGGGCCCTCTGGGCTTGGCTTCCTGGGCTGGGGGGAGAGGGTGTGTGCACTCTCATGGGCAAGGGCGGGGAGCCAGGGTGCAGGTCATGATTGGTACTGCAGTGTTCCCAGCATCCATACTCCTGAACTGGGTTCGGATGACCCTCGGTTTCTCCTGTGTCTTGGAGTGACCTTCCCAGGGTCAGGGCTGGGGAGGAGTGGCAGGGCCCAAGGGTCAGCCAGATCCTGGGAGGCCAGGTTGGAGACAGGCCCCAAATGCTGACTTTTCAGGGATGGGAGGCCAATTTCAGCACAGGTCCTCAGGCCCTGACAGTCTCTCCTTTGCAGTCTGGCTCAGCGTGCGCTCCTGGGCTGTCCTGTGGCTCTGTCTGCCTGCGCTGGTAGCCAGGAAGGACAAGCTGGCTCTGCTTTGGCCTGGCCAGCTAGCAGGAGGGGGCGGGTATGTGGCAGTGGGGAGATCGCTGGCAGGTGGGACCTAAAGCCGCCCAGGGCAGCCGTGGCCTTGCAGAGGTGGAGAAGCCGGGCTGGGGACAGGGCTGTAGTGGTGAGCAAATGAGGATGTCTCAGCCACAGGGACTGGCCTTGGGGGTCCAGTTTGCGCCGTTGGCCTGGAGACACAGACAGGGTCTCCACATGTGTCCTGAACTTGAGGCTTGGGCTTTCTTGATTGTTTGTTTTTAAAAAAAACATTTTCGTGCAGGACTTACTTATTTCTGTGTTTGGATTTTATTTGAAAGCTCTAGGAAAAGCTCTGTGATCTGGCCTCTCACCCTCTTGTTGCCCCAGGGTCTGGGTCACTGGCAGGTGAAGGGGAGGGCGGGACAGGGAGGCTCATGTGGGGCAGAGCCTGAGCCTGGGACCCTGCCCCCCAGGGGTGGCTGTTGCTCAGCTCTGGGGAGTCAGGGGGCCTGGCAGGGAGGCCGGTAGCGAGCAGATGATGGGTTGCGATGGGGGGTACAGAGCCAGCTGGGGCTTCGATGTGTGGGTGGGCAGGGCAGGCCCGCAGGGACGTGGGGGTTGGAGGAAGTGCAGCAGAGGCAGTGGGGCGGGGCGGGGGGCTTGCAGAGGAAGGCAGAAGAAGTGGCCGGAGAAGGTGGGCTTCCTGCTGTGAGCTGAGCCCTTGGGGTCACTGGGTCACTTTGTTTCCCTGTCCCAGGTGGAGCAGGTGCCCGGAGCCCCCAGCCCCTCAGAAGCCCTGCCCTGTGAGGTCAGGGGAGAGTCTGCGGTGGCCCCCTTCCTGCCGGCTTGCCTGTGGGTGCCTGGAGGCTGGGTCGGGGCCCTCTGAGCTCCTGAGCACGAGCAGTGGCTGGGGTGCTGGGCCCCCACTTGGGAGAGGTGCCCACTTCCTGCAGAGGGGCCTGGGGGTCAGGAGTCTCTGGGTTTGGCCCTTCCCCCATCCCTGTACCATTCCCCCAGTCTCAGTCCAGGCTGTGTCTGCAGTCAAGGGAGACCGGGTTGGGCCGGGGGCAGCCCCCCCCCCCTCCCGCTGCTGACATCCCCAGCCCGGCCCCGCTCCACCAGCCGTGTGAGACGTCCTCGCTTCGCGTGACCTGGAACCGCACCTGCGTGCGGGACACCGTCAGGGCCCCTGTGGGTTCGTGTGGGAGTGAGGAGAAGACGTCATGCTGTGTAAGAGGGTGACAGGAAGCTCCTAGTGGCCACTGTGATTTCTCAGAGGCCCACTTAGCAGCGTGTGTGACCTGGAGGTGAGCAGAAAGGAAAAGTGCTAGCCGGGTGGGGCGGCATTGCCTGGTGACCAGGGGCCTTCCTTGGGTCTGTGTGGTACACATGCGCCCCGTGGGCAGCTGGGCGCTGACCTCTTCTGCTGTTGGGGTGCCAGATTCCTGCCTGGTGCCTCTCTCAATTCCATGGCCATCTCAGTGGGGTGCAGATTTTCCTGGACCCACCCCAATTCCCTGGGCCCTGGGTCCCCCTCATCAAGGGGGGGGGCTGAGTGTGAAGGCACTGCATGCAGACTCCTACATGGATGCACCCAGGAATGAGGGGCCAGGAAGATGCTCTGTGGCTCCCTGCTCTAACTCTGTGCAGGCTGAGCCCTGGCCATCTGAGGAGGCCAGTGGACGGAGAGGCAGAGCCTGAGCAGGTGCCAGGAGCTGCACCGGCGATGAGGAATGGGAAGGGGTTCTGTGGTCCAGGAAGCTCCGCATAAAGCACAGTGAAGCAGGATCCATCATTGCAGGACTTATCAGAGCATTTAACATGCTAATGTGTCCTGTGGGTTCCTGAGAAGGACTATGTAGTATTTTCCAAACCAATTCTTTCTTTAAAAAGATACAACAAAGTTGAAAAAATAAACAGTGTCCCTAAAGCATGCGCTGGGAAAGTGACCCAGGCGGTCCGCTGGACGATCATTTGTGTGGGGCCGACAGCATGTCCTGCGCTGTGCTCAGGCGTGGGAGGGTGGCAGTGGCAGAGACTGGGCCTGGCCCTTCCTCCGTCGGAGCTGCTGTCCTGTGGCAGCAGACACGCGGGCAAGCGCGCGTGCGGTTCTGGGTTCAGTGCCAGCCCGTGAGCTGCACTCCGGAGAAAGCTGAGGTGGGGGAGGGGCGTTGGCCAGGAGGGGCTGGGCGGGGCTTGAAACAGCTCGGGTTTACTCTCTGGAGGCTGGATGTGTGCCATCCACGTGTGGGGGATCCTTCCTGCTTGGTCCTGGGCCCTCCTTGGCGTGAGGCCGCGGCAGCCCCCTGCTGCCCGCGTGTCCTCCTCTGTCTCTAAGCGGGGCCTGCCCGAATCCGTGTGAGCTTAGTCCCTGCCTCAGTCACGCCCGCAAAGACTGTTTCCAAACGAGGTCACTTGCTGAGGTCCCAGGGCCCTTGTGAGGACAGGGAGCCTGTGCAGGGTCTGACTGGGGGAGGGACACGGTCTGCCGTGGAGGGCAGAGGGCCTGGCCCTGGTGGGTCGCCGAGCATGGTAAGTGGCTGGATTCTGGATGTGTGGATGGAGTGGGAACTGGGTCTGGACAGCGTGGCCGTGGCTGGGTTTTCAGGACCCCATGTGTGCCCGGGGTGTGTGGGGCAGCCTCGCCCTTGACTCTGCAGCAGACCCTCAGAGGTGACCACGGACAGGGGTGGATACTGCAGGGTGGCCACCCCGAGCTTTCTCCACAGGCTGTCCCGGCCCATCGTGGTCACTCGCGCCTTCTTGCGGCCTAGGGGATATGCCAGGCCAGCTGGGAAAAAAATCTGTGGCCTTTGAGGGCGTCACATGAGTGTGAGGGAGGGATTGACGTGGTTTGTTGCCACGGGAGCCTGGGACAGGCCACTGGGTGGGTCAAGGGAACAGAAGCCCAGGCTGCTGACTGCCTCGCAAGCTTGCCCCTTCCTCCCTCCTGGGATGTGGCCATCTCCTCTGTGATCCTGGGGCTGTGGGAAGGAGCGGCAGGAAGGCTGCTGGGGGACCCGGGGATGGCCGCCCTCTGCCTTCCTGCTTTGCTGTTCACTTTCCCTTTTCCGTTCTGGGTGTGTGTCAGCTCTGCGCCCAGTGTGGGAATTTGCAGAGCTGGCGCTCTGGCTGTCCTGACTTCGCTGTGGACACAGATGCCCACGCAGTTGGTAGGGGTGGGCATGTTGTTCTGCGGCAACCCCTCATCCCCTAGGTGTCTCTGGACAGTGGAGTCACCCCCAGATTTGCATGGTGCTGTGCCAGGCATGTTTGCACACTCATGCACACTTGTGCCCTGGACGAGCGTGCTGTCCACCCAGGCGAGCTCACCCACGTCACAGCCTCACATACACATGCACGGTTGACGCATGTGCTCACGCTCACAAGGACGCATGGGTGTGTACGCAATCACACATGTACACACGTGGATGGTCTCACGTGTGCTGACACGCTCACCCTCAGACATATGCCCACACTCATGCGCTCATGAACACATGGGCTCACATACGTATGCCCTGTACGTGCGCTCATGCTCACGTGCACACGTGTGCACCACGTGCCTGCTCGCTCATGTCTGTGTGAGTGCCTGCACGCCTGCCTGCTCCCGTGCACGGGTCTGCTCACACCTGCTGCTGCGGCCCCACAACACCCACACGCTGAGCACGCCCCTCCTCTGTGCGGCCCTGCCTTCCAGCACAGGCCTGCGGTGGGTGCGCGGCCAAGGTGGAGCCCTGCCTCGGACTCCTGGAGCCTCGGGGCGGGCACTGGCGTGGCTCTTCCTTGGGAGCTTGGAGCTGGAGTGACTCCCTCCCTGCAGCAAGGGTCTGGACGGGGGGAGGTGTGGGTGGGGGCTGGGGCCCAGGCCTCCAGCTGCCGGCTAGCATTGGGTCGAAGGCTGGCGGGTCTGGTAGCAGAACAGGGACAGAGGGACCAAGTGGGAGGGACCTGGGGCTCCCAGGGAAGTGGCCTCCATCCTGTAGCTGCCCTTGGCTGTGAGGCGGGCACTGTGGTTCCCACGCCTGGCCACTCACAGGCGGTTCTGCCAGCACCTCGGGTGAGGTTTAGGAGATGCTGCCGGGGGTGTGGCCAGTGAGGTGAGGACCACCCTGAGCCACGGTGCTCATCTCGCTGCCCTGTGGGGGGCCCGGGCACAGTGTCGTCCTCACCATCACCCCCTTCATCTGGGCTTTCCCCCACCCAGCATTGTTTGAACCCCTAAATGCCGCCAGTGATGGTGGACAGAGGTGCTCTGCACCGGGTCCAGCCCCGACTCTGCCTGGTGCTGGCCTCCCAGGCCGGTTGCTGGAGGAGCGCTGGGGGCACGTGTACCCTCTTGGGGTCCTGGCCTGCTGTGTGTGCCCCAGCAGCCCTGGGAGAGTTTCCTGGGCACCGGCCTGGGTGGCACACACCCTGTCTCTGGCTGGCCTGGTGGCTTCGGCCACGGGCAGGACTGTGCCCAGTGCTGGTACCACCGCTTCCTTCGCGGAGCCTGGGAGCCGGGAACCGATTGGTCGGCTGTGTTCCATCTGGCCTGAGGTTTCTGGGAGCCAGGCGTGCACCGGGAGCTCATGTGGGCAGTTTTATTGGGCCCCCCACATCCACCACGTGTCTTGGTGGTGGGCTGATCCCCAGTTACAGTGGAGGAGCTGTGGCCCAGACAGGAGGAGAGCTGCTTCCCAGAGAGGCCCCTCCCAGGCTCCATTCTGAAAATTCTGTGTTGGGTGCAGGGAGGGGCTGAGGTCCCCTGCAGGCCTGATCAGGATGTGAGCTCAGCCCCAGCCAGCAGACAGGCGTGCCCCTCCTCTGGGGATGCTGTGGGGGAGTGGTGCAGGGATGGGGCTCCCCTGCTCCTGGGCCAGGTCCTCACTGCCGGGAGTGGATGGGAGCCAGAGGCTTCGGCACGGGAAGTCCACAGGAGGCCGTGCAGCTGGGACAAACCACGAGAGAGCAGGCTCCCAGGCCGGGAGGTTTGTCTTGGGTCTGAGTTGGTCCCTCCTGCCCTGGCCTGTTCGAGCTACAGGATGAATGTGGGGTCTCTGGGCCGCTTGGGCAGAGGTGCCCAGGGACAGGGCTCATTTGCAGTGCTGGCCTCCAGAAGGCTGACGTTTGTGCTCCACGCACATTTGGTGACCCTGGCCGTGTGTTCAGAGCCTGCAGGGGGGTGGCCCAGCAGACCAGGAGAAACTTGTCCACCCGGATCACACCTGTCCCGCCTGAGGCGGCCACTCAGCTGTCCACCGGTAGCTACTTGGGGAAGAAAAGAGGAGGGGCTCTGGGTTCAGTCGCGTGGCAGTTCGAGGACAGCCCAGCCCTTGTAGAGGAGTGGAGCCCCGTTGCCACGGCTAGCCCATCCCAGGACAGGGGCCACCCCCGCTGCCTGCAGCAGGGTTCACCTGAGGTCCCGCCAAGCGCAGGTGTTTCTTGCCCCCCACCGTGAGAGAGGGGTAGCTGGCATTAAGATGCCACAGATGTCCAGGGGTGCCTGGGGGGCTCATTTGGTCGAGTGTCCAACTCTTGGTTTCGGCTCAGGTCATCTCATGGGTCGTGAGATGGAGCCCTGTGTCGGGCTCTATGCTCAGTGGGGCCTCTGCTTGAGAGTCTCCCTCTGTCCCTCCCCCCTTCCATGTGGGTGCGTGCATGCACTCATGCGCTCTCTTTCTCAAAGAGATAAATCTTTAAAAAGAAAGAAGGAAGGAAGGAAGGAAGGGAGAAAAGAAAGGAAGGAAGGAAGGGTGGGTCTCCAGACATGCTGCCCTCGCCCTGGGGACTGTGCTCCCCAAATCCGCCATCCTGCAGACTGGACACCCCCCCGGGGCCCTGCCAGCGTTTGGTCCCGAGGATATGGGTGGACCCACCCTGTGTCACCCCAAGGCAAAGGCCTGGTCTGGGGAAGCTGGGACGCTTGGTGAATGGTCACTGTCCCTGCACCTCCAGCCCCATTCTGCACACTAGGGAGGGTGGTGTTCCTCCTCTGTTCAGATCATGGTCGAGGAGACCCATCAGCTCTGGAAGTGGGCTGCTGTGGGTAGCGTGTCTGGCTTCAGGCTCAGGCAGGATGTGGGAGACACTTGGCAGCGTGAAAGTCGCTGAGAATATTGTATTCCGTGTGTGCAAGTTGCCTGTCGTGGAGCTTAACCTGAGTTTCTAACCCACTGATACGTATCTGACGACAGAACTTGAGCATGTATGTGCAGGCCTTGCCCGCTAAGGCATCTGGGCTGTGGGGAGCCAGCAGGGGTTTGGGGCAGGGGGAGACACGTGCACAGTACCTGGGCGGGGGCGGGGGTTCTCCAGCCCCGTGGGACTCCCCTGGCTCGGGCCTTCCCTCTGCCTGCTTGGTCCTCAGAGAACACGGCTGCCCACAGCAGCCAACCCTGTGGGCCCCACCGGCCCGGGTCACCTGCGCCTGCCCTGGCATTTCTCACTCTCGAGGGTCCTGTGGCTGCAGGCCTGGCCAAGCTGACAGCCTGAGGGACGGTCCCCAGCAGACCCCCTGCCATGGCCCCGGAACCTAGTAGGTATTTAAAAAAATCCACTAATGTGAAGCAGAAAATACATTTGTTACTTGGAAATCTCTAAATTGTCCGCAAGGCGTCCGTCCAGCCTTCATTCACAGCCACGTGTCAAGTTTTCACGGTTTTTGTTGCACGTTTCTGACCTGGTCCTTCTTCCTGTCTGCCTGGTCCTTCTTCCCGCACGGGGTCGCCTGGGTCTAGGGGAGAGTGTCAGACACACGGATTTGAAAGCCAGGCTCCGGTTCCGAGCTCTGTCTGCCTGGGCGTGAGTTCTTGAGCACTTGCTTGGGCCATGTCTTTGCTCGGCCACTGGCTGGGGGGTCTTGGGGTCCTTGTCTGCTGTCTGTTGCTGCCCCTGGGAGGGGTGGTGGCAGGAGGGCTGTGCCCTGCTGCTCGAGGCGAACCCCCTGCCTGACACAGGGGAGGCGGGTCCATGTCGTGGAGCCTGGCCCACCAGGTGGGGTGATGCAGGGGAGGCGCCCACTCCTTTGCCCGTGCACCGGGGGCCTCTCTGGCCCCGCACGCCCCCCAAGCAGGCCCTGCTCCCCAGGCTTCCCTGTGCGGCTCCCCGCCTTCCCTGCCCCCGTGAGCCTCTCTGGGAGTGCCCCTTCTGGGTTCGGGGCACAGCTTCACGTGGCTTTTCTTCCCGGTTTTCATTTCTGTGGCTCTGCTGCCTCGTGCGTGCCTCCCTCCGGGGACACCCCAGCGCTGTCCTCGCCCGCGGCCTGCCCACGCCTGGCTGTGCTGTGTGTGGTGCGTTCTGGCGTTCGCTTGTTCGACGGCACTCGTGGAGCATCTTCGAGGAGTCCGCACGGCGGCAGAGCCTGGGGGCGCAGTGGGTGGTGGTGGTCTGCACGGAGTTGGCGCCTGCTCTCAGGGAGGCCGTGGCCGCGGTGGACACAGTGCCATGCTGTGAGCGCTGCTGTGTCACATCTGGGGAAGATACAGGCTGTTGCGGCGGGTGGCAGCCCACAGCGTCCCCGGAGTCTGACGGGCGGGTGCGGGGGCCTTGTGGTCAGTGGACGAGATCACAGCGGCTGTGGGGCGGACAGCGTGGGGGAGCGGGGCGAGCCGTGACGGTGGCCTTCACTGGCCCCATGGCGCTGGGAGTGGAGGGGGACGGTGGGCTGCATGTACCCTGCAGGTAGGTTCCGGGCCCTTGGCGTCGGGGATGCTGATGCTGTCCGCGTCCCGGGTCGGCCTCTCTGCCAAGCTTCCCTGCGTGGGCTTCAGGGTCACCGTGTGCCTCCTCCCCACACCCCTGCGGGGCTGTTTCATCCTCAGCCCCCGACTCCTGCCCCATTTCAGACACATCCTCAGGCTGCGGGTGTGGGGCTGGAGGTCTGAGTTCGCCTGCAGGGGGGCTGGGGCAAGGGGGGGCGCTCCCTCCAACACTGGGGACAGTGGCCATGGTTATGGGCCAGAGAGGAGGAAGAAGCCTTCCATAGAGCGCCCTCCTGACCCCAGACTCTAAGTAGAGGATCCTGGGGCCTGGTCCCTGCTCACTGGCTATGTGGCCTGGGGCCACATGCTGCCTGTCTCTGAGCCTCAGCTACCTTATCAAGCATAGCGTCCAGCCCAGAGGGCTGCTTGGACCCATGTGCCTGGCTGACAGTGCTCCCTCAGGCCTCCTGTCTTCTGGAGTTTCTCTCCCTGCTCCTGGTGGGGGTGCCTTCAGGGACCCATGAAGTCACTGAGCCCACGGCTCACACCAGGCTCCCGGAGGCTTTTGGGGGTAGGTCACTGTACAGAGCATCCACTCAGTGAACTGTGCAAAGCATCCACCCAGTGAATACCCCTGAGCCTTCCGGACTCAGGGCCAGGCTGTTGGGGTCCCGGGGTGGGGGCACAGCCCACCCGCCTTGGCCGTGCCCTCCTGGGCATAGGGTTAGGATGGGAGGGTGGCTGCAGGGCCGGGAAATTGGTGCTGGGGGTACCCAGTCCAGCCTGGGTTGGCATACTTGCTGTGACGGGGCCGGCAGGCAATTTGGGACTGTCGGGCCCTCCGGGGCCGCCTGCCAAGCCTCACAGACCTGCCCTTCCCTGCCCACAGCCCCCACCTCTCCAGCCGGCTGCTTCTTCCCCCACACACTAGTGCTGGGACGGGAGGATGGGGCTCATTGGCACCCACACCACAGGTGGGCAGCCTCCTGGGCCCAGTGGGGTGGAGTGTGGGGAGAGGGTCTGGGAGCAAGGGTCTCCTTAGAGAGGGGAGAAGGGGCCCCCTCCCAGCCCTGAACCCTCCCTCCATCCCTCCTATCTGGGCTCTGCCGGCCTGCACGGGCACTGCCCCTCCGAGGGGCTGACCAGCCTGGTGGTTGGCGCCCTTGGGCCGTGAGCAGGAGGGGCGGGGTCCTCAGCAGTGGGCTCTCCCCCGCTGCCCCTCCCTCCCCACCTCCTCGAGAAAATGGGAGGGAGGGGCTTCAGGCTCTGGTGGCGGTGCCTGTGTGTGACCCAGGACAGAGCAGAGGGACCAGTGACCTGATGGCAGTGTTGGTGTTGCTGGCCTGGGAGACGACCACCCCCCCACCCAGGGTTCGGGGCTCAGCTCTCAAGGTGCAGTCCGGGCTTTCGTGGGAGGAGGGCTTTCCTGTCTGTGGTGAGGGTCTGGGTCCTGTCCAGCCCAAGGCTTTGCCTCCTGGGGGACACGGGAGAGGGTTCCCAAGGATGCTGTGTTCTGGTGGGGGGGCTGGGGCTGCCCCTGGGCCGCCGCCCCTCCTTACACGCCTTCTCTCCTCTCTCCATAGCCCAGTGCAGCGCTGGCCTCTGTTTTAACGGCGGCCACTGCGTGCCTGGCTCAGCCCAGCTATGCTACTGTCCCCGAGGCTTCCAGGGTCCCCGATGTCAGTACGGTGAGTGGATGGACGGGCATATGCTCCCACCCCTCAGCCTGCTCCCTGCGGCTCGTCTGAGGTTGTTGGGGCCGGGGGGGGGTGTGGTCCGGAGACTCCCTCCACTGAGGCCTCTGCTCCCCGTCATCTTAGAACCCACCCCGCCCAGGTGCGGCCTCCAGAGAAATGGGCAGGGACGGGCCGGGTTGCTGGGTGGTGGGGAAGCGGCCTGTCCCGGGGTCTCCAAGCAGCATTCCTGCCTTGCTGGAGCCCCTTGTGTCCCTCATGTGGAAAGATGGGGGGCGTGCAGGGTCCTGCTGGAGGCGATTGGTTCGGTGAAACTTGGCACATCTGTAAACTGATAGATCATGAAAACCGAGCAACGCTACACGCCCTTGGACAACAGAAACTCAACTGAGTGAGTTTTCGAGAGCTCATTGGCTTTATTAACCGATGCCTGAATCAGGCAGAATGCCATCTAGCAGAAAGGAAAGGTTTCTCAAGGGAAGAGAAAGAGCAGGAGAAAGGAAATTACCAGCCAGGCAAGGCGGCCCTCCTCAGGGGGACGTTTCCTAGAGCCGACGGGGGACTTCCCGTGCTGGCTGCTGACCGGGGCTGCTCCTGGGCTGGGGGCTTGGTTTGCTGACGTGGGGCCTTAACCTAAGTCCTGCCGTGCTGGGGGCCTGTGGTTTTCTTTCCCGCAGTGTGCTGTCGGGACCGTGTTAGCTGGGTGCTGGGGGGCGGGTCAGGCTTAGAGTGGGCGTGGTGGCGGTGGAGTTTTTGTAAAGAAAAGTGCACACAAGCACAAGAAAAATCGTCAGAAGAACCCCGCCCCCCCAAGACGTTCTTCCTAAGTTCTTTGTGACGGGAAGGTGTGAGCATTCCTGAGGGGTTTCTTGTTTTGTCCAGAGTTTTCTTCGTGGAACAGGGAGCTCTCAGGGTCCTGTTGGAACGGGCGCAGAGCCACGGCCGCCCAGTGAAATGAAATACTCCCAGACGGTTTCCGGTGCTTTGAACTTGCTCCTAGCGAGCAGCTGGGGGCTTCTTCCAGGTGGATGCCAGGACGGACGTCCTGCGCCATATGCCTCAGTGCCTCAGAGCCCAGCAGGCAACCGGGAAGGGGGCGGGCATCAGTAAATTGTGGGGAACAGGAGGCCCCTCTGTGTCCACATGTGGTGGCCCCCCTGCCTCCGGCAGAGACAGAGGGCAGGGGTCCTGGGGAGGGGCTGGGTCCCCGAGTTCTGAGACAGGTGCTAGCAGCTGGGGTGCTGATGATTGGAGAAGCTGGTCAGGCAGCTCTGGTTGCTTACTCAATGCCCTCTGTTAGCCAGAAAGTTCTCGATCCTGCTGCTTCGTGGGCTCTGTGGGCTGGGAGGACCGATGCCTGGGCCATGGAGTGAGGCCTGCTGTTGAGAGCCCTCTAGGTGCTGGGGGTGTCCTGTCCCATGCCCTGGTGCCTCAGCCAGACCTCATGAGTTTAGGACCCTGAACCCCTCGGTGGGCTGGCCAGATGTGACCCCCCGCCCAGGCAGGCTGGGGTCCAGGCTGCGTCTAGGCCCGGATGGAGGGGGCCAGTTGTCACACGTCGGCTCTTCTTGGTCTGGTCGGTGTTATGGCCACGGTGGAAGTGGGAAAATGCTTTGAGGACCTTCTGACTCATTCAGCCAACCTTAATGAACTGCGTGCTGCTTGGGGTGAGTTTCATTCAGGTCCTGGAGGAAGCTCCCTTTGGGGGTGTTGCCGGGACAGGGCTGTGGCTGACAGTCGGCCGCATAGATGCTGCTGTGGTCCCTGCTGCTGGGGGAGGGCCGTGAGGAGGTGACCCTGGAGCGTGGCCTGTCTTTGCTCACGTCCTCCAGGAAGCAGCTGGGGACGCCTCCCCTACCCCAGCTCCCCTGCCCCTGCCTCCTGTCAGCCATCGGCTGCCTCTCCGCTCCTGGCCTGCCTCTGTCCGAGGGCCCAGCTCTGAGCCTCCCGGGCTGGTGCTCCCTCTGGCATATGAGCAGCCTCCCCCACCCCAAAACCCTGACACTTGGCCTCCTGGGTATCGGAGGGCTCAAGGGCTGCAGGGGCACAGTAGGGAGGGAACTCAGCATGGGGGGAGCTCAGCATCCAGCGAGTGGCCCTGTGGCCATGGGAGGGGGCCTGTCTGGCCCCGTTCTAGGGTCCCAGGGCCACCCCTGTGGTGTCTCTGGGTGGGGTGGGAGCAGTGTGCACATGCTCTGCTCTCTAGCTTCATGGGCCTGGGCTCCAGACTTGGCTTTGCCTCCAGATCAGCCCCTGCTCTCCACAGTGTTAGTGGGGGTGGCCTCTTGGGGCCTGGAGGCTGGCCTGCACCACCTCGGTGTACCCTGTGTTCGCTGTGCAGAAGAGGAACCCAGGGTCAGGGAGGTCAGCAGCTGCTTACCACTCAGCAGAGCTGGGGCTGGAAGTGTGACCTGTCCCACTGAGCGCTTGGAACCTTCCACCGTCTCCCAGTGCAGTGCCAGACCTCAGTGGGGCCCCATCAAGATCTGTTTTGGAGAGAGAGGGGCAGATCCCCTGGTCCCCACCTTGCCCTGACTCTGCACCTGGGGACCTGGGCTTGTGACCAGCCTGGCCCTCTGGGGTGGGTGGGCTTTCTGCTGCAGATGTGGCCTTCAGGAAGCAGTTAATCAAGCTGGAGGAAGGCTGCTGGGCTTCCTCCTGAGGCACTGTCTCTTAGAAGAAAGGCTGGCTGTGCAGGGTGGAGTGTGTGGGCTGGAAGCGCACGGCTGGGCGTGCGGGCTAGACAGGGTTGGGTGTGCAGGGCTGGGTGTGCAGGGCGGGTGTGCAGGGCTGGGTGTGCAGGGCAGGTATGAAGGGCTGGGTGTGTGGGGTGGGTGTGCAGGGCAGGTATGAAGGGCTGGGTGTGCAGGGCCGCGTGTGCTGGGCTGTGTGTGCAGGGCTGGGTGTGCAGGGGGTGGGTGTCCCCAGCTGCTTGCAGGGGCACCCCTGCCTATGCTCCCGCCCACACCCCCGACAGCACCGCCTTCCAGTCTCTCCCTCCATCTGGGTCTGCATGAGGCGGACCTGAGCTTCAGCACAGTTGGGAATATTTAACTAACCCCCCAATTATAATTGATTCCAGTTTTGAAAATAAAAGCCATATTTTTTCTGGTTCCCCCAAATTCTTTCATTTGAATCAAAGAGTGGGGGGGAGGGAGGCACCCCGCTGGGTTGATTGTGGAGTGCAGAGGGGGAGGGGGCCCCCAGGAAGGGCCCCGGGTACCCACAGCAGAGCCCCCCTCGGCGCGGCCACGGCCAGCTTCCATGTCCTGTAGCTGTGACCCTGGGCAGCGCCCCGGAGCCCCATCACTCCGTTTGTTAGGTGGGCAGGGAGAGCGGTTTTGTGCGGGTCCCAGGTGTCAGCGCAGGTGAGGCTCAGCGCCCCGGTGGAAGAAGGGTGGGGGGTTGGCAGCGCCGTCTCTCCCCAGAGGCCCGGTCTGCTGGACATGCGGGCATAAGGGTGGATGGCCCGGTGGCTGGGGACTGTCCCTGGCTCTTGGGGTAACCGCCCGCACAGCATGCCTGAGCTTCCTTGGGGCACAGCTCACACGTGGCCCCTCCCTCCGGTGGCCTGGGGTAGGGACACCCCCAGGACGAATGGCCCCCTGCCCTGTGGGTCGGCACCATCAGTCAGTAGAGGAGGGCCATGTACCACGGGAACCCCTTGTCCCTGGTTGGGCTCCAGGGGTCCTGTCCATCCACCAGGAATGGTTTGCACCCGCAGAAAATACAGAAAATCACAGTGTGTGTGCTCCTGAGTGAGCGTGGGCAGATGCCCCCACCCCCAGTACCTGCTGGGGATGCACGTACTTCCTGGCTTCAGGCATGGGGTCTTTAAGGAGAAAACAGACAGGAGACACAGCCCCTTAGGAGCGTGCGACCTCTCAGTATAGCTGGCCTTTACGCTGTGCATCCTGACGGAGCCCCAGTCATGTCCTGGGACTTGACCTCACCTGACCTTGCGGGACAGAAGCAGACGGAGAATGCAGGCCTGGGTTATCTCTGGGTACCTTCTCGGTCCAAGAAGCTTTGGCTTTGGTTTCCCTCTGGGCCTCAGTTTCCTCAGCTGTAAAATGGGTGGGTTGGGAAGGTCTCTGAGGCAGTTCTGGGACTTGAACTCTCGAGTCCAGCTGGGCAGAGAGCTGGGTGGCCTGAGGGCTTCCTGGAGGAGGTAGGCCTGTGGGCTGGGGAAGGTTTGGGGACTGCAGGCAGTTCAGGGTGGGCTTTCCGGATGAAAGAGAGGCTAGAGCAGAGCAGTAGAGAGGAGAGAGTGAGTCAGCTTGGCCTGGAGGGCCTGGGTGGGGACTGCAGGAGGGTCAGCCTGGAACCCCCAGGGCCTCGGCCCCCCTCTCTGGGTCGGTGGAAGACCTGAAGCCTGGACAGCTGCCTTGGGGCTGGCTAGCCTGGCGGGTGCCCCGGGGGACCCAGTGTGACCTACCCAGCAGGGACAGACGTCGGCGGTCCTGCCCGGAGCCTCGGCGCCCGGATGGGTCCTGCTCTGAGCAGGAGGCCGGCAGGTGGGGGCCCCTGGGAAGCAGAGCAGTAGAAGCAGGCTGCAGCCCTGAGGGCGAGGGGGGAGGCGGCAGGCCCTGCCGTCCGAGCCCCTGGCCCCGGCCCAAGGGTGGCTCTGTTTCTAAACTGGGGTGATGGATCAGTGGAGAGGAGGCAGGCCCTCCCAGGCCCCCTTCAGGGCTGCCCGCTGTGCCTGAGGGTGGGAGTCTGACCCCTGGCCCGAGGTCCAGACACCACCAGAAGCCGCTCCTGGCCAGCCGCTGTGACCAGGCCTGGGAGCGGCTGCGGCTGTTCTGGGAGCCTGGGCCCCATCGAGGGGTGGGCGGGGGCGGGAACACAGCCAGCGCTGGCCACCCCTGAGGGGCTGGGGGCACAGCCCGCCGAGGCTAGGTTCCAGCCGCGCTGGGGTCGTGCCGCCGAAGCCGGCAGCCACAGCGGCCTGAGCCTGGCCTGAGTCCTTCAGAGGCAGCTCAGCCACGGTCCCGTGGGTGTGGTCTCAGGTTAACCTGGCCCTGCCTGCCTCTGACCTTGATCCTGGGCAGTGGTTCCAGGTTCCCTGCGCCCTTCCCTGTACCGGCGCGGCGGGCTGGCAGGGCCATCTGAGAGTCCCACCGGCCATCAGCAGCAGGGTGCTCTCTGATCCCCACAGCTGGGGGCATCCCCGTGAGCAGCCGGCACCTGTCCCCTAGGCTGGAGACGCACCCCCTCGGCTTCTCTGGGAGGCTGCCCTCAAGGTCCAGCCTTTGAGGAGCTGGGTCCACTTTCTGGGCAATCAAAAAAGCCAACCACACAGTGGCCGGCTGTGCGTGGCTCTCCTCTGCCTGGGTGGCCCGCCGTGATCCGTGTCCCGCCCGAGGGCTCTGTGTCCACGTACACCCGCTTTAGCTGCACGAAGCTCTTGCTTCGAAGACAGTTCCCGAAGCCTCCAGAGCCTCCTGCAGGAGGGGGCACTGGGGTGTCTGCCTGGCCTGGGGGCCGCCTCGGCCCTTGGGAGGGCAAGGCCTGGGGGGTCAGATGGAGGGGTGAGTGGTGGCTTTGACTGCCCTCTGGCCTCCATCCTGCTGCCCTTGGCAGTCGGCTGGGTCAGGGGTGGCTGCTGCAGGTCCGTCCTGCACTCGGGCCGGGCCACGTCCCTGCAGGGCAGTGGGTCTGCAGATGGTCTGTTCTAGGTCAGCCGAGACTGGCCACATGCAGAATCCGAGCTGCTCTTTCAAAGTGGCTGACTCTGGGAGAGGCATTTGTGTTCGCGCAGTGAATCGCTTAACTTCCAGGTCTGACCTCCCCCCACAACCAGCCACAAAGGCGCCTCTGTCTTTTGGGATGACCGTGGCCTCCGGGCCTGCCTCATGCTCTGTGGGGCTGTGGGCCTCTCCCAGGCGTGACTCCAGAGTTGTGGGGGATCTTTTTATGGTATAATTATAGGGAGGAGGACCAAGGGGCAGACCCTCCTGGGAGTGGGGGTCTGTGAGCCTGCCCCGCGTGCTCATTTGGTGAGTGGGCAGCTCAAAGGCCCCTGCCCATGTGGGGCCTACTGTCCAGGCAGGACTGAGGCTCAGATTTAGAGGACAAGGCCTCCGTGCCTCCCGTCCCCAGGCTGGAGGCCCCGCCCCATCCTCCTGGGTGGCCTCCTGAAAGGACGCTGTGAATCTGGCCTTCGCCTGACTCGGCCACATTGTCCTATCCCCGCCTCCTCAAAATTGACCCAGACTCTTCTGTGAAGTGCTCTTCCCTGGACTACGAGGGTGGTCCTGGGGTACCCTGGGCAGGCTGGGGGCTTGTCCCATTTTATAGGCGGAGACACTGAACCCAGGCCATTCCTGAGTTGCTGCCGTCGGTGGTGGCTCAGTGTGGGCCGGCAGCCTTTTGGACCCACCAGCGTGGGGCCGGGTTGCTCGTGGGGCCCCACTGGCTGGGGGAAGGGAGCCTGGGTGGTGTCTGGGGGTCTGTCGGCACAGTACCCCACGTGGGTCCCCAGGCTGGCGTTACCTTGGGACGGACAGGCTCCGGCGCAGGAAGTCCCTCTGGTGTGTTTGGGGCCAAGGGGCCTCTCCTGGGCTCTGGCAGACTTTCCTGGGAGCCCACTGGACTGAGTGGAGCCAGCAGCTGCCCAGGGTTCCAAGAAGCAGCAGAGCCTGATTTGACAGCACCCACCTGGCCATGGCTGATGGCTTGGCCACGCCGAGTGGGGGCAGGCTGCCTGGCCCCAGGCCCTTAGGACCCCGAGCTCTGCACAGAGGCTGCCCCTTGCCCTCCTGCGCCCTTCAGACCTCGCTGCCTCAGGCTCTCCCCGCCAGTGGAGGGGAGCGGAGCATGGGAGGCCTCCGCAGTGGCTGTCTGCCCGGGAGCACTCCTGGCCTGCCTGGTGGGCCCAGGTGGGTGCCCGAAGGATAGGTATCTGGGTCAGCAGAGGTAGCTGGATGGGGCAGGGGCACTAGTGCAATGTGGTGGTGGGGGGGGTCCCTGCACTTGGGGAGCTCTTAGACTGGACGTGGGAGAGACCCTCACAGCACACGTGAGGACCTGCATCTGTGGAAGGAACTTATTTGGGAAGCCGTGGAGGTCCTCCCTCTGCCCGCGTGTGGACCCGTCATGCTGGCCAGGCCGCCTCCCGGATGAGGTCCCCACTGTGCTGGGTCCCCTTCTCATTGCCCCAGAAGTTTGCCCCTGGGGGGCAGACTGGGGGGGCCTCTGTGGGGGGGGGCCCACTGTGGCTGGCGCTCACCCCTCACACACAGCACCTGGCCGTTGGAGCACTTCATGAGTCAATAAAGTGAAGCCAGCCACTGAGCTGTCTGCGGCGACTCCAGTGTCTCAATTCCTAGAGAATTCCTGCCTGGGGTGGTCCTGTGCTCAGGAGCCCGTTCTGGGCCTGGCTCTGCCTCCTTAGTGTCTGGGCCCCTCCCGCGGGCCACATCCCTAGCTCCCGGCCCGGCGGTGCCCTGAGACCTTGCAGAGGGAGGCCTGAGGCGCCCGGCAGAGCAGCTCTGGGCGAGCCCCGGACCCCTGGCTGCTTTCTGGGCTCTTAGAGGGTGCCTCGGCCTTGTACCCTCTCCACCCCACCAAGCCTGGGCTGCCCCGAGCCCTAGCTGTTCCAGGGGCAAATTCTAGGAAACGTGCTGATAGCCTGTTTTCGGGATTCCTGGGGCTCGTGCCTGGCTCCCTATCCGGGCAGGATAATTAACGAGGGGTCTGCGAGCAGGGAACTGGCATTGGCAACCCAAATCTGCTCTCGGGTCCTGGCGGCTCCAAGCATTCCAGAGCAGGGCCTGGTCCTCTGCGCCCGGGTCGAAATGGGGCCTGGGCAGCATCACGTGGAGCCAGGCCAGCTGATAACAGGGCAGTTACTTCAGGAGGAGGAGGTAGTGACCAGGGGTGCCGACAGCCAGCTAAGCGGGCCTCCAGCCAGCGCTGGCTGCCCAGGAGCTGCTGCCCAGCTCAGTGTCTGCAGGGATCCGGGAGTACCAGGGAGGTCACCCCACCTCTTGGGGTCAGGGCAAGGTGAACCTGCGGATTAGCTTTCCACCGTGGGGTCCTCCATAGCTGGCCCTGTGGTCAGAGTTCTCAGGAGGGAGGAGGCCACATCCCCACCGAGCAGAGCCCGTCTTGAGGCCAGAACAGAGCACAGGCCAGTCCGAGCAGGACGGGGTGCAGGCGTCCCACACATGGCATAGTGGATGTGGCCATTCTCACTTGCGGACCCTTGACCCTAAGCAAACCACAGTGGGTATGGCATGCATGGACCTGTGAACCCTGGGCCAAGAACCCAGATGGTCCTGTGGCCGCTCAGTTTAACTGGGTAATTTGGAAGATTCTTGGACACTGGACACCTGGGTGCTTAGCCTTAGTTCCTAGCAGGGAGACTATCCCTCGCCTAGCCCAGACTCGGTGCCTGCACAGACAGAAGGGGCGGGGGCTCCCGGTCCTGCCCCTTGCGCCCGGCCCTGAGTGCCTGCCCTCCACTCTCCCAGCTCCCTGGGGCAGCCCAATGCCCCCCAGCATGGCCCTGGCCTTCCCACGGGCTGGCTTTGTGCACATTGGCTGCAGGCTCTCTTCCAAAAGACGGGCATTGCCTTGTCTGCTCAGGGACAAGGATGGGCGAGTTTTGGCAGCAAAGCCATGATGTGACTTGTTCACCAGGAAAGGCACGCTGCATACCTCATCCACCGAACACCGCCATCCTGTGTCCCTGTGTGTGCTCCGGCTGCGCCCTGGCCGGGGTGCAGGGCAGTCGGTTCTGCCCGGTGCTGGCTGGGCTTGGGGGCCTGCTCTCCTGGGGACCCTGGATCCAGCACCTGGGACCCCAGGTTTGTCCTCCCGAAAGTCGGGGTGGCAGGGCTGGGAGCTGAGGTCTCCTGAGGACATCCCTCAGGTGTTTGTGCACCACAGGGGCAGGTGCGCTGGGCTCAGCCGCAGAATTTTGGCTCCCTGTCCTCGTTTCCCTCACCTGTGGGACCACCATCACTTTAGGGTCTCTGTGTGCGCCCTGTGCCTGCCCGTTCACTGCCAGTCCTCTTGGGCTGCATTTGCCATCCTTCAGACCGAGGGCAGGGCAGGCTGGGATGGGGGGACTCAGGCTGGCTCTGGGCTGGGTCCAGGACCGACGCCACCCTCCAGGAGAGGCTGTCCTCTGGGGCCAGCATCTCTAGGCACTGCCAGGTTAACAAGGGCCCACCGGAGGGCTGGGACGGTGTCCTGGGGAGGAGGCCACTGGTGCTGGCCCGGTACTCGGCTCTGGGCAAGGACCTTTCTCTCCAGCCCTTGTGGGGAGAGCGTGTCCGTTGTGGGGCGCATCTGGAGCTCACAGCTTGTCCCTGTGTTGAACTGCGTGCGGTGTCACCTATGGGACTAGGGAGCCGGGGGCATGAGGTGCGCTACTGGGCGCCCACCCCATCCTGTGAAGTCTTCTGACTTCGAGGAGGCTCCCCACCCCGCCTTGCAGGCGGGGTCCCTGAGGGGCAGTGTTCGGAGCCAAGTGGCTGTCCTCCGGCCTGCCCTGTCTTGGGGTGACCGGTGCAGGGCTGAGCGGGGTAGCCTGGCTGTCACCCGGCAGATGTGGACACAGGGTGGGTGCCGGCCATGCTGGCCACTCCTCACAGCCCCCTGGGCCGTCCATTCTTCTGTGTCCTGGGAACACACAGAGCTGGAGCCATCTGGGTTCCAGCGTGAGGGGAAGGTGCCAAGGTTTCTGGCCCTTCTGTGGTTTCTGGCGAGAGGCTGCCCTGCCTCGGCCCAGCCAGCCCCGGGCTGTAGCTGCTGGACCCAGAGCCGTCAGGAAGAACCTCACGTGTCCACCTGGGGAGCGTCGGGGGATCATGCAAGGAGGGTCTTAGGCAGTGTGGCCGCTCTGGCTTGGGGGCCCAGGACTGTTGGAATGCCCGGAGGCTGGTACCGCCCCAGGCCCTTTGAGGCCGCGGACACCCCCGTTCCCTGTGGGGGTGGGCAGACGACAGGTGGAGGGCATGGGGGTGGCGGGTCCCAGCCTGGAGGGCTGTCTTTGGGAGGGGCCTGAGCGGCTGCTCATCCTCGCGTGAACACAGTTTTGTCGCCTGTTTCTAAGCCACAGCCAGGCAGGGGCAGGGGGCTGGCCCGGGAGGGGCTGCGGAACACGGACAGAGTCCCCCACCCTGCTCCCACAGTGAGTGTGTAGGAGCTGAACCTGCCCATTTCTGAGGCCAGGCTCCAGGAGGGGGGCAGCTGGGTCCCGAGCCTGGTAGAGCTGGCTGTTTCCCCAGGTGGGTGGGGACCTGGTTTCCCCCCGATGCTGTGGGATGGTGCTTCTGTGGGGGAGGCTGCCCTGACCTGAGAACCCAGGGGTCAAACGTGGCTGATGGACACTGGCCCAAGCCCTCCTTTTCCAGACTGAAATGTGTTCTGAAGAGGAGGCAGGTCTGGCGGGCCCCTCCCAGTGTGCCCCCATGTGGCAGGCCCCAAGCCGGGTCCCTGCGGACCTCTCTGTGTGCTGTTTGGAGGAATGAAGGACGTGGGTGATCCATCGCCAGCCTCACTTGCGCACCTGCTCACCACCTGTTCTCTTCCTTGGGACTCACTGGGGCGGGCAGCTCCCCCCGGGATCCTGGAAAGCAGTGGAGGCCCTGGGGGTGGTGGGTGGGGTCGGGTTCCCTGCAGGAAGAGGTTGCCCTCGGGGCTCCCAGGGCACAGGCCTGGTGGGACGGGCGGATAGGCGAGGGGTGCCCCCCGGGGCTTCACCCCACGCAGGGCAGATGTCCACCCGAGGCCAGGCTGTGTGTTCCCTGCCCTTCTCCATGCTGACCTCTGCCCTCAGCCGGCCCCGGGCTCTGCGGGCGGGGTGAGGAAGGCCCAGAGGCTGGGGGCGGGAAATGGGGGCCCCTAGCGAATGGGGCCCTCAGCCCCGGGCCAGCCAGCAGTGCCCCCAGCGTCCCCCAACTTTTCCAGAGCTTTCCCCGGGCAGCAGGAAGGCACGAGAGAGCAGCCTTGGGGAGGGGGAGGGCTCACAGACCCCCTCCTGGAAGGGCCAAGCCAGGCGCCCACCCTGCCTGCGCCCTCGGGGTGGGGCACCGGCGCCCCCTGGTGGCGGCGAGAGGCCAGAGCGGCCGCACCAGGCAGCCTGAGATTTCAGGTCACTGAACTCCCAGGCCGTTCATTTCCTCAGCCGCGGGGTGCCTGGCATCACCTGGTGTCCCTTCTGACAGCTGCTGAGGAAAGAGAGGATGAGACCCAGATGGGTCCCCGGGCGAGAAGGGTGGGGTGGCCTGGGAGTCCAGAGGGCAGACTGCCGGGGGTGAGGTAGTGATTCGGGAGCGCAGGTGTGGGGGACAAGCCAGGAGGAGGGCTGGAAGTGACCGGGGCCGCATCGGTGGGGATGGCGGGGGCTCTGAGGGCTTAACTACACACCACGACGTGAGCGTGAAGACCTGGCGGGTGCAGGTGGGGACAGGGCCAGCACGGGAGGCCAGCCGGGCAGGGGCCGGGTCCCGGCGGGTCTGCTGGGGTACCGCCAGGGGGTAACTCAGCACTGGTTGCTTAGCACACCTTTGTGGAGCATGCACGGCCCCCAGGGCTGCTGGAGCTCGAAGTCGGGACGGTTGAGGGGCAGACTTGTGCTTTAGGGCCCACCCGAGGTGCCAAGGCTGGAAGTCCAGGGAGGCGTCCGAGCTGGCTCATGCTGGGACGGCCAGTGGCCAGGGCAGAGAGACCGAGCCGGCGGGGTGCGGCGAGAAGGCCGACTGTGGGTACAGGCGAGGGGAGAGGTGCCGCTAGCCCAGCTCCGCGTGGGCTGTGAGGGAAAGAGGCGGCTCCCAGGCTCTGGTCTGAGGGGTGGGGGGCATAGTGGCCCCTTTCCTGAAATCGCGAAGACCAGGACCAGTGCAAGCCAGAGGGCACATGGAGCTTCCGTTTGGGCGTCTGTGCCAGGAGGGGCAGGTGTGGCAGGGAGGTGCCCTCTGGCCTGAGGGTTTTGCCCAGGGCCCTGGGGGTGGACACGTGCCTGGGCAGGGTGTGGATACTACAGGGCCCGAGGCTTCAGATGCCAAGGTGGCCACATCAGCCTCTCCAGTCTGTGTTCCTATTCTAAGCCCCAAACACAAGCCTCATTCCTGCTCCTGCAGGCATCTGGGGAGCCAGAGGAGGGCTCTTTGCAGAAAAGAGAACTTGTACCCAAATCCCAGATGAAATAATCATCACCTTTCATCTCCCATCTTTCAGCAAGCGCTCTTCCAGCGAATATTTGTTGGCTTTCACTGTGTGCCAGGTGCTGCCGGGGTGGGGGGCAGCCATCCCATCACCAGAAGAGTGATGCAGGTGCTGGAAGGAACACGTAACTGAGCCTAGCCTGGCCCCGAGCATGGAGCTCAACGCTGGGGCCTGTAGGGACTTGCCCTCGAGCGAGGTCTCCAGTGATCTACAGAGAGACAGTCGTGGAGCTGGGAGGGGGGGGTGGTGGTGAGTATCTGCTGAGGGTTTGGGCAGATGGAACAGGCTACCTGCAGAAGTACACGTGATGTATGTGCATGCCTAGGGGTGCCGCCCACTGTGCAGGGGCCCGGACTGGGCAGGGGGCTGAGGGGGCCGGCAGAGCGGGAGGCCCCTGGGGAAGTGACCCTTGTGTGGGCTAAAGAGTGTAGATGAGAGGTGGGCGGCGGCAGAGGTCTCCGGATGGACAGTGGATGCTTCTCTGGAGAGCTCGGGGAGAACAGCCAGCTGGAGGATAAGTCCTGAGGAGTCCAGTTCCTCCCCTCTGCTGTAGCCGCTGCTCAGAAGCCGGCCAGGGCAGGTGCTGCCGGCCTGCCGGTGTCCGGGATGGGGCGGGCCTGGCTGAGGGGCTCCTGGTGGGCCAGGCACACAGCTGACCAGAAGCTCAAGAGCGTCCAGCCCTAGGGTTGCACACCAGGGAGGCGTGAGGGTCCAACGAGGCATTGAGCACAGTGTCGGAGCCCAGCTCAGGGCTCTCCCTCCAGGGTGGCTGGGCTCCCAGCGAGGCCCCAGCCCCGTCTGGGTAGAGCTCCGGGCTCTGTTTCAGGAAAGAATAAGGAGGTGCTGAGCCCCTGAACCCTTCCTGATCTTGGCCTAGAAACCGAGCAAGATGCAAAGAGGGTGTCACAGCCTGTTGTCCAGACCAGAGGGTGGATGTCTGGTGACAGGGCCTCTGAGGCCTCTGGGTCGCGTGATCCTCAGGTCTCGACTCTGCAGGGGACTAGATTGGCCATGGGTAGACTGGCTGTGAGTCCGGAAATCAGGGTTCTTGGGACAGAGAGAGACCTGCACACACACACGTGCACAATGCAGACACACACGTGTGCACAATGCAAGCATGCATGCACACAGTGCACAATGCACACGTGTACAATACACATGCATGCACAGTACATGCACACACGTGCACAGGCAACCATGCACACATCTACAGTGCACAATGTGCACACACATGCTCAATGCCCATGTGCACAATGCATACACATGTACAATGCAGACACATATGCACACACATGCACAATGTATACACATGTATAGCGTACATTGCACATGTGCACAACACACATGCACACATGTGCACAATGCAGACATGCATGCACACACACGCATACTACACATGTACACAATGCATACATGCACAATGTACACACATGCACAGTGCACACACGCACAACATACATAATGCACACACATGCAGGCATGCCTGAACACACATGCACAGTGCACACACACATAGTGTGCAGATACACACACGTGCACAGTGCACACATGCACAACATACATAGTGCAGACACATGCACACACAATGCAGATGTGCATGCACACATGTGCACATTCACACAGATAGAAGACCTGGCTCAGAGTGTGCAGGGCTCAGCCCACACCAGCCCTTCCTAAGCCTCATCCCTGTCATGGGTACAGCCGCAGCTGCCGAAGCGGTGAGCCATCACGAGAACTTGCTGACGGGGAAGTGGAGACCTGGACATTTGGGGAACCGAGGAATGTTCTTGGCTCCCTTCTGGGCCTTTTACATTTTGTCTTGTTTTCTGGGAAACAAATGGAAAAAAAAGCCCCATTCCCACATATTTGAAAGCTGATTTATATAAACAGACCAAACCCGATAACTTTCAGAGTAAACAGAGAAACTCTGTATGATGTCAGGGAAGGCAGTCCTGCGTCCTGGGCTGATGGCAGGAGGTGGTGGAGCCCTTCTGGTCCTGCCCTGGGTCAGTCAGATTCCTTCAATGTCTTTAGTGACACCTTCATGTTAGTTGCCTGCTGGGGGCCTGCTTGGGAGCCTTCAGGGCCCCTCGTCTCCAACTTTGCCCGAGCCCCTACCGCATCTCGTACCTCAGCGGCCCTGTCTGGGCTGGCAGCTGCGAGCCTCCCCACCCCCCAGCCCTTGTGCCTTGATAGTCCCCTAAAGCCCCACTGGAAGCCGAATTTCCTTTTTCCACCGCCTCCCGGCCAGAGCCAGTGACAACCTCTGCCTGGTGGGACGGTGCCCACCTCCCCTTCTGAAGGTGGTCTCCTGGGCAGGACCTCTTCCTTCATGGCACCCCCTGCTTCCCAGAGACAAGGGTGTGTCTGGCAGGGGCTCTGTGAAAACTTGCAGCCTCACTTGACCCCAGGCCACCTCTGTGCCTGGCCTTGGGGACACAGAGGGGCCAAGAGCTGAGCCCTGGAATCCTCTGGGAGAGGCCTGGAAGAGGGAGAACCCAGCACCCCACTCTTGACATGTCCCTGTGACCTTCTCCCAGAGGGGACTGCCGGGTGACCCTGGAAATCCAGAGCAGGTGAGGCCTGTCTGACCGTTTCTAGGCAACCCACTCTTGGTTTCCATGGTTGCCCTGGCAACCCCAGATGGGGAGGGGGTTGATGGGCCCTGGGAAGGACTCCCTTGAACCTGGGGAGCTTCCCTGCCTCCCAGGCTGTCCTCCTGGAAAACCACGTGGGCAGCTCTGTGTTCTTAGACGCCTACCGCTGAGTAAAGCAAGCGTGTGTGAAAAGGCCACACTGTGGTTCCAGCTACAGGACATTCTGGAAAAGGCAAAGCCACAGGGACAGTGCAAAGATCATGGTTGTCAGGGCTGGGGGAGGACAGATGGACAGGTGGAGCCCAGGGGATGTTTAGGGCAGTGAGGCCGCTCCGTGTGACACTGTCGTGGTGCGTACACGTCTGTACACTTTTGTCAGACCCCCAGAATGCCCAGCACCACACGTGAGGCTCGCATGACCCATGAGCACGCCGTGTCAGTCCTGCACAACGTGGGGACGGGTACAGCACGCACAGATGGAGTGTTAGTGCGGGGGGGGGGCTGTGTTTGGGGAGAAAGCAGCCCGTGGAACTCTCTGTACTTCTGCTCAACCTTTCCATAAACCTCGAACTTCTGTAAAAAATAGAATCTACTAATTCAGAACAAAATGAAACAAGAACCCCGCCTTCTTAGCCTCAGGCCTGACCTTGCCCGACCCAGTCCGGAGAGTGTCTCCCTGCTCCTGGGATCAGGGTTGGCCTCCTGGCTTTCCTTCTGTGTGTTTCTGTGCTTTCTTGGCCTATTGCTCAGTGTGCCGATGTACAGGGACGGCTTGCTGGTTCTGTTCCTCTGCCCAATCCCCCTGCTGTCCCCCTGCTCAGAGCCATTGGTTTCTAATTGTCATTGTTACAAATGATTGTAACTTGATATTCAAATGGTCAGGTGTTGAAGTTCCTTGTGTGAATTTAATTCCATCTAGCACACGGTTTGGGACCTGCGGTTACCATGGCAACCCCATAAAATGTGTGTGGCGTTTTCTGCCCCCAGGAGCTCACAGGGTCTCTTTGGACCCAGGGCCTGGAGTTCAGTCTGCAAACTGGTGAGCTGGTCACACACAGAAAGGTCCACGTGACCCATGGGCCCTTGAGCCACTCTGACCCCGGGAGCTCCTGGCGGGGGCGGGAGCGGGGAGGGGGCCCGAGGTGGAGCCACGGTGACCCCTCAGCCCAGCCAGAATCACGCAGTGCCCAGGTCAAGGAGGGCTGCGCTGTCTGACAGGCTGAGCCCATCTCCAAGACCCCTGCCCTGGGCAGTGATGGGACAGGTTTTGAGATCCTCAGCCAGGGGTGAGGGTGGGTCTGCCTTTGGCTGCTGGCCCTGGACCCTGCCCCAACTGGTACACGCCTCCCTGGAGCCAGGAAGCTCCTCCTTGGCCCTGGCCTGGGCGGGAATGTGGCCCAGGAGCAGCAGGGACAAGCCAAGGCAGGTGCCTGGCGGGACAGTGCCGTGCTGGGAGAATGTGGGTGAACTCAGAGAGGTGCTGTGTGGCCCTGGCTGGTCTCCGTGTGTCTGTAATAGGTCGGCGCGGCCACGGTGGAGGGTCGGGGTCTGGGGTCTGGCTGTTGTGGGCCTGGGCCCTGGGGTCGTGCTACTTCGGGCTCTCGTTTTTGACCTGAATGGAATTAAATAGTGGCTGGGGCCTCAGTGCTCTCCAAGGCCCCCCCCCCCCCCCCCCGGTCCCCCTGGCTGCCCTCTGCCGCTTGCATGGCTCTCCCTGTTGTAGAGACGAGGAAACAGGCCCAGAGGGTTTTTGCAATGGGTCTTGTTCACCCAGGGGCTGGGAGGTCCAGCCAGCCCGAACCCGTACTTGTGGGACCTCAGCCCTACTTTGGGGCACAGCCTCATCCAGCTTCCAGCAGAGCAGTGTGGACTTGCAGAAGGGGCCTCTCGTAGCCTTGGGCGTCTGAGCATGGGGCTTTGGTGGGAAATGCCCCAGAGCTAGGAGGAGCTCCTTCCGGAATTTCTGAGGAGGCTGGGTGCAGAGGTGGGTGTGGCAGCGCCCATAAGCCAAGGAACACTGGCTCCCGGGAAGGGCATGGGAAGTTTGCCTTGGAGCCTCAGGAGGGAGCGAGGCCCTGCCGACACCTTGGTTTCAGCCCAGGGACACTGATTCTGGACCTCTGGCCTCCAGGACTGTGGGAGACAATACATTTCTGTTGGTCAAGCTCCCCAGATGTGGTCCTTTGTACCTGCAGTCTCAGGATACCACCTTTGGCTGCAGCTAGGACCCCCCCAGGCCCCCTTGCCTGACTCTAGGTGAATTTCCCTCTCTCCTGGGTCAAAACCAGCTTTGCCCTGACAGAGCCAGGGGCCTGGTGACTTGGCCTGCGCTGGGCCCTAATGCCCCTACGACTGGTTTGGAGCCCCCACAGGGGCCTTGTATAGCCTGTCTTGGGGGCCAGAACCCCTGCCCAAGACATGCAGTAGGGTGCACGGGAAAGGGGGGGGTCCCTTGGGGTGGGGCGGGGTGCCTCTGCTCAGCCCCACCCTGAGCGGGCTCCTGCAGCAGGCCCAAACCCGTTCCGGCCCGGAACAGGCACAGGGCCCCGCAGAGCAAGCTCACACAGGGAGCCCCAACTGTCACATCTCCCCTGAGGGAAGGGGGGCAGCTGGGCTCTGGGGGTGGAACATTCCTGGGGAGACAGGAAAGGCAGGCCCCAGCCGTGCATCCTGCCCGGAGAGGGGGTTCCCCATGTTGGTGCCATCTGGCATGCTGGCTGTGGGATGCTCCCGGGAGCCCCCCTTCCCAGACAGTGAACCTCTGTCCTTCAGCGGGGCCCAGGGGATGAGAGGCTGCCCATCCCTCCCCAGGAAGGTCCCTTTCCAGGCCACCTGCCGGCAGGGCCCTTTAGGAAGTATACACATGGGACCAGCCCCCCATACCTGCTGCTCCTGAGCCTTGTGTGGCCGACTCCGGTCCAGCTGGCTTTCATCAGCCCTCCCAGCAGAGATGGGAGCAGCCCTGGCCTGTCTGGGTGACACCTGGCTGCAGGCGGGGGAGGGTTCTTGGGTTCTTTGGCAGGCAGGGCCTCATAAATCCTGCCTGTTCACAGGTAGCCTGAGGCCTGGGTGGGCCAGCGGGATGAGGGCTAACTGTCCCGCAGACTTTAGGCCCCGCCATCTCTCCCCTGCCCCCCCACTAAGCTTCAGTGGCCTTCCTCTGGGCGGTCTCGGCCTTCGTGCTGCAGAGCGAGCCCCCCCAACCCCATGGGCTCCTCTTCCTCCAGGCAGGGTGGGGGTCCCCTGTGTCCTCCCCGCTCTGCTTCTTTCTACAGATTCCCCGGGGCTATAGGAGGGACTGGACATGCTCGGGGGACACAGGGCAGGGGAGCTGGGCCCCCTCCACCAGCCAGAAAAAATGTGGGGGCCCCGATGTGGTTCTGGGGGTGACCGGGTCACCCAGAGCAGCCTGGCAGGGCGGGGGGAGAGGGGAGAGGCTTGGGTCCCAGGCAGGAGGTCCGCTGGCCTCGTGTGGGTCTCAGGCTCGGGGTGCGAGTAGGAGGGGAGAGGATGGGCAGGGTCGGGGGTGCGGGGCCACCCAGGCAGGGGAGGGCAGCCGGCTTTGGGGCCCTGATGGTCCGGCTGGGGGCCTGGGGCACTGCCCCTTACCCTCGGAGAGCGGCCGTGCCTTCTCACTGTACCTGTCCCCCTCGACCAGGGCCGCAGGGGCAGCTGGGTCTGTCCGGAGGGCGGTGAGGGGCCACAGGGTGCAGTCGGGGCTTGGCTGGACAGAGTACAGAAAGGCCCAGACGGGGGCCTGGCCCGTCTGGGCAGAGCACATGCGCTGCCCTCCACCATCGGGGGGCTGCTCCTCAGGGTCCTGCCTCCTTTGCGGATTGGAAGGCAGTGAAGAATGTAAAGGCCGGGGGCCCCAGCGGGTGCCCCACGTGGTGGTTTCCCAGCTGCTGTGTGGCCGCTGCCCTGCCCTGCTTGCCTGGAGTGACTGGGGGCCAGTCCTGCAGGAAGGCGTGGCTCCAAGGGCCGCATCCTGTCCTGCTGAGGGAGGGCTGGGGGCAGTGTCTCCTGTCCCGGGAGGGCTCCTCCAGCTCAGAGCCAGCCGGCGACAGCCCGGGTCCCAGCTGGGTCTGAGAGGCTCGAGTTCATGGGGCCCCTGCCCTGTGTGGGCCGGGCAGGCCTGGATCTGGGTGCCTGGAGCCATGTGCCTTCTGTCACCTGCTTCCTGCCTGGGGCTCTGTGGTCCACAAGCGGCCGCCCAGACCAGGCCGGGCTGGAGCTCACGGTTGACCTGAGAGCCCATCGCTGTACCCAGACTGCTGGTAGATGGGCGGCACGCTGGGGGGGGGCACGCTGGCCGTGGGGAGTGGGCTCCCCTTGTTCCCCAGGAGGTTGGCAAAGGGGCAGCGTGCTGAGGGCTCCTCACTGTGCAGCACCTGGTCACTGGTCAGCTGAAAGGACAGGGCCTTCGGAGCCCTTGCCGGGCGGGGTGGCCGCCCCGGACCCCCCCTCCTTCCACACTAACCCGTGTGGTGTGGGATCCAGCTGGAGGAGGGCTTTTTTCTGCTTTTCTTTTTTTAAATTGAGGTAAAACTCACATCACGTAAAGTGAACAACACAGTGGCATTTAGCGCATTCACGCTTTCGAGCACCTGTCATCCCTACCTAGTGCCAAAACATGCTCGTCGCCCCTAAGGAGACCCCGCGCCCGTTGGTCCACCAGCCCCTGGCGACCACCCAGGGGCTTTTTGTGTCTGCAGTGGCCTGCCCTGCACAGTCCCCGCAGAGGGATGCCCAGTGCGCGTCCACCATCTGGCCTCTTTCCCTGAGGGGAACGTTTCTGCGGTTCACCCGCGTGGCACTGCCCGCGTGTCACTCCTCTCTGTGGCTGATCTTCCATGGTGAATGCAGCCGGTGTGTTTATCCGTTTGCCCAGGGCTGGACATCCGAGTGGTTTCCAGCTCTGGCATTGTGACCTGGGCTGTGATGGACATTCACGCACAAGGGTCCCTATGAGTCCTGCTTTCGAGTCTTCTGGGCATGTGCGCCCGAGAGGAATTGCTGGGTCCTTTGCCGACTCTCTGTTTCACTTGTAGTGGGGGGCAGTATTTTCTGCTGGTGGAAGGGTCTTCCTGGGGGTGGAGAGGGCTGGGGGCAGGGCATCCTCCCTGTCCTGCAGCCTGGCCTCCTGCTTCCCATCTCTTCTGCCACCACCGGCAGCTTCGGGGAGGGCAGGGGTCCCTGGGGAGGGGCTTGGTAAGCAGGAGCGAGGGAGGGCCAGCCTTTCTGAGTCAGTGTCTATATTGCATGCTCAGCGGGGGCCTGGCTTGAGGGCCAGAGGCAGCCTCCCTCCGGAAGATGGGGAGAGTGACTCCCGGCACCAGGAGGAAGCCCAGTGTCCCTGGACGGATGCCAGAGCCTGTGGAAGGGCTGCCACGCCTGCCTGTGGGTTGGGGGCACTCTACGCTGCTTGTGTAAGAGGCCAGGGTTTGGGGACGCATGCTTCACGAGAGCTTGTGATGCTCTCTGCCGGCATCTGGACGGGCCTCAGCTCTGGGTGAGGGATTGTCTCTGAGCAGGCTCAGAGCAGGGCGGGACCTGGCCTATGACCTCCCGACCCAGCCTGGGCTCAGGTCGCCCCTGAGACGTGCTGGGTGGAGGGCCCCATGTGGTGCCCGGCCCACTGGGTTGCGAGATGCACCCCCAGACTGGCTTCGTGAGTGGGAAGGGCAGGGAGACCCGCCCAAGTGAAACTCTGGTCCACGCATGACGGGCCAGAGCTGAGCGGGGTGTGGGGGTGCAGGGAGGAGTGCGGGCTGCAGCCCGTCTGCTGGAATTCGGCTCCAGGGCACCCCACACTGGGGTCGCTGGTGGACTGATGGGTCACTCTGCAAGCAGCCAACCAGTGAGGTTTGTGAAGTATGCAGGCCTGGGTCTGTACTTCCCAGGATCTGCCTCCAGAAACCCCCAGGCAGCTCCAGTGTCCCTGCACAGACCTGGAGCCCTGACAGAGGACAGGCTGGGGGCCAGCGTTGGGGAGAAGCCCTTCCAGCTCCACAGCTACCTTTCCTTCCCAGGCTGCGAGGGGGCTCTGGGCCCTTTGCTGCCCGCCTCCCTCTGGCCCCATGGCCCCAGCCCGTGCCTGCCCAGTGAGCCAGCCCAGGTCTGGCCTCATCATGCCCCCAGCAGGGCTGCTGGCCACCCTGGGGTCCTCACAGAAGCCACAGCTGCCCCCTGGCCCTGTCCATGGGTGCACTGGAATTTGAAGAAGATGGCCTCAAGAGGGGCAATGATCCCCCCTGGGTCCTGCCCCCGTGTCGTCCCCTCCCTCTCCCATGCTTTCCCCCTGCCCAGGATGCTGGGGTCCCTTGTCTGTATCCTCGACCCCCAGCCACGTGCACAGCAGGGTTCAGCAGAGGGGAGCCTGCGACTCTGCCCTGCCCCTCTCTGTCCCTGGTCAGGATCACCTCCCGCTCAGTCTGGACTGCCATTGCCTGAGGAGGGGCCTTGGGGAGGGCCAGCCACCTGCCCCTTCTGCTTCTCTCGAGGAGTGTGATGTTAGTTCAGTGTTCGCTGAGGGTGTCCTGCGGCCCCCTGTGTGCTGGCCTGGGCCGGACACAGGGACCCCCAAGACACATGGGGTCCTGTCCCTGTGCTGAGGATGGTGCGGTCCAGCCGCGGGCAGACACAGGTGCTGAGCAGCCCTCCTGACACAGAGCCCCACAGGGCTCAGCCCTTCAGGGAGTGGGGAGCTTCCTGGGGGTCCTGGAGCCAGGCCGTACCACCAGGGGCTCGGGTGCGGCCAGCTGCCTCCAGGATGCCGTCCAGAGCGCCAGGTAGGGCCACAGAGCAGGGGCCCGTCACGAGTGCCAGGCCAGCACCCAGGCCTTTTTCTGTGGGTGTGGGGCGGCCAGTGGGCTCAGGGTGGGGTGCTGGCAGTGGTGCCTGGCGCTTGTGCGGCCATGCATGCCTGGGCCCCCCTGGACCCTGCGTGCCAGGATCCGTGAGGGAGCTCCTCACCGAGAGGCCCGAAGGTCAGGACAGGCCCCGGAGCTTCTCCGCACACCTCCCGCCTTGTCTGCAGGGCTGGCCGCTGTGCTGTCTCCCCAGGCCCACGCTGACTCCTGCCCCGGGCACCCCAGCTCTGACCCCTGGGCTGGGCTGACCTCTGTCTCATCCTGCGTCATTCTCTAGGAATTCTCAGAAAATTCCCGGCATTAACCTCTGCAGGCCTGGGCTGATGTTTGTCTCCTGGCATTCACGAGGAGAGTTCTGGGCCCAGCCTTCCCTGTGGGACTGTGGCCGGCTGTAGCCTAAGCCTGACTCGGGGTCTTGCAGGGACACTCCCAGGCAAGTGCAGAGATGGTGAAGCCATCGGGGGAGGCTTGGCCTTGCTGGGAATGCCGGCACGGGGCTGTCTGAGTGCCGAGCCTCTGGGAGAGGGGCTGCCCCCTGCACGGCCAGGAAGGGCCCGGTGCTTTCGGTAGCCACACCTGGGGGCTGTGGCACATTGGGGTCTCTGCATGGTCTGTGCCTGCCTCTGGGTCACATTCCCCACGAGACCAGGGGAGCTCAGCCTTTGGCCTTGAGAGGCCAGGAGGAGAGCAGGGCCCCTCTCAGACCTCAAGTGGGCATCACGGGGTTGGGGGTGCTGGGAGGTGGAGGAGCCCACTCCCCGCTGTTACCCCATACATGTCCCTCCCTGTTGGCAGCCCTGGCTCCATAAGGTCCCTGGTGGGCTGGGATCAGGGCTGTGTTGGGCACTGATGCGGGTCTGGGGGCAGCTGTGAGGGGTTCCTCCTGGCCTCAAAGTGGGGGGAAGCTTGGTTTCCCTGGGACACTGACCACGGGACCAGAACACGTGCACAGGCCGTTCTTGTGAGGACCCAGAAAAGCAGGTGTGGCTCCTGTCTGGGGGAGCAGGGCCCACTCCTGGGCCAAGCTGTGCCTGCATGGCCGTCCCGAAAAATCACTCTCGAATGCCGTAGGACAGACTGCTTGTCTTGGGTGCGCGGAGAGACCCAGGTACACGCGCCTCCCTTGCTGCTGGGTGGACCCATCGGGTGTCCCCCCTCTCGTGGGGCCCGTCTGCCCCTCTCTGCTGGTCCGTGCCCTCTCGTGGCCTCTTGGGTCTGGGGAGGGCCGTGGCTGGGAGGGAGGTCCCCACCGCTCACCAGTGTCCCTCCACCCCAGACGTGGATGCGTGTGCTGGTGGGAACGGGGGCTCTGAGGACCAGAGCTACAACACCATGGGTGGGGGGGCTTCTGCTGCTGCCCCCCGGCCACCAGACGGCAGGACCTGCCAAGGTGGGCCCCGGGCGCCGCCCACCGCCGCCCACCGCCACCCACTGCCACCATGGCCTGGCCTCAGCCTTGCTTCACCGCCCTGGCTGTCCCAGGGGTGCCTCCTCCTCGACCCTCAGGGCCACCCCGCTGGTTCCCCGGTGATGGGGTCCTCTCTGCCCAACCCACTCGTCATGCCTTTATGGCATCCACGTGTCTCTGAAAATGAGCCCCGAGTGACTCAGAGAACCTGATGTGGGTGGGGGCCTCTGGAGGCTGTGCTGGGGGAGATGCAGCCCGGGAGGGTAGGTGGGTGGCCGGCTGGACCAAGCACAGGCAATGGGGGTGGAGGGTGGGCCGTGTACCTGGGCATGCATGTGGCACCGGTGGGCACGGAGCCCCGACTAGCGCTTGCCGAAGGCTGGGCCGGAGGTGTTCGCCAGCCCCGGGCATCCTCTGTCCCTCGGCCCTGTTGTCACTGGCAGGCTGTCAGCCAAATCAAGAACAGACAGAAGATTCTCCTGGGGATGGGGAAGGAGGGGGCCGGATTAGGGTTGAGGCAGGGGAAGGCAGGGGCGGGAGGCCCAGGCTGTCCCCCAGTGCCCCCTCACACTCCTTTGTCTGCTGCGGCCCCCACCTGACCCCTGACCCCAGGGCCGGCTCTGGCAGCGTGGGCCCCTCTGAGCGCGTGCCCCTCGGGCCAGTGGCATCAGTCCCCTTGCCCCTGTCTCTGTGTCCCAGAACTCATTCCAGAGAAGAGCCAGCGGGGAGCTGTCCGTCAGAGGGCCGGGGGGGGGTCCCAGCCTGCTGGGCTGGGGTCTGGGGCTGCGGGAGTCTGCCCTGGTGGAGTGCTCTTCAAACACGGGGTGTCTCCTTTCCAGCGTCTTCATGGCCAGAAGGAGGCTGGAGGGAGGGGAGCAGGGCCGAGGGTCCTGTGCCTGACGGGGAGGGCAGGTGAGAAGGTTAGCCCGGCATCTCCACATTACCCCCCAAAGTCCTGGCTTTGGCCTCGGTTTCGCCTTCTGTGAGATGGGCCCCTTGGGATGACAGAACCCATGGGGCCTCTGCCCCCACCCCAGGACGCACAGAGTGCAGGGGGAGCTGGGGCAGAGAGGAGTGCCCCGCCCCCCGCCCCAGACCGGGGTGAGGAGGGTGGCCCTGCTGCTGACACCTGCCCTCCTGCCTGAGCCCCCACCCCATTCACACCAAGTCCAGATGTTCAGCAGCCCCCGACATTGTAGAAACACCGGGCTGGAGCTTCGGTGCCAGTGAGGCTGGACCAATCCCTCCTCCACCGAGAGCCTGTGTACCCCCTCTAAGCGGGGAGCACGTGTGAGTGGAGTGGAGTGAGTACAGTGGAGTGAACAAACAGAGGGGCCCAGAGCGTGCCAGGCCCAGGGCAGAGGCCCGTGTGCGTCAGCTCCCCTGCCAGCCTCCTTGGCCCCTGTGCGCCCCAAGGATGCCCACACGCAAAACGTAAAACACACACTTCTTCCACTGCTGTTCTCCTGGGCTTCCCCCCAGGCCCCCATGGACGGTCCTGGTCTGAGCCCCCATCAGCTGCTGGCCCAACCTCGGCCGGCCTGGCCTGTCTGGGCCTTGGCTTCTGCACTGGGGTCTCCCACCTCGGGAAGCTGGCTTGTGCACAGTTTGAGATGGAATCAAGGTCCCCACCGTGGAGGGGCTTTCTAGCTCAGGGGCCTCCCAGATTTGGGGCTGGACCTGGGGTTTCCTGTCCTGTCCCTTCTGGTCCTTGGCCCTAGAGCTGGGCAAGCAGCCCCAACCCCTTGTCTGTGTCCAGGAGGCCCTGGGAAAGGTGCTGGGGCTGCTCCGGAGCTGGGGGGCTTCTGACCTGTGCCCCGGGCTCCCAGTGCTGACCTGGGGCCCAGGGGCCGGGTGTGCCACGTGATGCGTCTGCAGGTCCTGGAAGATAAGTCTGCATTCCAGCCACTGGCCAGAGCCCTGCACAGAGTCAGCACAGTACAGGGCCTGCAAATGCAACCTCTCCAAGTTCCTTTGGGAAGCTTTGGAATCCCTTAATCCACCGGGTCCCGAAGGGCAGGCCAGGCTGCCGCCATCTGACAGACCTGTCCGAGGGCAGCACCATGGACAAAATGACCAGGAGGGAGGGCAGTCTGGGAGGATAGGCCTCAGACCCTGCATCCCGCAGTGCTGGCCCTTTCTTCGCCACCCGGGCCCCTCCCTGGCCTCGGCCCCTGGGAGTTTGCAGACCCCTAGCCCTGCGTGTTTGGGATGGCTGGGGCCCCGAGTCACCGCGTGGCCGGCAGCCGAGAGCCAAGCGCCTGCTGTGTTTTCTCTGTCCCACTGCCAGCCCAGCCCAGCCCCCCTGAAACTGCAGCTCCGGCCAGCAAACAGGACTGCTGGGGCGGCCCACGGCCGTGAGTGAGCAGAGCCAGCGGGAAATCAAGACGTTACCTCTGAGGGCAGGACAGCTCTGCTCGCTCACACGTAGGGTGGTGCGCCCCGAGCTGACGGTGGGGTGAGCCCAGAAACCGCTCAGAGTGATGAATGGACACTATAAAACCCTAGCGCTGGCACGGGAGCCTGGCTGGAGGGCGCCCTGGCCCTTGCTCCGGGAGCATGGCCAGGCCCGTGTGCTTGTCACGTTATGGGACACTGTCCTGGAGCAGGAACCATGAGCTCCAGGAGGCTGGGAGGCCGGAGCCACGCATCTCCGAGGTGAGGCTGCACGCCTGCTGCCGCATCTCTCGCTTCCCAGGACGCCATCTCTGGCATGTGTCAGCCCTACCTCCAGACCCGTGGGCGGTGGGTTTAGGGAGGTGGCAGGCCCTGGGGAGAAACGCAGGCTCCCCCATAAAACTCACGCCCTGGCAGCCTGGGGGCCCCAAGCTCCTGTCCAGGACTGCCCCACTCTCCATGTCAGCCCCTCTGGAAAGGCCATCCCAGTGCCAGGCTTTGGTGTCCGTGAGGCCCACGATGAGCCTCAGCTTAGTACCTTGGGTGACTACTCTGAACCTCAGTCTCTTTATCCAGAAAGTGGGACTAAAAAGACTCTTTCCTCTCCGGGAACTGCAGAGGACTGGGGAAATGTCTTGAGACCCCTGGCCCAGCGTCGTGCAGGCATCCAGCCCTAGGCTAGCTTCTGGCGGGGGGGGGGGGGGGGTGGCGACTGGAGAGAAGAGCTGTCCCAACCTGCCCTGGACCCGTCCTCCACCTGGCCTCGGGGCGCTTGCTTCTTGACCAAGGTCCTCAGGGGCCAGGCCCCGGGGTTGGGGAGACTACACCGAGGCCAGGGTAGGGGGTTCCAAGACCCTCTAGCAGGTCTCCGTGCCTGCCCCGAGCCCCTGCGCCACCCCGCTGCCGGCTGTTGGGGACTTGGTCTGGAGCGCCCCATCTGGAAGACGCGGCCAACTTCACGCTAGGCCAGATGACATGGCCTGAAGACCACAGTGACATCGTAACCGCTGGGGGGAGGTCTCGGTCCCACTCCCAGGGGAGATGGAGGCTGCTCTTCGGAGAGAATCAGGCTGTCTCCCAGGGCGGGACGTGAGGCCCGCAGGCCCGCTTTCCCACGGCGGGCGATCCGCGATTCCCACCGCTCTGACCCCCCTCCTTCCAGAGATAAGGGAGGCTCTGGGGAAGGGGCAGCGGGGGCTGCCAGGCGGGGGCTGTGCAGGGAGCGGGCTTCCTCCGGTGGAAGTCCTTCTCGGCCCAATGCGAGAACACCTGACTCTTTCCTGGAGGTGCCCACCCCGGCTTCTTGGTTCCTCCTTGGCTGTGGGGTGGCCAGGCAGAGCTGGGGCGTCTGAGAGAAACCCGTGGGGGCTTGAGGCCTGGAGACAGTGTCCCTGCATCCCAGCCGCTGTGGGCCAGCTCGGGCGTCTGCACTGAGCAGGTGGTTCTGCGGACCCCCCCGGCTGCCGGGGGACACAAAGGGGACCTGCTGTGAGGCATGTGTGCTTGAGGTGGTGTGGGCACGAAGCGGCCTCTCCGTAGGCCTTGCCTGCCTGCCCCCCACCCCCGCCTCGGCTGTGGCCAGGGGCTCCAGGCCCGTCTCCATCCTGGGAAGCGGCCGGACAAGTGCTTCTCTCTCATTCCCGCTCTGCCCGGCCGGACTCCTGGCCGGGCCTCCACTGGCCTCCTGGAGATGGCTGCAGGCTCTCACCGTCCCGGGGGAGAGGCAAGAACATGGGAAGCGACAGGCCTCGACTAGGAGCCTCCAGGGCTCGGGCTCTGGGCCGGGAGGGCCGTGGGCTGACCAGAGCCAGCTGTGCTGGCCTGCGGCAGTGCCCTGGAGGGGGTGCGGGGGGGCTTTCTCTGACCCCCTCCTGGGGTCATCCTTGGTCCCTCCGATGGCAGGACCACCCCTCCTACCCACCCAAGTCTTGAGGGAGGTTTTATCACTGTAAGGACTTCTGTGTTTCCCAGGACAATCCTGCTCTTGCTGAATCAGGATGGGAAGGCTGGCGGGAAGTGTCATGGTGGCGGCAGGAAGGAGACCATGTCTCGTCCAGCCCACGCTGCGGGCTGGACCTGCTCTGCTGCTCGGTGCTCAGGCCACCCCGGGCTCACACAGCTGGGGGATGGGGAGTAAAGTCCAGAGTGACGTCCTGGGTGCTCAGGCGCCGTCTGGGGGTCCCCGTCCTGTCTTCTCTGGCTTGCCAGCTTCTCTGGAGCTGGAAGGGCCTCTCGCCATCCCCTGCTGTCCAACCTGGCAGTGCCACTCGGCAGGGATCTGTGGAGTGACCTGCCCACGGATGCAACAACCGGGCCGGGAGAGGCCTCCTGGCAGGCTCGTCGCGCACCTGCGGGCCTCGGAACCCGGCGTGCACTCGGGCCTTCTGGTGGCAAAGCCCCTGCCTCGTTCCTGTGAGGGCCTGGTCCCCTGGCCGCCTGTCCCCTGGACTCAGGCGAGCAAGCCCAGCTGAGAACTGCGATCCTTCCAGGCAGGTTGGCGGCACTTCCGACCAGGCGTCTGTGGCCTCCTCCGTCAGAGGCTCTGAGAGTCGGATGCTGGCTATGTTTGTCCCTCTACTGAGCAGATGCTAGCAGGTAGGCCCTTGGTTAAGGCCAGTGCAGGAGAAATGATCATTGTTGCCACCGTCAGCAGTCAGGGTCTGCTGGTGACAGCCTGCCTCGGGGGCCTGCCTGACCCCTGAGCCCGGGGCACGGTGCAGTTTTCCGGGAGGAGACCTCAGATGGGCGGCCTGTGGGCGCTGACACGGCAGAGCCCCGGTGCCCGAGGCCAGTAGTATGGCCTGTGGGCAGGGGCCGAGCTGCAGGGCAAGAGCCGGATGCGGGAGCTGGGAAGCCCAGCTTCGGTCCCTGAGCCCCGACATACCACAGGCGCGGCTGGAGGCCTGAGTAACGTTTGGAGGCCATGGTCCTCACGCTCGGGGCTTGGCAAGAGGAGGCGGACGTGTGCAAATGGGGAGCCCCGCCCTGCTGCGCGGAGGGCAGGCACAGGAGTCAGGCCAGATCTTGCCCCCGCCCCGTCAGCTTCCCCCACTGAGCTGGGGGCCTGCTGTGTGAGGCGGCCACTTCCACCTGAGCCACAGTGGCCCAGGGTCTTGGCCCGAGGGCTGGGTTGTTGGGGGTGGCGGTGACGTGAAGCTCGCGGGGGCCGTGGCAAGCCTGAGGAAGGCGGCACATCCCCACTCTGGGAGTGGGGACAGCAGCCGCTCCTAGCCTTGCTCCGGGGAAGGGTGGCCTCCCCACGCCTGGCCTGCCTCTCTGCCCGGCAGGTGGGAGAGGTCTTCCCCTCCGCTTCTCTCATCGTTCACCCTGTCCCGTTGGGTCCCTTCCCTGTGAAATTCTGCTCATCCTGAAGCCCCCACCCCCACCCTGGGGTCTAGCCCCCTGATTGGATTCTCCTGCCCGTGGCTCTGTCCCTCCGTGTGAATGATGACTGCACCTTCCCCACCCTCCCCGGCTCTTTTCCAGGCATCTGTGGGAGACAGGTCTGGGCTGAGCTTCCACTCCCTTTGCCCCACCCCCACCCCGCTGCTCTGGACCCCACTGGGCCGCTGGGCTTCTGACCCCACTCTGGCCTCAGCCAGACCCCAGAATCCCATTGACAAACCCTCCTCGCTCCCTGGTTCCCGGGCTCTGGCCAGAGCAGCTCTGGGGTGGGCAGCTGTATCAGAACTCAGAGGGCAAGACCCCAGAACTAGCGCATCTTCCATGAACAGACCTTAGGGAGAGGGTGTGGGTGCTCGGAGCTGGGGCCCATGGCTGGCCGGGTCAGAGCTGGGGAGTCCTCTGGGCTCACTTCTTGTCCCTCTGCATTTCACATGGACAGTGTCCGGCCCTGGGCTCAACCTGTGCACTCGGTGGCCTTGAGTATTTGTGGTGTGGCATCGGGGCCTCAGAGGTGGGAGGGGCCGATGGCCAGCCCTGCCAGCTCCAGGCTCGGGCACCTGGGGAGGGAGCATACATGCTGGCTGGCCCTGGACGCTGGCTCAGTTGACTGCCACCCCTGTGACCACAGCGTCCTGTGGTCAGGTTGCACCTTCGGGTGGGGAAAGCGCAGCAGGAGGAGTGACCACCGGGGCCCAGCAAGCTGCGTGGGTTGTTGGATGCGAGCCTGGTGATGCGCCTGGCCGTCGATGTGCTGGTTGGTTCTGGCCGTCTCTCTGGGTGCCTGCTGTGGACCAGGGCCAGGCACACGGCTTTGGCCAGACTCCCGGCCGGGCATGCTCGTCTCCCCAGCCTTTCCTGCCTCTGGGCCAGTAGCCCTGCAGCTGCCCCAATGTCCTCCGATGAGCCGGTGAGCACGCCTGTGCCCTTGCCTGCTAGCTGGCCACAGGCTGGCTCACCACCTTCTCCGGGAAGCCTCCCCGTCGATCAGCCATCACTGTGTCCTCTGCTCTGAGTGCAGCGTGAGCTCCAGGGCCGTCTGTGTGTCCCGGGCAGCTCAGTGTCCTCAGTGAGAGCCAGGCCTCGGGGGCTGTGCCCAAGGTGGGGGCATTCTGGCCTCGGGCGCTCCCGGGGCTAGAGCTGGCCTCCCCATAGCCTTCGCACGACAGCCAGGGAGTGAGGCCAGGCAGCCGCCGCCACCAAGGGAGCCCCGTCACGCGCACGTATGCATGTGCACACGTGTGTGGGAGGCCTCCGGCACAGCTCTGGGCCGGCCCTCCGCGGGTGCCTCCGGGGCCACACCGGGCCTCGGGCTCTCTGGCGTGGTGCCGGCGTCTGATGCACCCCAAGCTGGCTGGTCCCCGGAGGAGAGCATGTGGGGCAGAGGCTGCTCCACCTTGGGCTCCCCAGGGGTGCCCATGTGTGAAAGAGGAGGGCACCCCCAGTTCCTCCTGGCCCTAGCCAGGGGCAGCTGCCGTCAGGAATGGCAGCTGGGCGCTAAGAAACAACCGTGGTTTTAATTTCCCTTTCCTCTGCTTGGGTGAGGAGTCCCGCCGGGTAATGGGTTTACCACGAGGCTGGCGCTGGGACCAGCTGGCTCCCTGCTCCTGAAATAAACTCAGGCAGCAGCCTGGGGGTGGGGGTGGGGGTGGGGGGGCGGGCGTTCTGCGTGCAGGCGGGCTGGACCGCGTGTGGCCCGGGACTGAAAGCTGACCTCCTGCCCTGGACTGGGCTCTGGATGTCAGGGTGGAAAGAGCCAGGCAGGCGATGGTCACCTGAGGGCCCAGAGGTGGCCGGGAGGTCCCTTGAGCCCTCCCTAAGGCCGAGAGAAGAGGAGTCTGAGAGAGAAGCCTCCTTCCAGCCCCTTCCTGGCCCTGGCCCTTCTTTCCTGCTGCTGGGGGTCCTGTGGGGGGCTGTCTGGTCACTGGCCTGGCTTGTTACAGTCCCTGTATCCACCCGGGCACCTGCTCGTCATTGTGCCCCCCCCCCTCCCAGGAGGGACACAGGACCCGCCTGACTTCAGCAGGCGGAGAGGGGAGTGAGCAGAGGTGCTAGCAGAGCCAGAGCCCGGGGCCTGGAGCGTCCCAGGGTGGCCTGTCCCCCCATGAGTGGGCATGGCCTGGCCTCCACCCCTGCCCAGCACCCAGTGCCACAGCTACCTGTGGGTGCCCAGCACCTGCTGTTCTACTCTGGAGCCTGCTCTGTCCGTGGACCTGCATCCTCGAAGTCCAGGCACCTAGGGGTCCTGGGCAGTGACTTCTGGGGGCTTCTCCGGTGCCACTCCTCTCTCGCATGCCTCTGTCTGCAGAGGGCTTAGCTCCTCCTGAGACGTGGGGACCCAGGAGTGCCCGGTCCCCAGGAGATGGCGAGGTCCAGACCTGCGGGCTCCCCCTCAGAGGCCAGACAGTGTGCTCGATGCCTTGGCCTCCTTGGGTGCCGTTGGAGGGCCTGTTCGGCCCATGTCTTGTCCCCCCGGAACAGACAGACTCCACAAGTGAAGGGGAGCTCGGCCGTGATCTGCTTCCTGCCGGCCCCCCACCGACCCAGGAACATGGTACTTCTGCCCTGAAGCCCCATGTCAGGGGCCTGTGGTGGGTTGGGCCCCACGCTCAGGGGTAGTGTGGCGTTTTGGGGGCAGCACGGGGCCCTCACCCCAGCCCGGGTCCTGGCGAAGGAGCCCAGCGGCCGCCCAGCTTGGAGAGGAAAGCTGGAGCCGGCCCGGCGGGTGGGGGGAAACGGCTCCTTCTGCTGACACACAGACATTCCGCCGGGCAGAGACGCCCAGCCCGCATTTCTGCATCGGGAAAGCATTTCCCAAACAGCTTCCAGACCCCACAGCCGCGGGCCTGGATGCGCTTGGCGGCACCGGAGCGGGGGTGGGGGCGCAGTGGGGCGGCTGTGGGCACCGTCTGTGCGGCTGGTGGCGTTCTGTGCTCGGCGGGTTGCTCCCTGCACCACCATGACCAAGTCCTCCTGCCTGGCCTCGTGGGGATGGAGGCCCAGAGTCCTCCGCAGTCCCTGGTCCTTCAGGGGCATGCTGCTGGAGCTCATCCCATACCTCGTGTTGTCCTGGGATCTGAGGACCTCACTGTAGCTCTCAGACATTGCTGGTCCCCAGAACTGTGTCCTGTGGGCAGGACTCGGGGGTCTGCACAGGAGACTGAGGCTGGTGCCCCCCGCTTCCTGTCTTTGGTTCTTCCTCCTCCCATGGCCCTGGTCCTGAAAGACGTCAGAGTGGAGTCTGCATGGGACTTAGTGATACTTCGCAGGGTCTCTGCAGGGCCTTCACCCCAGAAGGGTGCTAATGGAGGAACCCAGGCCCTGTTGCCTAGCAATCTCTGAGTCAGAGCTTCTGATGGTGTCCCTCTGCCCCTCCCTTAGAGACAGAGCTTGTCTCCACGGCCTCCTGTCCCCCTGCCTCCTGGCTGGTGGCTGCAGACGGGGGAACCCTCGGGTTTCTATGAGCACTGATTTGTGAGCTGTTGGAAAATGAGATTTACATTGCAGTGATAAACTGCTAGCCCACACGGAAGGCACCATCCAAACAGTGATCTGACAGTGTGACCATCAGAGAGACTGAGGGAGGCTTCCAGGGTGAGAGGCTAGAGTTCAAGGGCTGGTGTGCCGTTCAGAGGGAGGAGAGGAGAGAGGCTCACCCAGGAGGCTGTGGCAGACAGGCAGGCAGGTCCCAGGCAGGCCTGTTTCTGCCCTGCCGGGTGCCTGGCAGGCAGGGAGCCAATGGGAAGGGCTGGCCTCTGCACGGCAGGCAGGACTGGGGAAGGTGAGGTGCCTCTCTCCCACGGGCTTGAGGTTGCCCCCTGGGACGCCCTGTGGGCTGGGCAGAGTGCCGGCCAGCAGGGCCTTGGCCCCAGTAGTGGATCAGGAGGTGGAGGGCCGGCCTAGGCAGTGTCCCAGGGGTGAGACCTCAGGGGCCAGCATGGGGCTGCGGGTCAAACGCTCATGAGGCCTGTATGCATAGGTTCTTATGATGCTGCCTGCTCTGGACCAAGCTGGAGCCTCAGGCTGTGCCCTTGAGCAAAGTGGGGGTTCAGGGTATGGGGTAGGATGTGCCTCCAGGGCTAATGTAGCCTGACACCTGGGGCTTGCTGCCCTTGCTGGGGAGTCCATTTTCGCTCTGACCCTCTCCCACCTGCTGTAGGGGTGCAGGGACTCCCTCTGGGTGTCAGCCCCCATCCAGTGGAGGACATGATAATGCAGGGTGCTGGACACCAGGCTTGGGGGCTGCAGGCGTCTTTACCCCCGGGGGGATTTCCACTTTGGGGGTTGGACTCCACGTGCCTGGCTCTCTCCATCCACCTCACACTTGACAGAACCCAAGCCCACCTGTCTTTCCGAAGCCCCCAGTGGCATTGCCAGGGTGGCCTCCCTTTCTGCCTTGCTGTCTTCCGTGTAGCTGCTGGGAACGTATGTGTCCGTGTGCAGGCACGTGCCTGCACATGTCTGTGCGGGGTCCTGTGTGGGTCACGTGTGTATTTGCACACGTGGGTCTGTTTGTGCACGTGTCCCTGTGTGTCTGCCCGAAGGGTGCCTGTGTGCGTGCCGCGGGTCCGCGTCGGGGTGCCGGGAGCGCGCCGCCGGAATACGCGGGGCGCGGGGCTGTGCACTGCGGGACCAGAGCGGCCCGCGGGGGCGGGGCGGGGCGGGGCGGGGGCGGCCCCTCCGCATAGTGGATTTGGCCTTCACCTGCGGGGGGCGGAGGGAAAGCCGAGAACAAAAAGGCGAGGGGCGGGGCGCCGGGCTCAGAGCGCGGCGGGCCGCTGGGGTGCGCGCTGCTGGCTGGCCGGCCATGGGAGCGTCCCGCGGCCGCGGGGGACTGGCGGCGCTCTGGTGCCTCGGGCTCCTGGGGGTCCTGGCGCGCGTCGCGGGCACGCACTACCGCTACCTCTGGAGGGGCTGCTACCCGTGCCACCTGGGCCAGGCCGGCTACCCCGTGAGCGCCGGTGACCGGAGGCCAGGTGGGCGCCCGGTGGACTCTGCGCGGGTGGGGGGGGGGCGGGCGCCTCCCTCCGCCGCGGGCTCCCTTTGCACCTCTTTTTGAAGCTGGCGCCCAGGCGGCTGACAGCGCCGAGGCTGGAGGGAGCAGGGCGGGGGCAGTGCCGCTGGCCGCCGCTTCCTCTGGGACAGGGCCCTTCCTCCCTGAGTCATCCGACCTTCTGTCCCCTCTCTGGTTTGGCTGCAGGGTCTGCTGACAGCTGAATGGCCTTTTGACCAGAGGGAAAAGAAACAGCCCCTTGCCTTTGCCTGTGGCACGGGGGGGGGGGGGGCATTTGCCCTGCACTGGCGGCTCTGGGGGGGGGCAAACAAGAAGGCCGGCTCAAGAGAGAGCCCCCCGGGGTTCCTAAGTAAAGTCTGCCGTTCCAGGGTCCCCAGAGCACGGCCCGTTGGGGGTCGCGTGTGGATGTGGCAGGTGCCATCCTTTCTGTCACCTTCCCCAAGCCTTGGGGGTGTGGTCAGCCCAGTGGGCTGCAGGGTGAGCCGGGAGGACCCAAGCAGCTCATGGAAAGCGGATACACCCTTGTCCGGGTCCGTCCCGCCTCTCCCTGCACTTTAGATCTGGTACCCACGCTGGGCCAGCCTCCCCGCAGGAGCTCCTTAGAGCTTGGGACCGGTCATCCTTGGGAATGGGAGGTGGGGCGCGGGGAGAAAGCACCTGGGTCACAGCACGGGGCGGGGCGCGCCCCTCCAGGTCGTCCCTGGCCCCTGAGTGTGGCTCTGTGCAGGGCACCTGGTCTTGGAGGTTCTGGCCCTGCTATGCTGTCCCCTGAGACATGCCAGCTGGGTCTCAGGCTGGGTCCCCACGGGGTGGGCAACATTCCCACTCGGTGGCTCAGCCAAGGCCAGGCCGCTGTGGCACTAAGTGCCGTGAGGCTGTGTAGCCTGCAGAGGGGGGCTGTGTGGGGCTGGGCTTTGGGGAGCCCCCACCCTGCTCTGGGGCCTGGGTGGCCTTGTGGAAAGGAGGACGAGGGCCTGTGGAGGACGGGGTGCCATCTCTGGGCATGAGGACCCCGTGGCATGTTTGGGGCAAAGCAGATTCTGAACTTGATAACCATGTGAGTGGGCTTCCTGGCAGCGTCCCAGAGGGCTCAGGTTTCCATGGAAGCATGGGTGAGGCTTCAGAAGGGGCTGATTGGGGGGTATCTGCAGGGGCAGCTTATGGACCCCGGCATGAGCCCCTGGCCCAGGAGCTGGTGGAGCCTCCATGGGCTCCCAGCAGCATTGAGATAGGTTGCCCAAAGCACGACCTGGGGAGTCAGCCCAGTGTTGGCTTGGACCCGCCTGCTCCTGGCTCCTCTCTCTGCTGGCGTGAGCTATACCGGACGTGTGGCGGCTGGGCCTCAGGCTGGAGAAGGCAGAGGGGGGTTGCACCCGGCTATTATGCCTGGTTTCACTGGGTCAGCATGGGAGACTCGGGACCTTCAAGCTCTCTTTCAGCTTGGGGGTGGGGGGCGGGACGCAGGCCCCCCTCTGTGCTGTCTGGGGGAGTGATGTTTTCTCTGTAGTTCCAGGGCCTAAGGTGTCAATGCTCAGTTGGGGCCCTGCCGTTTGGGGTCTCAGGGCACTGGTCCCACAGCAGGAAGCACCCGGTGTAGGCAAGTTGTCTCGGCCGGAGAGAGCAGGCCTGCAGGGCAGGCCCTGGGGAGGGCATCCAGCCCCCAGAGAACACAGTGGACCTCACTGGGGGAGTCAGGAGGTCGGGCTGGCCAGAGGCCCCGTGTCTTCCCATCTCTTTCTCCCTGACCTCCTGCCCCCTCCTTTAAGGGCCCCATGATGACACTGGGCCCACCTCGAGATCCTTAACGTAAGCCCACCTGCAGAGTCCCTTTTGCTGGTGGGACTCTAGGGTTTGGGATGTGAACCCTTTTGGGGGGGCATTATTCAGCTGACCCCACTCAGATCACTGAGCCTGTGGCTGTCAGGCCACAGCCGTGGCCACGGCCATGGGCACAGGGTCAGCAGCTCCAGGTGTGTGCAGTGGGCTGAAGACAGCTCTCTGCCCTGCCCCCACGTGGCTGCCTCTGGAGTGGGGCAGGCAGGGTTAGGGAACTGGGCCCTGCCTTGCTGCCTGAGTGTCTGTCTCCTCTGTGAAGGGGCCCTAGCAGGAGGTCAGGTGGCCAAATGCCCTGCTGCCCTTCGGCAGGCTTCCCTTGCCCAGAGAGGTGAAGGGGGAGGCCTCAGGTCCTTCAGCCCTGAGCTGCCCACCGTGTCCAGATACCCACACGGGCTGACAGCCCTCGGTGGCGCTGGAAGTGGAGGCTGAGCTCGTTGCACCTAGCCGGGCTGCCGCTCACAGATGCTGTCCCTGCCAGAGGCAGGTTGCTGATCACCAGGCAGTGCCGCCCCAGGGGCCAGGGGAGAGCGTGGAGCTGCGGTCAGCGCGTCAGCCCCTCCCGAGAGGGGCGCCGTAGGAGACGGCTTGCAGACCTGGCCCTGCGCATCTTAGCAAGGAGCAGCATTTCTGTCCACTGGTGTGGACACTTGGGTCTGAATGTTCCTGTGCGGGCAGCAGGGGGGCCAGAACAGTGGTCATGTGGGCAGGGGGTGTGAGCCAGGGCGGGAGGCCCCGGCTGTCAGGGCAGCCCAGCTGGAGGGGCCCTGCTGGCTGACGGCAGCCTCCTGCCCCTGCATTCCCTGAGTGCTTCTTCCCAGATTGTCGTCTGTCCATTTGGTGTCCTTGCGGCCCACAGGCCTGATGGGCTGGCTGAGGGGCTGATGCTGTCCGGGGCTCCCCTTGCGTCCTTGGACGGCTTGCTCAGACCTGCCCGGGAGCTGCTGGAGGATGTGGTCTTCCAGGTGGGCTTGGCCCCCCAGCCAGGGGTCCGAGCGGCTCAGGGGTGTAGCGCTGCCTGAGCCAGCCTCTCTCCTAGCTGGGGGTCTGGAGTGAGCCGAGGGTGAATGTGGGGCTGCCGGAGGAGAGCCGGGTTTCCAGAAGCAGCGCCCCTGCCTGCCTGCGCACCCGGCCCCGGGGCCACGTCAGGAGCCCAGCGGAGTGCCAGAATGACGCCTGGCAGGGCTGGTCTGGACACTGCGGCTGCCATCCATCCCCCCCAGACAGCACACACGTGGCGCGTCTTCCCCAAAGCTTCGCTAAGCACCTACTGTGTGCCCAGGGCTGTGTCCCCTGCGGTCTCGTCTTTACCTCTTCTCAGTCCCCGTGGGTGGGTGCTGCCCGCCCTCCCCTTCCGTCTGCTCCCCACCCAGCTGACTTTCCCGCAGGAGGGCCCTGGATCCCTCTGTGCCCCCGCCTCTTGGCGGCTCTGCTGGGGGCCTTTGACCTCTGCCTTCAGGCTTCTTCCCGAGAATCACCCAGCTCCATTCAGAGAGAGCTCCACGCTGCCACGGGCAGAAGAGCGCCTCCCTGGGTGTTCGGTCTTCTCTCTGAGGCGCTTGGCAGGGCCCCAGGGGTCTCCCCGGAGTGGACCTGGCCTGTGTGCGCAGAGGCCCTGGCCTCCTGGGATTGGTTTGGTGTCATTTCTTGGGCGCCAGGTCCATTCTCAGCTCACGGGCTGGAGGCACGGTTCCCGTGCATGTGGGAAGCATAAGCTCATGGGCAGGCATTGGGGTTGGCGGGGGGAGCCTCGCCCTGTGGCCCACCTTTGGCACTCTTCACAAGTGGGCTCAGATGGCCCGTGTTTTAGGATGGAAGCATGGGAGCTGGACATTTTCACGGTGGGAACCGGAGGATGGAGTTGTGGCTTGTAGATGTTGGAGTGGAGCGTCTGTGTGTCTGTGGTTGGGGAGGCTGGCTACTCCGTTGGTGAGGCTGGTGTCTGAAGAGTGTGGACTAGCCCGAGGCCCGGGCCTGGGCTTCCATCCCCATGCCTGGTGCGCCAGGGCCCCCCCCCCGTGTCTGCAGCGGCTCCCCCCTTGGTCTCCGTGTCTCCCGGACAGTTGTGTCCCTTGCACACAGGTGTCTCAGCAGCCGGTTCCTCGGTCACCTCCCAGCCTCCCCGGGGGCCCGGGTTGGGGGACGGAAGTCTGGGGGGAGGGATGAGAGGTGAGGGCAGCCCCCACCTTCCCCGTGCCTCTGCATTTCTCCTGGAGGAGGTGACCCTCCTGGGGTGCAGGCCCGTGGGCCTCCAGCTCTAGGGCGGGTCTTTCTGCCTCTCCAGTTCTCAGCTGGGCTCCTGCGGTGGCTACCCAGGGCCTTTGGGCTGGCCTCATCCACTTCTGGTCAGCACGTTCCCTGGGGCCTGAGGTGCGGTGGGCACGGGTGTCCTGCCCGGTGGTCGGTGGTCTCAGATGGGGGGTGTTCTCCCGGAAGTGCCTGGGTCCTGTCTGGGGGATGCTGCTGGTGGTCTCCTGTCCCCCTGGCATTGGGAGGCCCTGGGGGGACCCAGGCAGACATCACCCGTGTTAGTTCTCTGGGACAAATACAACAGTAGACGTTTATTCTCTGACTGTTTTGGAGGCTGTGTCAGCAGCTCCCTCTGACCCTTCCTTCTCTTGTCTTTCCGGCCTTGCGTGGCCCCCCTTGTTCCTTGGCTGTGGCCACCTCATTCCAACCTCTGCCTCCCTGTGTGTCTTCTATGAGGACCCTAGTCGCTGGATTTAGGGACCCCCTTATCCAGCATGGATAACTAATTACATCAGCATCTTCAGGTCACATTCTGAGGCTCTGGATGGATGTTAATCTGGGGGACATTGTTCAGCCCTCCTACCCCCCTGCCAAAGCCTGGGCAAGGGCATTTCATGAGTTACTGGTTTTTCCTTTTGGGCTCTTGGGTCCCAGAGAAACGGCTGACACCGTCCTGAGAGTATTTCTGGATTTGGACTTTGGAATTGAGCATGAGCTCCAGGTTCAGTCTTGAAAGGTGTGAGGAGCTGGGCCTCTCCCAGTGCCCTCTGCAGCCCCTGCATTGTCCAGACCACCGCTCCCTGCATTCTCTCTGACCCCCAGGGCTCCCCACATTCTGGCCACCCCCAAGGTGGCGGTCCTGCCCCCCGAGCAGGCTGGCCAGGTGTGAGGGGCAGGCCCTGCCTTCTCCACACTCTGCTCCGGGCAGCCAGCGTGGGCCCGGAGCTCAGAGCTCAGGCACCTGGGTGGGGTTCTGTGTCCTCAGTGAGGAGGCCTGGATCGGGGTCCCTGGGGCGGTTAACCCTTGGCCCTGTGTCCCTGTCCAGATGTAGATGAGTGCCAAATGCACAATGGCGGCTGTCAGCACAGATGTGTGAACACACCAGGCTCCTATCTCTGCGAGTGCAAGCCCGGATTCCGGCTCCATGCGGACGGCAGGACCTGCTTGGGTAAGCACCCGGCAGCCCTGGGTGTGGCTGGCCCCATCCCGGGCCCTGTGCTACCTCCCTGCCTGGGCTCCTGGCCTCGGCAGTGCCCCCACCCTCCTGGCTGTGCCCACCGGGCTGGGGCTGGGGCCCCTGTCCTCCTGGACTAGGAGACCCTAGGGGGCCTGTCTGCTCAGTGGCTCTGTCCTGCTGAGTGTGTGCAGCTCCTTGGGGTTCTCGCCAGCCTGTTATGGGGCAGGGCTCCCCCATGGTGAGGCTGAACCCTGTGACCCTGGGATGCCGAGGCCATGTTCCTGGGGTGCCTCTCTTGGGGAGGAGCCTCTGGGCCCCCACACTATAGAGGGCCTTCTCAGCCGAAGCTGTGGTGGTGGGTGAGCAGGGTCCCAGGCCCGGGGACCAAACTTGGGAGCGATTTGGGTACTTGCTGGGTGGCAGAGGAGGCTGGTGAGGGCAGGGGCAGGGCCAACTTGAAGCCACTCTTGGCCTGCAGAGCTGGGGTTCCTAGGCCCAGGCCCCCCCACCCCAGCCTTGGGAAGCATAGGGGGCTGGGCTGTGGCAGGTGGGGAAGAGGTTGCTGAGAAGCAGGACTCCAACCCTCGCTTCTTCTGCAGGGCTTTTTTTCCATGGGAAGTAGACTCGATGGAGGTGGCCTGGCCACAGCCTGTTGTCCCTGCAAGCATGGAGGGTTACCGGGGAGCGGGGGACGGTGCCAGGCGCCTGCTGAGGTGGAGGGTTGGGGGGCTGCAGGCCAGGGTCTGGTGCTGACCATTCAGCGCTCAGTCCCCGCCCTCCCTTGCCCCTCTCCTGGCTGGCTCTGGACGCAGGGGCCGAGGGCACGGGGCTGCTGTGTATGGGAGGCCGTGTGGTGGTGGTTCTCTGGGGCGCTGGGGGCAGGACCCCCCTCGTTTCCACCCTGGAGACAGGGAGTGGGCCTGGCAGGCTCGGAGTGGCCTCATTCCTGCTCGCCTTGCTGCTATGTGGCAGGGCGGCCCGCCAGCCCCGGGGGGCCCTCCGGGCACACGCTCTCACATGTCCGGGCGCCCGCAGGGAATGAGGCAGCTACTCCGCAGTTTCTCCGGGTCGGGAAGTGGAAACAGATGTGGGAAGTGTTGTAATGTGCTTCCAGACAAATCTGACGGGGTTGCAGCCCCCAGCTGCTGCCCTCTGGGGGCTGCGGGGGGCACTTCTGGGACCCCGCTGGCTCACCCGGGCCCCCGGACATCCTGGAGAAGGGTGTCGCTGGGGGTTGGTCCCAGGGTGGGACTGGGCCAGGTCTGGGGGCTGCCCACTGCCTCCTCCCTGCTGTGGGCTCCCCTGTGAGGGGCCTGTGGCTGGGACACACCTCCCCGTCTCTCTGGTCTCCCCATCTGCCGATGATGCCTTCCCTGAGGTGCTGGACGGCAGGAAGGCCCGCTGGTGATGGGTGAACAGCATGCAAAGGGGGGGGCGCCTTCCTGGGACAGGCTGTGGCCCCTGAGAGTGGCCTTAAGCTACTGGCTGTGGGAAGTTCCGGAGGGGTGCCCCCAGCCTTGCCCTGGCCCCCAGCCCACCGCCTGCTACGCTGGAGCTCTTCCCAGGAGCCTTCCTTGCGTGTGCTCTGGGCTCCAGAGGTCTTGATTTGTGGCATTGGTTTATTTTAAAGGTCTCTTTGGGGTCTGATGCCAGGGCTCCTGGGCATGGTGTGCACAGCCTGGCAGGAGGCTGCTGGGACCTCACGGCCCCTCTGCCCGGCACCCCCAACACCGTGCACCCAGGCAGGCCCCAGCGACCTCCAGCTCTCTCGGTGCTGGTGCCCACTTCCTGGCCACTCCCCATCGCTGGCAGTGGTTTTCTCAACGCTGGTGTTTGGCGTCTGTCTCTCTCTCTCTTGACTATAGCTCCCAGCAGGAAATGCACACTCTGCCCTACTTACCTACACACACCTGGCTCTTTTTGGTGGCTTCTTTGTACCGGGAATCCCTGGAAGCTGACAGCTTGCCAGGGTGCAGGCTGGTGCCTGGGTCCCCCACAGGGGTCTGGGGTTGGGGCGGGTTTGTCAGGTTTGGTCCACTGGGAGCTGCCTTTCCTGGAGGGGCCTGGGCTTTGCTGAGAAACTTCCAGAGTGGATAGGGGTCTCCAGGGAGCTTCTTCGCAGGCAGAGTGGGAAGTGTTTGCCCTTCTTGCTGATGTACCCCTTTTGGTTGCTGGGGTACCTGTCCAGCCACAGTGGTGGCCAAGCATCTTGGGTCGTGGATGAGCGGCTTCCAGGTGGGGGCCTGGTGGAGGGCGTTGCTGGACCCTCCTTGGGCTCTGAGTGGTGTGGAGCTTGACGGACTTCCTGTCACCGAGAACTGTAGGGCTCTGCCCCCTCTCCTCTGGGACTCCCAGGGTACAGGACATGGGGAGGAACTGGGCCTTGTCCGAGGTTTCCAGGATGCCTTCTGAGCTCAGATCACCCTAGGGCTGCAGCTGATACTTATGGGAGAAATTAGTATAGGAATATCCTGCCCCCCCCGCCCCGGGCAGCTGCGGGGCTGGCTGCACAGCTGGAATACAGCTGCTCGGGGACCTCCCCTGGGGCCTGCTGGGATCCTCTTCTGGAGGAGGGGTGCTGGGAGCTCTCCTGGGACTTTGCAGGCTGGCAGGAAACAGCCCCAGGCGCCCACTCCCATCCAGCCGCTGGGAGTAAGAATTACAGCGATGCTGGAGGTTGGGGTTGGAGAAGGAGCCCCCCTGCCCCCTGGGATATGACCATCGTTCCTGTGTTGCCAAGTCATGGGACCCTGAGGGATGTCGGAAGTCCTCAAAGGCACACTTGAGAGGGGGCCGTGAGACACTTGTGGAACTTGCCTCCAAGACAGGGAGAGGACAGGAAACGCACAGCTTTCTCCTTTACAGAAGATTTGGTGGAAATAAAACACAGAAAGGTTTCAGTTCTTAAAAATGAGAATTTGCCAGAAGGATTTTGCCATCAACCCGAGGCCCCTGAGCACCACCCACTTAGCCTGGGCCCCAGAGAAGCAGCAGTGGCCTGGCATCATGGGGCACTCCATTGCCAGGGAGCCTTCCTGGGTGTGTCCCCCAGCCTCTGGGATGGGAAGAGCAGGGCCCAGAATTAGTCTGCCCTGCTTGTCACCCTCGGGTCATGGAGCTGGCCTCTTCCCTTTTCCAACTTGGGGCAGTAGGGCCTGGGAGTGCTTTGGTCAGGTGACGTGTTTAGGAAGGTCATTCTTGCTTCTCTGTGACATCTTGCAGAGCGCCAGCCTGTAAACCCACAGAGACCCGCCGCTGGGTGCTTTAACACTTGGTGCTGGGAAACCCACCTCCTCTGCGCAGCTGGGCGCTCTGAGCCTGCAGGACACCTGCCCTGTGGTCCCTTCTGGACCCTGCTCTTAGACGTGGGTGCTTCCCATGTCTCCTTAGGCAAGCAGTACACCAGGGGGTCCCTATTAGGGACCACGGCATCACTGGCTCCACCGGTAGAGGGTCCCGTGTGATGCCCTGGGCCAGCCACTTGGAAGAGGTGGGCTCTCCATCCTCCCCTCCCCTTGGCCTCTGCTCCCATGGCCTTTTGGACTAACCACCCCCCCCGCCACAACACCAACCCTTGGGGACGATTCTGCTGTCAGCATGCACTCCCCTCCCCCGTTCACCAGCGGCCGGATGCCCCACCCTGGTTCCCTCTTAGGAGTCCCATGGGCCCTGTGGCGCCCACAGCATAGGGGAGGGGCTCCCCAGCTCTGCCTTTCTCTGGGCCTCCGGGCAGTCTCTTTCCCCGCCCGGGGGGTCTCCCAGTGAGGGGGCAGTGAGGGGAGGCCTGAGGGAGGCCGCCTGGCCCTGCTGGAGGCCCCAGCATCTGGGGCTGGTGCCAAAGCCACAGGCAGCGGGAAGGTAGAGATCTCCAGGCTTGTCTCCAGACCCATCCCTGCAAAGCTGCACGTGCAGTTCTGAGAATGTTCTCCAGTGCCCCCCAAACCGTGAAGCAGGCTGCAGCTGCAAGAAAGCAGTGTGCCTTCCCAGCCCCGTGGGCGGCCCCGTCCCTGAGATGCCCCTGGGACGTCACGGCTTTGCCCAAGCCCAGGGGCCCAGCAGTGCAGCCAGCCAGTGCCCAGGGGTGATGGGATGGTCACACTCCAACCCAGCGGGGCCAGGGGCAGCGGACACCCAGCGGGGAAGCAAGGGCAGACGGGGCCGTGCGGCGGGGAGGGTTGGAGCCAGGGATGGGGTTGGGCGGCTGGGCTGTGTGAACAGCAGCGGGGTGCTCATGCCTTTGCTTTACCCCGAGGCAGGTGGTGCTGGGCAGGCGGTCGGCACAGCCTGGGTCCTGGGGCCCCTGTTGTGGCTGTCTCTCCCTGGCTGGTGGGTGTGTGGCCTGTGATGAGGCTGGTTTGGCCCCCGGCACGTGGGTGAGGGCGGCCACTTGCAGAGCCTGCAGCACGGGGGCCCCAGCCGAGGGTGGGGGACAGGACAGCACGAGGCAGAGGAGCGGGCAGCCCATGCCTGGAGGGGTGAGGTGGGCAGAGCCCCAGTGAGTTTCCTCTTCTGCCCTGCCGTGCTGGCCCTGTCCCCAGCAGAGGGCTTTCCAGAAGGAAGGACCGTGTGGGTGGCCTTGACCGCACGTGGTGGGAGGCTCTCGGGACCTAGAAATCAAGCCAGTCCGAGGACCGTAATTACCAAACCGCGTGAAGGCAGCGGGAACCAGAGCCACCCCTGAACCTGCCTGGAAGCCACGGGGCTGGGTTTGGAGGCTGCAGCAGAGCCGGCTGGTGGGCTCAGCATACTGCTGACGGCACTGCCCTCCTGCTGAAGCCAGGGCACAGCCCCTTGCCCGCAGAGCGGCGCAGGGTCAGCCATCCACTGTCCACCTGCTGCTTCCTCACGGCACTCGGATGTGCCCGGCCCTGGGCTCCCGCCCCACACCCGTGCCCGGGTCTCGGGGCTGCCCCTGTGCCTGCACGAGCAGAGACCCTGGGGGCACAGGCAGGGCGGCTCCCCCCGCCGCCGGGGGACGTGTGTTTTCTACTGTCCCGTCTCCAGCTCAGGTAGGGCCCCATTGCCTTTGGGAGTGGACGCCTCGCCTGGAGGCCCCTGGGTGGTGGCGGCCCCTGCTGGCAGAAGGCGGGGTTGCAGTCCAGCTCCTAGAACCCGCGCAGGGTGGGGGCTGGAGCCCTGGGTCCTGGAATTTGCAAACCCGGGAGGGAGGGTGTGTTAGCTCAGGCGCTGTGACAAGTCCCGCGACCGCGCTGCTTGAAGAGCAATTTATTTTCTCGCAGCTTCGGAGGCAGGAAGTTCCAGATCATGGTGCCGGCCAGTGTGGGTCCTGGTGGGGCCTCCTGGGATGGAGAAGAGACACAGAGAGACAGAGATCTCATGTCTCTTTTTATAAGGACGCAAGTTCTGTTGGATTGGGGCCGCAACGTTATGACCTCATACAACCTTAAATTTCTCCACAAAAGCTCTGCCTTCGAGCACAGTCACATTTTTGTGGTTTCAATTTTAGGGGTGCGCTTATGAATCTTGGAGGGACACGAACACTCACCCCAGAACCTCCCGTTTTCTGCTGGGCTCTCGGCTTTGCTTCGGGTCTGAGCGTGGTCCTCATTTGCGGGAGCGCCCAGGCTGGGACATGGATTCCATGGCCGGGTTTTGAAGTGACGCGAGGGGCCTGGAACCTTCCCCACCAGCTCTGGGCACTGGCCACGTCAAAGCCGGCTCCTCCCCGAGCTGCACAGCCCAGTGCCCTAGAAAGATCTGTCTCGTTGAGCTTTCCGGGAACCCGTGGCACAGTATGTGCGGGATGACACTGGGCTTGGCTCCCTCATGCACACAGCTTGGGAGCATCTGGAATGTTAGGACTCCTGCAGCAAAGCGGCAGGAGATTGGAGCCCGGGTTCCCTCTGCCTGCCCCCCCTCCCCCGTGATTTCTCCCCCGCATGCTACAGCAGGCCCTGTGCCTCATTGTCCCCATGCCTGACTTGGGGGCTGTGCCTGGCAGGAGGGGCTCCTTGCCTGCTCCTGCCACAGCTCCCTGGGTCCTCCTGGGTTCTCCTCCCTGCCCTGCCGGCCTCCCTGCCTTGGGCTCCAAGACCCTCCCTCTCTGTGCCTGTCCCACCCTGTCAGGAGGAGCTCTGGTCCCCATCACGAGCCTCCAGCAGGGATGCAGTTGGACCGTGAACACAAACAGCCCCAGGACCGGCGGGTGCTCAGGTCATGCTCGGAAACGTCTGAGTGACAGAGCTGAAGCATAGCGTGTCAGCGGGGCCTTGGGGGGATCAGCGCAGACTCGGGGGTGGCTGGGTGAGGAAGGGGCTTCGTGGCTGGGCGACAGCAGATGGTGGCAGCCGGCCTTGGTTGGGCCCAGGCCTTGTGTCTCTGCTGCTCCACTGTGCACGTGGCAGGTGCAGCCAGGAGACACAGCCACTGCTGCCACCCCTGTGTCTTTTCTGGGCACGTCCTGCTAGGGCCGGGGCCCTCGGCAGGGGCTCCCCCACCCTGTGCCTCACGGGAGGAAACTGGGTGCTCTCACGAGTGCTGTGTTTTGGACTTTTCAAATGTGCTTGCCTTGAAAGGCACTAAGAGCATCAGCGTGGTCCTAGGGTCCTCAGAGCTCTGTGGCCACATGCCTAGTGTGTGGGGATGCGATGGGTGGGCCTCGGTGCCGCCAGGCCTGCCGCCCCTACTCCCACGTAACCCACCCGGAGGGCTCCAACAGGAGCAAGGCCAGGCCTCTGGGCCATGGTGGCCTCCATGGCAGCCCCACGCCCACACTAGCCCTGGCCCTACAGGAGAGTGGGAATGTCTGGGCCCCCTCCTCCCACAGCTGCCCTGCCGCCTCCTCCGGGAGCCTCCCAGGCTGCCTGGCCTCTGAGCCCCGGACGCGCTGGCTCTCGGTGATGTGGGATGGCTCTGGAGCGCCTGTCTCCACCGGGTCCTCAGGCAGGCTGGGGACAAAGATCTGGAAGCGGGTCATGGTCCGTGAACCCTGTGTATGGGCCGAGAAGCAAAGCCAGGCCTGTGAACACCACAGGAACAGTGTCCCCTCTCAAAGTCCTGCTTCTGGGTCAGACATGGAAAGGAAGAGGGGTGCAGAGAGTCCTGGAGGGTTTCTGCGGGAGGTGCGCCGAGCCCGATGAGGGTCGGCCCCTGGGCTGGGTCGTCCTCCTGAGCTGTGTGCACAGCTCCTGTCTGTGTCCCCAGCCATAAACTCCTGTGCCTTGGGGAATGGGGGCTGCCAGCACGAGTGTGTCCAGCTCACAGTGACCCAGCACCGCTGCCAGTGCCGCCCCGAGTTCCAGCTCCAGGAGGACGGAAAGCGCTGTGTCCGTGAGTGTGCCACCAGCCCTCAGGAGGGGGCACGGGGGGCTGGGACCCCCACCAGCACTCCCCAGACCCATCCAGGGACCCTGAAGCCTCAGCCTAGGGCAGCTGCTGGGACCGAGACTGGGCTTGCCTCCCTGCTTGGCCTCTGGGGCCAGAAGCGGGGCTTAGGGGAGGCAGAGCCCCCTTGGCTGCCCCAAGGTGGTGGGGCATCGTCCGGCCCCCAGTGGGTGTGGGGCAGGAAGCCCCTTAGGCTGTGCTCTGGGATCCTGCATCTGTTGGGGGCAGGAAGCCCAGGATAGGGCATGTGGGGGATGGTAAAGGACATCCTGCCTGTCTCTCAGTTCTAACGCCTGCCCTGGGCTTTGTGTGGGCATGTGGGACCCAGGCCCCGGCCCTCGGGTGGGAGATGCAGGCTGGGCCCCACCTGGCATCTTGCCTTGGGGTCTTGGGGCTTCCTGTCATGGAAGGAGGAGCTTTGCTGATGGAGGTGGTGGGGCAGGCTCGGGGGCCCCAAGATGTGGAAACGGGGGGGGGGGCTGCTGGGACGGGGCCGGTACTGAGAAGACTCGTCCACACCTGGCCTCATGGGTCCCAGGCCAGGAGGGAGGCTGGGCCTGAGGGGCTGAGCAGTGGGGGCAGAGTGGCATGGGGTTGCAGGGCTGGGGGGCTGCAGGGCACCTTGGCTCTGAGTAGGAGGAGGCTCAGGAGGGAGGCTGGCACCCTCCTGTCTTTGCAGGGGCGTCTTGGGGGCTTCCACATCTGGGAGAGGGGAGACCCCCACTGAGCCTGTTAGACTGGAGCCCAGAGGCACAAGAGCAGTTGGGGGGCTCACGAGAGGCCTGGGGCACCCCAGATCTGCTGGAGCCCCCATCTTCCCTCTGGGCCTGTGACCACAGGGAGAAACCCGTGCGCGGACCGGAATGGCGGCTGCATGCACACGTGCCAGGTGCGCCGCGGCCTTGCCCACTGTGAGTGCCACGCGGGCTTCTTCCTGGCGGCCGACCGCAGGTCCTGTGAAGGTGAGGTGCCCTTCCCCGTGCTCTGGCCCCAGCCTGGGGCCAGCTGTGGGGGGGCCCAGGCCCCAGCCGTTGCTGCACCCGACCTTGGGCGGGGGACGGGGAGGGACAGGAGCCCGGGTCTCATTTCTGCAGAAGCAGGTGGGAGATCTCAGGTTGTTTCTCAGTAGTTCTTGTATCAGCTTAGTCGTATGTGATCATCAGGGAAACTGACAGGAGGCCACCAAGAGAAGGAAGGGAGCATCACTGGGGCTGGCTTCTGGATGTTTCTACGGGTTGTTTGTTAGCATGCTCACTTCGAATTGTCTCAGATCCCAGTCGGGCACCACTCTCTAGAACGCGCTTCTTCATCCTGGGCTTCGGGGGTGTGGGGCTACATGTCTGCGGTGCTTATTACCCCATCACAGGAGTCTGGGGGGCCCTTCCTTCCTGTACACGCAGCTCTGAGGAAGGGTCTTGCACATCCCCGTCACTGTTGGGGTGCGTCTAGGGCAGGCGGGGGCCATTTCCCTGGCATCCTAGGTGGGGGTCTGAGAGGCGGTGCCACAGGGTGTGGGCACCCACAGCACCGACACCAGGAAGGAGTGCTTTAGGTGCCGTTGTCCTGGCTGCTGGGGGTGCCGGGGGCTGTGGTGGGCTCAGCAGGAGACGGGGTGAGGGTCAGCTTCATCCCAAGGAAACTCAAGGGTGCAGCCACGAGCAGTGTCGGGGATTGGACAGCGGGATTTGGGCCTCGTGGCCAGTGCTGTGGGTGCAGAGGCCGATGATGGCCCCTGGTGTCTGTGGGCCCCTAGAGGCAGGCCGTGGAAAGACCCCTCCTATGGCAGGCCCGAGACCGGGCTCGGTTTCTGGGGCAGCACAGCTGAGGGAGGTGGGTTCAGAGACGGACCTCCTTGCCCAGTGCTGCTGGTCCAGACCTGTGTCCTCCTCACCCTGAGAGGAAGCGTGGTTCTGCCCCCGGGTGCTGCTGATGAGAACGTGGATGCTCCGGTGGGCTGCCCTGGTCCCGGAGCCTTGGAACAGGAAGTGGGGAGAGAGCCCTGGGTCTGAGCCCTGACCCCCAGTGGGACCCGTCCACACTGAGGCCGCCACCCCGGGGGCCGCACATCCCAGGACAGCAGCCCAGAGCGCTCCGCCTCGATCTCTCCCGTGCAGATGTGGACGAATGCACCACAGGCCAGGCCCAGTGTGCCCACGGCTGCCTCAATACCCGGGGGTCCTTCACGTGCATCTGCCACGCTGGCTACGAGCTGGGCGCTGACAGCCGGCAGTGCTACCGTGAGTGGACAGCGGGTGGGCACTGGCATCCTGGGGTGCGGAGGGTCCTGGAGCCGAGATTCAGTTCCCCAGGCCTCATGGGCGCTGGCGTGCTGAGGCCTGGCTGAGGGGCAGAGCTTTCCTGCCAGCCGGGGACACTGCAGTGTGCGGTGGCTGCGGTGGGCCCCGGGGCGTTGCAGATGCGTGGGGGGGGCGGGGGGGGCAGAACGTTCCAGAGCCCGCCCAGCCCAGGAGCTGAGTGCGGCCCACTTCCCAGGAGCATGGGCCTGGGGGCTGCAGTCTGGCTGCCGGGGCCGGGGGGGCCGTGGGAGGGGGTCACCCGGACCCCGTCCTGCATCCCTGCTGCTGGGTCTCGTGGCAGGCATCGAGATGGAGATTGTGAACAGCTGTGAGGCGAACAATGGGGGTTGCTCGCATGGCTGCAGCCACACAAGTGCGGGGCCCCTCTGCACCTGCCCCCGGGGCTATGAGCTTGACGAGGACCAGAAGACGTGCATCGGTGTGCAGTGGCACCCTACACGCTGCCCCCCCGCCCCCACCCCCCGGGGCTGCACGTCGGCATGATGCCATGACTTGGCAGCTCCCTCTGGTTCCCCTGCACCTGGGGTGGGCCAGGGGTGGGCCCTGCTGAGCACCCGGCACCCACACCCTATTGGCCCCAGCGGACCCCCCCACTCACTGGGTGAAATGCCACGATTTTGCTGGGAGTAGCCCCTGGAACCCGGGGGGGGGGGAGTGTGAGGGGGGACCCTGCTGCGAGACGGACTCCCCACCACTTGCAGCCCCCAGTCTGGCCCCCGCAGCTGCTGGGGCGGCCCTGGGACCCTGGCGTATGTCCTGTGTGTCTGGGGCCAGGGCGGCGTGTGGATGCGTGTGAGCGCGAGTGGGGCCGTGTGTTGGTGGGCGAGGGAGGGTGCGCCCGTGGGCAGGTGCCAGTGGGCCCTGGTTGTGTCCTGTAGACGTGGACGACTGTGCGGCCTCCCCGTGCTGCCAGCAGGCCTGCACCAACAGCCCCGGCGGGTATGAGTGTGGCTGCTACGCTGGCTACCGGCTCAGCACCGACGGCTGCGGGTGTGAGGGTGAGCAGGAGTGGGGGTGGGGGGGGCGGGCGGGGGCGAGAGCAGGGGTGAGCGGCGGCAAATGGCGGTGAGAGCGGGGCCGAGCGGGTGTGAGGGTGAGGGGGGGCGGGCGGCGGTGAGTGGCGGCGAGCGGGAGGCCGCTGGGGGGGCCGCTGGGGGTGGCCACCCCAGGGCCTTGCTTGACAGGGCCGTGCGACCTGCCTGGGCCCCCCAGCGGTCTCCCGCGCAGGCCTGCACCCCCGGCTGCTCCCGCCCCCGCCTCCCCTGGGCTGGTGTCTGTTCTTACTCTGACGCTGGACAGGGGAGGACGGCCGTGGAGCGGGCCTCTCCCGGCAGCCGTGGCCGTGGCCTCGGTCCAGTGGGCGGAGGCGGGGTGGGAGGGCCCCACGTCCCCGACCCCCGGAGGATAGGCCCCAGCAGCCCTGGGTTTGCCTGCAGACGTGGACGAATGTGCCTCTGGCCGCGGCGGCTGTGAGCACCACTGCACCAACCTGGCGGGCTCCTTCCAGTGCTCGTGTGAGGCCGGCTTCCGGCTGGACCAGGACCGCAGGGGCTGTGCCCGTGAGTCTCCAGCTCTCACCTCGGGGACCCGGCCTTCTAGGCCCCTGCCCCTGGTGGCCCGCACTCCCCTCCCTGGCTGGCTGGACTCACCTCAGCCCCCCCTCCCGCTGTGGGCCAGGCCCGGGGCAGCAGGGTGGAGGAGGGGCTGGTCGGTGGGGCACCCTCCAGGCCAGGGTCCTGCCCCGGGGCCCTGGGTGGTCCAGCTCCTGCCCTGCGCAGGTGACACAAGGGACGGAGGACAGCATCCAAGGGGAAGAGAGCTGCCCCGCTCCCCTCCCTCCCATGCTTGGTCAGGAGTGCAGCTGGGATGATGCCCCCCTGCCACCACGCTGAGGAGGGGTGCAGCAGGGGCTGCTGGTGGGAGCCCACCGGGTGGGGCTCAGGCTCTGAGCCGCCTCTGGGCACTGGGCACCAAGGGGCAGGAGGGTCCAGTACCAAGGAGGACAAGTGGGTGGCAGGGCCTAAGGGGCCTTTGTGCCCCCACCCAGCCCTGGAGATCCCCGAGGTGGACCTGGATGGCCAGCTGCCCTTTGTGCGGCCCCTCCCACATGTCACGGTGCTCCAGGACGAACTGCCTCACCTCTTCCAAGACGACTATGTCGGGGTCCAGGAGGAGGAGGCAGCGGCGGAGGCCCGGGGCGAGCACACGCTGATGGAGAAGTTTGGTGAGAGGCGGGTCCAGCCATGGGACTTCTGCTCCCAGGGACCACGGCCAGTGCCCCCTCGGCCCGGCCGCTGCCCCCCTGTGGTCTTGGGCTTGAGGAAGAGCCTGGTAGTGGTCTTGTTTGACCAAGGCTCAGAGAAGGTGCTGGGTTTGCACAGCACACATGGGGCTGAGCCTGGCTGGACCAGGTAGGCCCTGACGTCCACCCCCCACTGCCCCTGTCTGCCGCCAGTCTGCCTGGATGCCTCCTTTGGCCAGGACTGCAGCCTCACGTGTGACGACTGTCGGAATGGGGCGACCTGCCTCCCGAGCCTGGATGGCTGTGACTGCCCCGAGGGCTGGACCGGCCTCATCTGCAGCGAGGGTGAGGCCACGGGGCTGGGGTGGTGTGAGCCCCGGGACCTGCGGGCAGCCACCCTGGGCAGGGGCCCCGGGGCCTGGCAGGGCCTGGCATCTGCCCCTCGCAGATGGTCCAGGGCAAGCAGGCCAGCAGCTAAGGCAGCGAGGGGGGTCTGACAAAGAGTAGCTGGTGGGCAGGCCGGTCACATCCCCGTCCTGGGTGAGAGCAGCCATGACCCAGGCCACTCGGCAGGCAGGTTGGTAGCTGGAGTGCTTTTGAGACCTGCTCTCCCAGCCCTGTCCAGTGACCCTGGGCCAGGCCCACGGTGCTGGTCGGTCTCCGGGGCTCTGCCTGCTGAACGCCCTGCTGAGAAGGTGGATGTGCCGGAGTTCAGAGGGAGAGGATGCGCTGACTGATTAGTGATGTCTGCCGTGTGTTGGGGCCGGACTGGGGGCTCGGGTGCGGCTGTCTGTTGCTCTGGGTGTCACTTCTGAACGGGGTGGCTCACACCGTGGGATGGTGTCTAAGTGTCCCTAGAGGGGCTGCCAGGCCCAGAGTCCTTCTGCAGGCCGGTGGCCCTCACGCTTCACTGTCCGCACCTGCAGCATGTCCTCCAGACACCTTCGGGAAGAACTGCAGCCTCTCCTGCGCCTGTCAGAATGGCGGGACCTGTGACCCCGTGACGGGCGCCTGCCGCTGCCCTCCCGGTGTCGGTGGAGCCCGCTGTGAGGACGGTGGGTGCAGCTCCTCCCGGGACTCTGGAGTGTCCCTGGGGTGGAGGGGATGGGAGGCAACCTCTCAGCTGGCCTGCCTGCTTCTCCTCGCCACCTGCCTTCCGCAGGAGCCGGGAGGGGAAGGCAACAACGTGTTTCACTGTTTGCTTTTCCTGGGGCCCAACTGTAGCGCAGGGTGAAGACTTGGCAGAATAGCACTTCTGCAGTGGGTTCCCCTGCAAGGTAGTGAGCTCCCTGTCCCTGGAAGCATTCAAGTAGAGCTCTTTTGTGGCTGGGTGGGATTTGCCTGGGCCCATGGCTGCATGGGACAACACTACTGTCCTTTTGAACTGTGAAGTGTCTACGTTTTTGAAAGAATTCGAGGATCTCTGTAAGTAAGTTTCCCAGGTGACTGACGCCTTACTTTGAAGACAGCAGACCTTCAAAATTCTGCCTGTTTTGCTGGACAATGTAGCTAATGTGTCGAGAACTTCCTGCCTTATCAAGGGGGCAGTTTCAGTCCCTGGATCCCGTGCCCGGGGCTTCGGGGCGGTGGCCCCACGGGGCTGTCCTCCCCCTCCCTCTGGTCAGACCTCACATGTCCGGCTTTCCTCTCCTTTCTCTTTTAAGGACGCTCGTGGATTAGAACAACCCAGGAGGGTCTCGACTCTAGATCCTGGGGACTAGATGGGGATGTATCCCGGGGTGACTCTTTAGCTCCCTGCAGCCCTTCAGGACACAGGACTGGGGCAGGAGCGAGCCCGGAGGAGGCACTTTGGGAAGGAAATCCAGATGCCTTTTCCTAGCTGCGGGCCCCCTGAGCCTGGTCTCTGGATGCTGGCCGGCTGGGGCTGTGTGCCCTGCCTTCTCTGAGGGCCAGAGGTTGGGCTGGGTGACCACCGAGGGATGGAAGTCAGGATGTGGTAGATGAGGGTCAGACGTAGGACACTGGGGCGAGGTCTTTGTGCATGTCCCACGCGTACGCTGGAGAATGTGCTTGGCTTTGCGCCCCGGGCTGTTCTCCAGACCACAGACGCTGGGGAGACAGGCCAGCCAGGGCAGATGGCCATATCCGTGGCTCATCCTGTGTGTGCCCTGTTCTCATGGTGCCCTTGTCTGCCCCCGGGCCCCTCCCTGTCTGGAGTGCAGAGTCTTCAGGCTGCTAGTAGCCCCAAAGTCCTCCGGCCCTGCCCTGGGCGCCTGGGCTACTCCCGGCTCCTGTGCCGGGCACAGGGGGTCCTTGGAGCATCTGTACGGGCGTGGGGGCATGTCCAGGTGGGCACTCAAGAGGCCCTGCCTCCCGCAGGCTGCCCCAAGGGCTTCTATGGCAAGCAGTGTCACAAGAAGTGTCACTGTGCCAACCGTGGCCGGTGCCACCGCCTCTACGGGGCCTGCCTCTGTGACCCAGGGCTCTACGGCCGCTTCTGCCACCTGGGTGAGTCCCCTGCCAGCTGCTGGTGTCCAGGGGAGTGGGGGGCGTGCTGCCCCAGTAGGGCCTCGTGCTCCTGGGCCTTGATGCCCACACTCCGGCTCGGGGGCGACTGTTCATCTGCAGAGGGGGACGCAGGGCTCAGCGAGGTCCCCCGGCAGGGATGTGGGCTCCAGGGACCCAGAGCTGTGTCCTCCAGACTGTGCTGGCCTTCAGGGTGTCTGGGGGGGGTGGTCCCCAGCCTTCTGTTGCTTCCTGGCCCCACAATTGGGCTAACGGGTCGACGGCAGCATGGGCGGGGGCAGGCCTCCCTTGGAAGCTGCTGGGGCACAGGGCTCTCCTTGGCTTTCGGAGTTTCCCGGCAGCAGGGGTGAGTCCTGAATCCCCAGAGGGGTCACCCCTCCCTGGTGGGCTGGTGGGGAAACGTGGCTGACGATGAGTAGACTTCATCTGGGAGCCCCGTACTGTACTTTGAAGGATTATTTAAAGGGGGGAGATCGGGATTCCAAGAGCCGCTCTCTGTGTGGCTCAGGGGGCTGGAGACCCTGGGACCCTGCGGGTAGACAGCCTTCCCTGTTGGTTCTGTGGGTGCAGCGTGTCCGCCGTGGGCCTTTGGGCCCAGCTGCTCAGAGGAGTGCCTGTGTGAGCGGCAGAACACGCTGACCTGTGACCGGAGGGATGGTAGCTGTTCCTGCAAGGCCGGCTTCAGGGGCGAGCGGTGTCAGGATGGTGAGTGCAGGGGTGCGGGCGGCGGGGAGGGCCGCAAGCTGGCTGAGACCGCAGGCCCCTCTCTCCTCGCCCCCTGCAGAGTGTATGCCAGGCTTCTTTGGGCCCGGATGCCGACAGGCGTGCGCCTGCCCTCAGGGCGTGGCCTGTGACCCCGTAAGCGGCCAGTGTGGGGGGCTGTGTCCTGCTGGCTACCAGGGGAGGGACTGTGATCAAGGTCAGTGGCTGGCCCCAGCGATGCCCAGGGTCGGGTGGGCTGTGGGTCCTCTGGCCCCACCCTGGTCGCGCAGCGGTGACTCTGCACTGGTCTGCCTGTCCCCGTGCCCCGGTCAGGGCTGCTGGGATGGGAGTGTGTCTGTGTGCCCGGGGCCCGGCCCAGGGAAGGGGTCACGTCCTCTAACGTTGTTCCCTCCCCACCCCCGCCCCCCCACGTGGTAGCTAGAGCATGCTCAGTGTGCTGGGATCCGGGGGGCTGGCACTCCGTCCTGGTAGGTCTGAGTCCCTGGGACCCGGGCAGCTCCTGGAAGCGCAGTCTTGGGCTGGAGGTGCAGCATGGTGTGTGGTGCGCGGCGCATGATGAAGGCCGTCCGCACAGCTGCCCTGGCCTGGGGCTGGAGGGAATGGGTGCAGAGTGGTGGGCCCAGCTGGAGGCCGGGCCTGTGTTTACACACCGCAGGCAGCCTGAGTCCTGGGGTGACCCCGGCCCCGCTCACAAGGTGCAGGCAGCTGGGAGTCTCCCGTGGCATAGGGTGTGTGTGCTGTCTGCCCCTGCTGGCCCCAGGTGGGTGGGGACCACCGGGCCCATGGGGTGACTGATGTGAGCATGCCTGGGGGCCGGCTGGCTCGACCTCCCCCTAGCCATGGCCTGTCCCCTCTGGGGAACAAGGAAGGGGCCCTGGGGACCCAGCCTGAGCCGAGGGGTCAGCGTCTCCCTCTGCAGCCAGGCTACGTCCCTCCAGAATAGTGGTCCTGGAGACTGCAGTGATGACCCTGTGCAGGGCTCTCGGGTCCCAGGGGTCCAGGAGGGGTGTGTGGGGGCTTGCCGGGAATCCCAGCCAGGCCCCCCACAGCTCGACGTGCACCCCAGGGAGCTTTGTGGTGCCTGCTGCCCTTTAGCTGCTGCTCTCCTGTCCCTGCAAGCTCTGGCGAGTCACAGGCTCCCCACCCGGACCCCTGACTCTTCTCTCGGCCTGCCCCGGACCCCCACGGACACTCAGGAGAGCGCTGGGGCACATGAGCACACATGTGCACCCACTCCCCGGGCCTGCGGCGGCCGGGTGCTCTCTCCGGAGAAGTGTCCATCCTGCCCACTGCCCTCTGCAGCGGCCGGTTAGCCCAATGTCCTCCAGGCTATTCTTATCTTCCACGTGTGAGTGCAACCACATGATAATTGGCTTTCTCTGCTTGACTTATTTCACTTAGCAATTCCCTCTTCCGGTCCCATCCATGTTGATGTAAAAGTTGGGTATTCATTCTTTCTGATGGCTGAGTAATATTCCACTGTATATATGGACCACATCTTTATCTTTCATCTGCTGAAGGGCAAGGTCTTGCCTCCTTCCACACTTTGGCTGTTGTGGACATTGCTGCTATGAACATAGGGGTGCACGTGCCCCTTCTTTTCACTACATTTGTATTTTTGGGGTAAATACCCAGTAGTGCAATTGCTGGGTCATAGGGTAGCTCTATGTTCAACTTCTTAAGGAACCTCCACACTGTTTTCCAGAGTGGCTGCACCAGCTTGCATTCCCGCCAACAGTGTAGGAGGGTTCCCCTTTCTCTGCATCCCCGCCAACATCTGTCGTTTCCTGACTTGTTCATTTTAGCCATTCTGACTGGTGTGAGGTGGTATCTCATTGTGGTTTTGATTTGAATTTCCCTGATGGCTAATGATGATGAACGTTTTTTCATGTGTCTGTTGGCCATGGGCTTTCCTTGCAGCCCGAGGGAAGGAACTGTAGGGCTGCCCAAGGTCACCCCTGCCGGCTGGCCCTGCCGGGGCAGGTGCAGTGTGGGGGAGGCTATGCTTGGGCTGGTCAGGGGCTTCCAGCGCCTGGGGCTCTGCCTGTCCCCACAGGGAGGCGCAAGGCTCCTGGCCCCCACATGCTTCGCTGCAGCCCTGCGGTGGGCACAGAGCACCTGGGCCAGTCCTTCTCTGGAGGCTCTCTCTCCTCGTCTCCACTCTTCCCCGGGGTCTCACTGCCCCTCTGCTGGGCAGAGGAGGAGGGAGTCCCAGGACTCTGGATCCTCCACACTCTCTTAATGAGCCTGGCTCCCATGGCAGCCCCCATCCTGCTGGGAGAAGGCCACAGCTGGCGGTAAAGTGGTGTATGCAGGCCCCCACCTCACGCCACCCCACACTCTTTGGGGATCTGAGACCGAGGGGGCCAGACTTGTCCTGGGCTTCCTGGCTGGGTGGGGAGGGGTTAGGAAGGAGGGCAGAGCTGCCTCCAGCTTGCTGCAGGGTGCCCAGAGTCCGTCCTGCACCCCCTCCCCCCGAGCAGGCCCCCCCACCCGTGTGCCCCATGCTCTGCCTGCTTCTGTGATCCCCGTGGTCACCGGGGACCCCGGCTGAGCCCAGCAGCCCTGCTGGGGCAGGGGGTCAGCCCCACAAGGAGACCCTTGCGGTTCCTCCCTACAGAGCGCCCGGGGGGACATTTGGCTCCCGTGGGGGGGCACCCTGCGACCGGGTCATGGGGCAGGGCCTGTGCCCTCCAGGGAGGACTGGGGACGGTTGGGGGCAGGTGAGTGGCCATGCGACACCCTCCCCTCCCTGTGCTACACGACTCTGGGTGGTCACAGCCCTGGACCGAATTTGGGGGTCCTGCAGCCTGCAGACCCCAGGCCCGTGCTTAGCAGCTGAGGGCCCACGCTAAGCCACCCTTGGGTCTGGGCTGGGGGGTCTGCGCTGACCTGGGTGCCCAGCTTGGCCAGCAGAGCCCCCGGCCTTCCTGGGGGCTGTGCTTTGCCCCCAGGCTGCCTGCCCACCGCCCGTCCTGGGGCAGGGGCCTCTCTTCTGGGGGTGGTGCTCTGCAGCCTGTGGCCCACAGAGGGGTTGGGGGTTCCCATGAGCTGTTCCTCCCCCTCCCTGGGCCGTGGCGCAGGGTCAGTGCCGTGTCAGACGGGGCCAGCAAGGCCCCGGGCCAGACTGACTGCCTGTGGGGGGCCTAGATTGTCCCGAGGGTCGCTGGGGGATCGGCTGCCAGGAGATCTGCCCGGAGTGTGAGCATGGCGCTGCGTGTGAGCCTGGGACCGGAGCCTGCCTGTGCCCCCCCGGTTACGTGGGCAGCCGCTGCCAGGACCGTGAGTACGGGGTCCCCCGACCTGCAGGACATCAGCCCCTAGCCTGCGCCCCAGCCGCCCCACTGGCTGACCCTCTCCTGTCCTGCAGCATGCCCTGCAGGCTGGTTTGGGCCCGGCTGCCAGACGAGGTGCTCCTGTGCCAACGATGGGCACTGCCACCCGGAGACCGGACATTGCAGCTGTGCCCCTGGATGGACCGGCCTCGGCTGCCAGAGGGGTGGGTGACCCAGGGCTCAGGGTGGGGGGGCTGGGGGGCTCAGCAGGAGGCCCTGTGCCTGGCCTGGCTGCAGTGCCTGTGCTCTGCTGGGCCTGTGCAGGCTGACTTGGGCTGTGTTGCAGCCTGTGATGATGGGCACTGGGGACCCGACTGCAGCCACCCCTGCACCTGCAGCCCAGGCCACGGGAGTTGCGACGCGGTCAGTGGCCTGTGTGTGTGTGAGGCCGGCTACACAGGCCTGCAGTGTGAACAGCGTGAGTCCTGAGCCGCCCACAGCCACGCGCCCACGCCCATGCATGCACACCCATGCGCCCACGCATGCGCCCACATACGCGCGCATGCATCAGGGGCTCTGGTTCTGCCCTTCTGTCTGTGGGACAGGCGGAGGGTCTCCTCCCCTGAGGTCCCCCAGTTCCCCCTGTCCCGCCGGGCCCAGGCCCCCCCCCCCAGCCTACCTGGGTCTATAAGGTGCACCTGGAGCGGTGGGCCGGGAGGGCAGGGAGCGGCCACCTGGCACCTGGAGGAGGGGAGGACCAAGGGCCATGGCCTTCTCAGTGCATCCCCCACCCCCCAGGCTGGGGCAGCTCCAGAGGTCATGCCTCGGGCGCCTACCCCTCCGGGGGCTGGCTCAGTCCTTAGCTGGGCAGGCAGGGGACGCGTGCCCACGGTCCCCTCCCCCGGCCGGGCCGGCAGAGGTGCAGGCGGGTCTGGGTTGGTCTCCCCTGCTCCAGCTGACCGTGGGCCGGGGCTGCGTGTCTCAGGGTGTCCCCAGGGCCGCTTTGGGCCGGGCTGTGGACAGCAGTGCCAGTGTGAGCACGGGGCAGCCTGTGACCACGTCAGCGGGGCGTGCAGCTGCCCGGCCGGCTGGAGGGGAGCCTTCTGTGAACGCGGTGAGCTGGGGCGTGTTTGTGGGCTGGTGGGCGGACCCTGCCACCCCGGCTGTGTCCCATCACCACCTGCTCTCTGCAGGCTGCCCGGTGGGCTTCTTCGGCCTGGATTGCCCCCCTGTCTGTGACTGCGCCCCTGGGGCCCCCTGTGACTCTGTGAGCGGCTCCTGCCTCTGCCCTGCCGGCCGCCGGGGCCCCCGCTGTGCGCAGGGTGTGAGAGGCCAGCCAGCCATGGGGGCTCCAGGAGAGAAGCCGCCAGCATGTTAGGCCCTCTGTGTGGCCACCCTGAGGGGTGCCCAGGCCTGAGGGAAGGGAAGCTTGCCCAGCTGCCCCAGATCTGCTGCAGCGCCTCCCCCAGACCCCTGACGGTCCCTTCCCTCCTGCAGCCTGCCCCGCCCCCACTTATGGACACAACTGCAGCCAGACCTGCTCCTGCTTCAATGGGGCCTCCTGTGACCCCGTCCATGGACAGTGCCGCTGCGGCCCTGGCTGGATGGGCCCCACCTGCCTGGAGCGTAAGCCCCACCCCACCCCAGGAGTCTGGGACCGGGGCTTGTGGCAGCCCTTCTGTGTTCCACACGGGGTCACGTGGGCGCGGGATGCTGGTGGACGGGAGTCTCAGCAGGAGCGGTGGGCGGGGGCTGAGGCCTGGCACCGGGGGGGATGGGACGGGCAGGGAGGTGCCAAGCTCCGCAGGGCTGGGTTGGTGGGCCCAGGGTGGCCTGGGGCAGGTTGTCTTAGAGGGAGCCCTGGGAGAGGTCGTCCCCACGAAGTCTGCTGTTGAGTTTTGGGGGGGCCTGGAAGGTGCAGAACCACCGGAGCTGACGCTCGCTGGGGGCGGCGTGGGGCCCGCTGGGCTGGGCTGCTGCGAGTTGCTCCCCTCCCCCCGCAGCCTGCCCCACGGGCCTGTCGGCCACAGCTGTGAGCATGCCTCCTCTGCCAGCACGGGGGCACCTGTGACCCCGTGTCAGGCCACTGCACGTGCCTGCAGGGCTGGGCTGGCCCAGCCTGCGAGCAGGGTGAGCCCGGGTCAGGCAGAGGAGGAGGAGGGACCCGGGAGCCAGGGCGGGTGCCCCAAAGCATGCTGGCCCACCTCCACTCTCTGTGGGCAAAGAGCTTTCTGCCGGCGGGTCTGCGGGTCTGCGGTGTGACCTCCCCCTAGGCCCCTCCCCTTCTCCAGGACGGCGCCCCAGGGTCTGGGTACAGGAAGCACAGGTGTTTCCTGGGGTGTAGGCGGGAGGTCTCCTGGGGGTCTCCTGGGCCCTGGGGGTATGGGGCACTGCTGGGGTACTGTGCCCCGCAGAGTGTCTCCCTGGGCGCTTCGGAGACGGCTGCAAGCTCAGTTGCGGATGTCTCAACGGTGGCCTCTGTGAGCGGCGTTCGGGCCGCTACCTCTGCCCAGCTGGCTGGACCGGGGACAAGTGTCAGAACCCCCCGGATTGGGGGCTGGGGCGTGGGGGGGGCAGCCCAGGAGGCCCCCCTGGTCCTGTCAAGGGGTAGCCTGAGCCTCGCTGCAGGGTGGAGGGCCCTGTGAGCTAGTCCCTTGGCAGGTGGGGGCAGGGGCTGCCATCTGAGCTCCTGGGGCCCCCCGTGGGAGGGGTGGGGGGCGTTTGGCCCTGCTCGCACCCCTGGCGCTGGACTCAGCCCTCTGCCATGTCTCGCCCATCGCAGCCTGTGCTGAGGGCACGTTTGGGGCACGCTGTGAGGAGCGCTGTGCCTGCCAGCAGGGGGCCCCCTGCCACCACATGACGGGGGCCTGCCTCTGCCCCCCGGGGTGGAGAGGCGCCCGGTGTGAGAACGGTGAGCCCCTCGGCTCCGCCAGCACCCACCTGCCGCTCGGGGGGAGGGGGGCCTTGGCACAGCGATCCCTCCGGGCTGCCCTGGCCCTGCGCCTCCCCACCAACCCTGCACTGGCTTCCTGCAGCCTGCCCGCTTGGCTGGTTTGGAGAGGCCTGTGCCCAGCGCTGCCTGTGCCAACCCGGCGCTGCCTGCCACCATGTCACCGGGGAGTGCCGCTGCCCACCAGGCTCCACGGGGCCCGGCTGTGAGCAGGGTAGGTGACCCCACCCGGGGGGGCAGAGCGGCTGGTAGCTGAGGTACACAGACGCCCGAGTTGGACCCGAAACCTCCACCCCCAGACGGGGCCACGTGGGGGACATGTTCCTGAGCTGGGCCAGGACTGACCTCTCCCGCCTACACCCCAGCCTGCCCTCCCAGCCCCTTTGGGGAGAGCTGTGGGCAGAAGTGCCGTTGTCCCGGCGAGAACCAAGCCTGCCAGGCTGTCCTCAGGAGGGGCTGCTCATCCCAGGGGTGGGGGTGGGATGCCAGAGGGCAAGGCCTGGCCCGTGGCCTCTGGCACCTGCCTGTGTCCCTGCAGAATGCCCCCCCGGGCAGTTTGGGCCTGGCTGTGAGCAGCGGTGTGAGTGTGTCCACGGAGACTCCTGCGACGCAGCCACCGGGGCCTGCCTCTGCCCTGCTGGGTTCCTGGGGGCCAACTGCAGCCTGCGTGAGTGGTCGGGGGCACCGAGGGGGTGGCTGCTCCCTGGGCCTCTGTGGGCAGGGCCCCCCAGCCAGCCTGTGGGGAGGACAGTCCCCGGACCGTCTGTCTTCCTGAGTCTCCTGCTGGGCCTGGCCCCAGGCCGGGCTGAGGTGGGGGGTGTCCGTGTGACCCTAGTGTCCCTGCTGGCCAGCTCTGTCCTCCCCCCGCCCTGCACTGGCCACGCCCAGCAGGGTTTGTGCACCTCTGTGCAGACGGAGACCAGCCAGGCATCCCGCTGACGAGTCTCCGTCGGGCTGGGAGCCTGGCTGGGCCGGCGGGATTGGGGTGGGGGGCAGCGGTTAGTCACTGTCCCTGCAGAGCCGGCCCGGCCTGGCCCCCTGGCCCCCAGACCTGCGGGTGGAAGGGAGAGGCCAGGGCGGGTAGGGGCATGGGAGGCCCCTGCAGGCCATCTCTGGGCTGACGTGGCAGAGGGAAGGGGAGCTGGCAGGGGTGGCCACCATATTCTCTTTCCTCCCAGCAGCCTGTCCACAAGGCCGCTTTGGCCCCAGCTGTGCCCACGTGTGCAGGTGTGGGCAGGGAGCATCGTGTGACTCCGTGACTGGCACCTGCACCTGCCCCCCCGGGAGGACCGGCGTCCACTGTGAGCATGGTGAGCGCCCGCTTTGCCTGCCCTTCCACGTTTCACAGATGCCACTGCGTCCGGCTGGGGGGGGTGGCGAGGGGGGAAGGCATGGGTCCCCCAGGGGAGCGCCAGGCCCTGGAGCTGGGTGGTGTATTCACACCAGCAGAGCCTCCATTGACCCGTCAAGTGGCTGGTGGGGGCTGGACAGGTTCCAACCCAGAGCCCCCCTAGCAGGAGGGTTCAGCGGCTGTTTTGTCTGAGGACAGAGCCAGCTGCCTGGCTCAAGTGTCCGTGGCGCAGGGTCCTGCTGGCCCTTTCTGCTGCGCCCGGAGGCCGGGGACCCCAGGTGGACGGAGGCCTGGGGCACGGGGGCATGGTGGGGGAAAGGGGATGACCCCAGGAGCAGTCATGAGGCTCCCGCCCGTGATGGCAGTCTCGGTCCCCATGCCACAGCTATGGACCCTTGGCCTGGCTCCCATAACCTGGTAGGTCAGAGCACTCTGCCAGCCTCTGGTTCTCATCAAGGGATCAGTGACCCCCCCCACTGACCCCCCAGTTCTTAGCCCGTGGTAGCAGAGTCCTAAGCTGCGGCCTGGCTGCAGTTAGGCCGTGTCCATGTCTCCGGGGAAGTTCAGTAGCCATGGGTCAACCAGATCGTGATCAGGGGCCATCTGGAAAGCCAGGCTGCCCAGCCGCCTCCGCCTGGAGGATGTGCCTGTGCAAAGGGCCCCCCGCCTCCAGGAAGGCTGCCCTAACCAGCTCCCGCCAGCTGAGCAGGCACTCCCTGCCCTTCCTCGGCGGGCGCGTGGCCGGGCTGGGCGTTTGCGGAGAGGGTGGAGGAACGGGCGGGACTGGCTGCTGTCAGCTCCCTGCACGCGTGCGGCAGAGTGGCCTCAGCAGGGCTTTGTGGAATGAAGGCCAGGTGTGGTGGGGACGTGTCCCAGAGCGTGTCAGGCCTTGGCCTGGAGCTCTGAGCGGCGCCTGACTCCTGCCCTTAGGCTGCCCTCAGAACCGGTTTGGCGTGAGCTGTGAGCGCGTGTGCCCCTGCAGGAACGGGGGCCTGTGCCACGCGGCCAACGGTAGCTGCTTCTGCGGCCTGGGCTGGACGGGGCCGCACTGTGAGCTGGGTGAGCAGGCAAGCCAGCCCTGGGCGGGGAGGGGGCTGGCTCTGGATGCCCTGGGAGAGCACGGGGCTCAGGAGCAATGTGCGGGGCTGCCGTGGGGGCTGGGTAAGGCCCCCGGGGTCACAAGAATCCGGCTCGTGCCCAGGGGCCGTCCCTCGGGCCCCCTGCCCTTGTGCCCCCTGCCTTTGCGCTGCTGGAGGCCGACCTGCCGGCTCTCCCCCCAGCCTGCCCTCCTGGTCACTATGGTGCCGCCTGCCGTCTGCAGTGCTCTTGCCAAAACAACGGCACGTGTGAGCCCACCACGGGCGCCTGCCACTGTGGCCCCGGCTTCTACGGCCAGGCCTGCCAGCACTGTGAGTCCTGGGGTGGGGGCCCCGGCCCCGGTGGCCGCTCCGCGTGGGACCGCAGGGCCAGCATGGGCTTCCCCATGGCGACTGTCCCTGTCCCTCCCCGTGGTGGCCGGCAAGACAAGGCCTGGCCCTACTCACTGTGGGACTCCAAGGCCAGAGGCCCCTGGCTCGGGGTCCCATGAGAGCAGGGGGACCTCCCACCTAAGCCCCAGCTGAGATGGGGGGTCCAGGCCTGGGTGGGAGAAAGGGAAACGTGAGCCTCTGAAGCAGGACCTATGCTCACTGGGGGTGGGCTGAGGTAGGAGCTCTAACGGGGGTGTCCCTCAGCCTGTCCCCCTGGCTTCCACGGGGCTGCCTGCCGGGCGGCGTGTGAGTGTCAGCACGGGGCCCCCTGCCACCCCGTCAGCGGCCAGTGTGTCTGCCCCGCCGGCTTCTCCGGCCAGCTCTGTGAGAGGGGTGAGTGCTCCGTGTTCCCACATGCTCCCTTGGCCCTGTCCTGTTGGGTAGGGCACAGGAGGGGACACTGAGTCCACTGTCCCCATCCAGGGTGTGAACCAGGCTCTTTTGGAGAGGGCTGCCGCCAGCGCTGTGACTGCAGGGCAGGGGCACCCTGCGACCCTGTCACCGGCCAGTGCCTGTGTCCCCCGGGGCGCACAGGGGCCACCTGTGACCTCGGTGAGTCTGGGGTCCCCTCAGCAGAGCACGGGCGTGGGTCTCTGCTGGTGGCAAGGATTGCATGTGTAGGGGAAGCCCTGCCCTGGCCTGGACACTGTTGCCCCCCCTGCGCCTCTGTGCGGGGGCGGCCCAGCGTGGGGCTGTTGCTCAGGGATGTCAAGGCCTCACCCTGCTCTCTGGCCAGAACGGGGGCCCCGGTGTGGTGCGAGGGAGACCTTCCCGATCTGCCAGCCTGCTCGGACATGGGAGGGGCTGTCCGCTGCAGGCTGCACGCACGACTTCACCGTTGTGTGTTCCTCTTGACCTGGGGAGGGGCATCCCTGACTGCCAGGCCCCCCGCTTTGTCAGCCCTGGGCCTGGGCAAGTGCCCAGTACCTGGCGCCTTCCCACGTGGGAACTCCCACAGGGCAGGGAGAGTGAGGTCCGAGAGGCCCTTGCTCCGTCCAGCCCTACCCAGAGGGCCTGGGGTGCCCTGGCCAGAGCAGGCAGGATGGCCCTCAGGCCCGCGTCTCCCACTCCCTCCCGCCTGCAGACTGCACAGTGGGCTTCTTTGGGCCGGGCTGTGCCCTGCGCTGCGGCTGTGGGGCTGGGGCTACCTGTGACCCCGTCAGTGGGCTGTGCCACTGTGTGAACGGCTCTCTGGGGCCCACCTGCCAGCAAGGTGAGTCAGGCTCCCGAGGGGGGGAGGCGGGAAGACAGCGTGCTCCCTAGCCCGGCCCCAGCGGGGACCCTGCTCCCCCCCCACCCCAGAGCAGAGCAGCCAGCCTAGCTGGTGAGAATGTCGCCGCCCCTGCCCGGTACCCGTGGTGTCTGCGCAGCTTCTCATGGGCGGGGTGTGGGCCTCGCAGCGGCTGGACGGTGGGTGGGGCGGGGTTCTGCCGGGCCGGCAGCCCCCCAGCCCTGTGGGCAGGCTGGATGATCCAGGGTAGTTGGGCGCTGACCCAGCCCTGCACCGCCCCCCCCCGCCTTGCCCTGCATGTGTGTGCACAGGGGCGTGATGGTGCGCCCCTGCCTATGTGTGCTTCAGTCTGTGTGTGCACGCCAGTGCCCGCCGGCAACCCCCACCCCGGACAGTGGGGGAGGGCACTGCCTGGCCTCGGCCCCCATGGTCCCCGGGGAAGCGTGCATCTGCAGGCAGGACTCGGGGTGCCCTGGAGCCCCTGGTCAGCTGGGCCCCCATGGTCCCCGGGGAAGCGTGCATCTGCAGGCAGGACTCGGGGTGCCCTGGAGCCCCTGCTCAGCTGGGCCCCCATGGTCCCCGGGGAAGCGTGCATCTGCAGGCAGGACTCGGGGTGCCCTGGAGGCCCTGCTCAGCTCGCCCAGGCCCAGGCTGCTAAAGGGAGGGGGACGTGTGCTGAGAGGGTTGCGTCCGGGCCCGTGGGGCCGGCGGGGGACAGGCCTTGAGTGGGGATTCCAGACGGGTCCGTGGCCTAGGAACCCCACAGGCGGGCTGGATCTTGTGTATGCACGTTTTTGCGGCCCTGGGAGGCAGCCCTGGCCCGCGCCTGTTAGGAGCCCCAGGGGCGGGACTCCTGGCGGGCAGAGGCGGCCCTGGACAGAGCGCCCCCCCACGGCGGCACCTGGTGGCCATCTTTGGTACTGCACCGCAGGCCCCAGGGTGGTCCTGGCAGCCCGGCATGCAGCTGGGGTCTGAGACCTGGGTCACCCCTCAGGCCCATGGGAAGGAGAGGCAAGGCTCTGCTGCCTTGCAGTCCTGGGCCCTGCCCCCTGCCCTGGAGTGGACTGGTGCCTTCTAGCAAAGCACCTCCCAGCCCGCCATGCTGCCGGGCTGGGGGAACTGGGAGCTTTCATCTGGGGAGGGGGAGAGGCCCCGCTATTTGCGAAGGTGTGAGCAGGGGAGGGGAGAGGCTTTGCTGGGAGGACCCTCCGGGCCCAGGTGGGAGAATGGCATTTGCATTTGGGGGCGTCACTGGCCTGTGACCAGCAGACAGAGGCCAGAGGAGGGATGAGGGTTGCACACTTCTGTAGAACTGGCCGCCACAGGACGGCCATCCAGAACCTGGACCTCAGAGATGAGGCTGGGCAGAAGCTGGGGAGGAAGGGGGGCCGTCTGCCCTGTGGGCTGGAGCCGGAAGGGCAGGAGGGGACACGGGAAGTGTGCGCCCAGAGCTCCAGCAGCTTCGAGTTTCCGCCTGCCCTGGCGCTGACCCTCCTCCCCCCGTCCCTACAGCGGCCTCACGACCAGCTTCTCATGAACCAGCACTTGGGCTCGGCAGCCGGGCAGAGAAACCCTAGCTCCGAGGCAGCTGCAAGCAGGCCCGTCTTCCAGGCGCTTTGCTGACGACTGAGGAGGGGCGCCTGGGGGCTGGCCAGAACTCCAGCCCAGACGGCCCGGCCCTGCAGCCTTGCGCTGGGCAAGGAGCGGCTGGCCACGGGGAGGGAGGCCCTGCCTGGCCTAGCTCCAAGGGGCCCAAGCGAGTGGGCCCGGCCTCCAGCTGTGCAGCACACTGCTGCGCTGGCCGCACGTGCTGAGGAAGCCCTCCCCCCGCCCCCCAGCTGCCCCCTCCGGGGCCCTGGGTCAGGACTGAGGGCAGGTGTGGCTGCAGGTGCAGGCAGGGGCCCCTGCCCTCTGAGCAGGTTCTTCTGGTGCTAGGCCCTGGGACTGCTGCGCTCAGCCCGTTGACCTGGAATCGTGGCCCACTGTATTTATAGAGAAGTATTTATGGGCAGCCGGCCACGCCCACTGTGCCCCTGGGCACGGACAGGCTGCCCCTTCCTGCCTGCCCCAGGAAACCCTGCTGCGGGACTTTGGGGCTACCCCCCCGCGGGGCCTCTGGGCGGTGGGCTCCAGTACATGTGAAACCCAGAAACTTAAGAAAGAAGCTGCCGCTTCCTTGTGGCCTGTGTGTTCGCTGCTTTGGGCTCACGGTGCTGGCCTCCCAGTGCATCAGCAGGAGAGTGTTTGGACAGGAACCTCCTCCGGACCAGGGAGGCCCCACAGGCGCCCGGCCCCATCTGGTCCCTGCCCCTCCCAGGGGGTGGGGGTGGCACACGAGGAGAGTTGGGGTGTGTCCTGGTTCCTGGGGGGCTGGCTGGTCTGCATGTGGGAGCATGGTTCCGCAGGGAGGAGGCTGGCCCGAGCACATGGGTGATGTGGGGGGGCAACGTGGGTACCCCACCCCTCCTCTCTTCAGGGTGGAAACAGCAGAGTGGGGTGGAGAGCATCCCAGGGGCGGGGTGCCCAGTGACTGGGTTGGACCCAGATGGCCACACTGGGCACTTAGGGTCTGGGCTGTAGCCCCCTGTGCCCCCCCCAACACCAGCCCAGCTAGCAGATACCCTCAAGGCAAAGGGTCTTGCGGAGTGAAATGAGGAGGGCTCTTGCAGCCGCCTCCCCTTAAACAGACAACTAGGTAACGGCCCTTAGCAGAGAAAGCCAGTTAATGGGCTGCAGTGTTCAGGCTTTCAAGTAAATGTAATGAGTGCCCCAGGACGGGCCAGGGGGCCAGGCTGGTGACCATACAGGAAGAAGCCGTTCCGGGAGTAACAGTGGGGAGGGCGCCCAGCGCGGCGGGACAGTGGGCTCTGCGGTCCGGGGCCTCGGCTGGGAGGCGGCAGGGAGGCTCGGAGGGAGGGGGCACCAGAGGAGGAAGGTTAATGGAAGTGGAGGAGGGGAGGCGTTAACCTCCTCTAATGAAGCTCTAGGATGAGAGGAAAAAAATTTGCGGGAGGCAACAACAGAAGGTGAATGATCTCAGACTGAAAGGGCTCCGCGCAGCAAAACAGGAGTAAGCAAGCCACGCCCTAAAGAATTTTAAGGAAATCACCAGCAAGGAGAGATCCTAAAAGGCCCAGGAAAAAAGAACAGAGATCTGTGCGGCCTCAGAGTTGAAACTCTGGAAACCAGGACAGTGACGTTCTGTTGTCAAAGCACCGAAGAAAAATTTTTGAAACTTGAAATGTATGTGTTGTTAAAGTGTCTGAAAAACAAAGCCAGGGTTAACTTCCTGGGGGTTAACCTCGGAAGCCAGAGCTGAAACCGTGCCTGGAGGACACTCGCCAGCAAGAAGAGCAAGAAGACCTGCAGGTGCAGTGACATGTTCCCGTGTCACCTAGCAGCAAAGAGAAGCAAACATTCACAGCGACAGCAAGGGTGGGGAGGGCGTGCCGGGTCCCTCCCGGCTGGCGAGGGACGCGGGCAGACCACGGACGCTGGTGGGGTGAGCACACCGGAGTGAGGCAGCCCCACTCCCTCCACGGGTACGGGCGGGCTGGGCAGCCTTTCAGCCCCTGGAGGATGTGTCCTCACTCCGGCGGGAGGTGGGGAAAGGAGGAAAGACAAGCGGAGTAAGAAAGTAGGTCTGCAAGGCCCATAGATGGGGACAAGGGGTGATCGAAACCTGGGTCCCAGCGCGGCCTTAGATGCTGCTCAAGGGTATTTTAACTGTGAAAGACGCCCCTAGAGGGATGGACGTAGACATATACGAAGCAAATCAAAAGAAAGCTGGGGTAGGAGCTTTAATGTTTCGGGGTGAAAGACATCAGAAGTGGTGGTGTGGAGATCCGGGTGCGGATGTATGCACGTGACCGCGGAGGCTCGCAAATTCGCAGGACTGACGCTGTAGCTGGAAATAATCTGTACCAGCTGGTGATTTTAATGTGTTCTTTAAAAACAAAAACAAAAACAACCAATAAATAGGTCAAGCAAACAGGACATAAGCAATGATAAAAGTTTAGTAAGCTTTAATACACATGGTAGACAAATATTTATGCTCATCTTCACACGTGCATCCTATTCATATACACAGAATTCGTATCTATGTATATAAACTTCACACTCACAAATGGAGAACGACGCAACACTTAACAAAACCAAAATCCCTTTGAAGATGAGTAAGGAAGAAAAGAACTAGGAAGATTGATGATTTTTTTTTAAACCCAGAGAAAACATGGAAGGAAGAATTAACGCACAGACATGATGGAGAGTAAGACGTAAAAATGATATTAAGTGTGACCATGTACAAGGAACTTGAAATTTTTTTTAAAAAATGGGTAAGTTTTGAGGGAAAATATGAAATGCCAGGATGGGTGTTGGTAGAAATGAACAAACTTGAATGAGCCAGTAACGTAAGTAAATGCCAATAGTAGCGGGAGCCCAACACCACTCCTGGGAGTGCCTGAGACACCAGCCGGTGTGGGTGGGTGTGCCAGTTTCCAGACACGGTGAAGCTGTCTACTGTGAATTGGTCCGGAATCTCTAAAAAGAAGAAAAGCAGCTCACCTCATTTCATGAGGCCAGTGTAGCCTGGTTCTAAAACCAGGTGAGGGTGCTACCAGGAGAGATTACAGACTCCTTACGTGTATGCAGAAATCCTCCTCCTAGATGTTTGTTACTCAAATACATATTTTTTAGAGGTTGATTTATTTGAGAGAGAGGGAGCACACACACGAGCAAGAGGGACAGGGAGAGGGAGAACCCTCAAGCAGAATCCCCGCTGGGCGCAGAGCCTGACTCGGGGCTGGATCTCATGACCCCGAGATCACAGCCTGAGCTGAAGCCAAGAGTCGGATGCCTAACCGACTGAGCCACCCAGGCGTCCCAGCACTCAAAAATATTTCAAAAATAATAGCAGCTCGATCCAATGGGGATTGCACTTGACTAAAACGCCAGGACAGTCTAACATACAAAATGCGTTGACATATTTGGGGAGACGAGAAATCGGATGATTGTCTGACGGAAGCAGAAAGAGCATTCTATAGAATTCAGCATCTCTTCAGGATATAAATTCTTGGAAAACCGGGGTGGGTACAGACAGGACCTTTGTGGACAGTGGTCATGCGTCAAGAATCTCTTGCAAGTCTGGTGGAGAAACCAGGGGCTCAAGTCTCTGGGCGAAGGCTTGCAGGCCGGTGACGCCCGCCCAACACACCCTGGGGCCCTGCTCCCTCCTCCCTGCGCTATCCATTTCCCTGGCCCTGACCCGGGAGCCCCCAGCTCTGGGTGTCCTTCCCCCGGGACGACGCAGTCTGGGAGATGGGGCCCCCCAGACGGACGGGCCTGGGTAGGGCCCCTTAAACGCTGTGGGAGGAGCAAACAGCTTCCCTGGGAGGGAGACCGGACACCAGCATGTCCCCTGCCCACCCCCCGCCCCTCCCAGTGGAGCTCCCCAGGCCCTACCCGGTGAGAGCTAGAAACCAGGACGTGAGGCTGTGGGGAAGAGAGAACCCTCCTCGGGGGCCTGGGGGCAGGGCTTGGGGGATGCAGAAGGGCCAGCAGATGAATGAGTATGACTAGGAATCAGAGTGAAAAGCATGGATATCCTATGAAATGTGTAAAACCTATGAAGGTTGGCAGAGCTTCAGCAGAGGCCGTGATGAACCAGGAAACTACCAGGTATGACATCCTTCAACGCGGCAACAAGACCCATCTGTGCCCGAGGGTTTATCTGGCAAAAGGATGCTTGAAGCCCCGAACCAGATTAGGAGCGCTGCAAGGGGCGGAGGGCCCCGATCTGGTGTGACCCCAGGCCCAAGAGCGCCCAGGGATGGGCTGACAGGTGACAGCTGGGGGGAGGAGGTTGGGGGTGTCTAACGTGGGGGGGGGGGCTAATGTTGGTATCAGTGGCAGTAACCAAGGGTGATGATGAAGTGTGCGGGTTTCAGGGACACCCAGGGCCCACGAAGGTCTGGGTGGAGATGCCGACCTGCATGCCTAAGGGGCAAGAGTCAAGGAGTCTGGGGGCTCTCATCATGGCGTGGGGCATGGGGAGCCCCAGGCACTGCTGGACACCTGGAGGCGCTGGATGTCTTTAGGGCTGCGGGCATGGCCAAAGTGCCCTCCGCCAGCCACCCGGGCCCTCAAGGGAGGTGGGTCCTCCCTGTAGAAAGGCCCCAGAATGTTCCTGAGTGGTCCTAACAGCAAGTGGGTGGGCTGGGACACCTTGGTGTCTCTTCCCACTGGGCCCCATTGGGGTTGGCTGACGTCCCAGGAAGCCTAGGTGGCCCCCAGCAATGGGCAGAGGCTCTTGGGGCCTGTTTCCCCGCCTGCAACAAAAGGGGCGGTGCAGCTGGCTGGGAGGAGGGGCTGGGCTAAACGGCCTCTGGAGACCCCTCCCAACACAGCAGGTGTGGCCGGACTCTCCCAGGAGGCTCTGGTGTATGGAGGTGGGAGGCAGAAAGGTCTTAAGACCAGCTCTGCTGGAAGGCAGGTCAGGGCAGCGTCCCCCTGGGAAGGGCCAGGGCCCAAGCTGGCCTGCTTTGCTTCCAGGAAGGGACCCCAGACCGAGCAGAGGCCCCTCGGGGGGTCTCGAGTGGGCACTGGCGCTGGGGTAAGCCCTGGCCTTCCTCTCTTCACTGTCCACCCGCCTGGGCCCCTCCAGACCGAAGCAGCCCGGCCTCTGCTTCCCGATTCCTCTTTGAAGGGTGTCTGTCCTGAGCTGGCCGGCTCTGGCTCTGCCCGGGCGGACCCAGCCCCCCAGCAGCCCCCTCAGCAGCCCCCCACTCAGCATCCGGGGACATCCCTCCTCCCGGCTAAGCATTCTTCCTGCTTGCTTGGGAGGTAGAGGGGGCTTCAGCCACTCTGCAGACCAGAGGCCCCGAGGCTGTGTCCTGGCCCTAGGTCAGGGCATTGAGGGCGTGGCTCCAGGGCCGTCCAAATCCTCTCTGCCTCATTCACTGAACCTGTCCCTGGCAGAGGGTGGGCAATAGACAGACCTGCCCTCCCCGATGGGGGTCTGCGGTGAGAGCAAGCAGGTGGGCCTCCCTGCGGGGGGGGGGGAGCGAGGCTTCCACCAAGAGGCCGCCCCCGCCCCCGCCTGGCGCGCTCGCACACGCACACAAATGCGCCTGTGCGCGCGCCCACGCCGGGCGTTGGGTGACGGCTCGGCCCGGCCGCGGCTCTGCGGAAAGAGCAGGGAGCTCACCTAGCTCACAGGTGGGCAGGTCGGGGTTGCAGATTCCCAGCCGCACAGGAAGTGGGTGGAGCTACCTGGGGCTAACCCCGGAGAATCCCTGCCCTGCAGCCGTCCCTGAGCCCTGACCTGTCTCATCTCCCCATCAGGCAGAGTTCCCGGCCGGTGCGGCCTGAGCTCTGAGCTAGGCCGGGCCCTCCGACTGCCTGAGGCCATGGACGTCACCTTGGAAGTCAATGGGGAGAAGCGGCCCACCCCTCCTGGCGCTGCATTCCTTCCCTAACCTGCCAGTGGGCGGGGCTCAGGGCAGCCCCTCCCCCTCCCTCGGCCCTCCCACCGGCTCAGTCCCCTCCCGCCGGCCCAGGGCTGGGCGGGGCAGAGGGCCGGCGGGAGGGGACTGACCACTTCCGGCTGGGAGGTGGGGAGCCACAGCCCGGCTTTCAAACCGAAGCCGGAGCCCCAGCGAGCCCTCACCCCAAGGACAGCACTGCCCAGGCCAAGAGGGCCCCTGGACAGGGGCAAGAGGCATCGCAGGGCCGGCAGGGCACGACCCAGCCTTCCAGCCTGGCCTATCAGCCAAGAGCCCAGGCCAGCCTGCCCCTCCCCAAACGCACGTCCAGGGCCTGGGGGAACAGATGGGCTGTGAGGGAGGTGGGTGCCGGGGGGACATACCAGCGGGGTCCCCAGACCCACTGGCCAGGCTGAGCCCTGCAAGGGAGTGTGTGGGGATGGGGGTCAGGAGCCACTGGCTTTGCCCGCGACGCGCCATGCGGACAGTCAGGCCAAGGCCACAGAGGATCATGGGGTGACCCTGAACAAGGGGGCCACACAAGGCCCCAGGACCTGACCCAGGCGCCCACACTCGGGGAGCAGGCATGGCCCACGGCACCTTGGGCATTTTGCAGGGACTCATCTGGTCTTCTCCTGGGTGAGGATTTCCATGGAAATCCAGGTGTTAAAGAAATACTTTAATGTCTATGAAAACCTCAGCATCTCGGCCCTGGCCCCACAGTGTCACCTCCCTCTGGCAGGACCTCCTCTCCAAAAGTGGGGCCGCCCTGGACGCCCAAGCCCTCTGTCCCACATGAGGACAAGGGAGGGAGCTGGGTCCACGTCCCGCACAACCGCCCTGCGGGAGCACAGGGCGCTGGAGGAGGGGCAGGGCTCCTCCCTGGGGTTTGGCCAGGGGTCAGGCAAGCTGGGGCCCCGAGAGCTGGTGTGGAGGATGCTCCCCGGGGGCGGGCAGACCGTGTGATCTTCCTCCCTGGAAGAGGCTGGCTCCGGCACTGCAGACCACAGGGCCTCGCGGGGACCCACGGACCATTCAGGCTCCTGGGACAAGCCCACCTGGTCCAGGAGCCCGGTCGCTCACTGGAGCGTGGATGGAAGCGGAGCTCGGTCTAGGTGCTGGGCAGGGCGGGCTACACGTCCGTCTCCACGCGCAGCCGCTCCATCCTGCGCACATTGCCCTCCACGGCCACGCGGCTGGTGATGCACCGGGCAAAGTCCTCAGGGAACCAGCCCATCTCCCCATCTCTCAGCCGCTCGCCATAGAACCATCCTGAACACAGATGTGGGGCAGGTGAGGGCAGGATCCGGGCACCCCCAGCCCTCGGAGCCCCTGTTCCCGAAGCTGCCTGGGCCAGGCCTCCCATAGGGCAGACCACCACCCGCTCCTGCCAAGAGGGCCTGGCTCCAGGTCACAGGGGCATCTGGTCCTCTAGCAGCTGCTAGGCCGAGACGCTGGTGTCAGGGGCTGAGCCGGCCCCAGCCAGCTTCACATGCCCTGTGCAGGGGGCCCCCCAGAGGAGCAGAGCCTCCCTCCTTCTGCTGAGGACACAGAGTGACAGAGAAGCTGATTTTGATCCTGACTCAGGGACGTCTGAAGAGGTCCTTGAGGGAGGGTGCCGAGGGGCCTCAGATCAGGCCCACCGTGAGCAGGTGCAGAAACTGCTTCCAGGGGGCCAGGCTCAGGGTCAGCTGCGCGCACCTGGTGTGCTCCAGACATTTGCGGGGCCGCTGGATTCTCCCTCTGGGGTCCACGCCGCCCACACCCCGCCACCACCCAGGCCCAGCCCCGCGTGCTCACCATCCTCCTGCTCCAGGACCAGGACCACGTCCGCCTGCTGCAGTGTGATCTCGTCTGCCTGCCTGGCCAGGTAGGCCTTGGTGATCTCTACCTGGCGCAGGTCTGTGGGGGCAGGTGGGCGTGGGTGTCAGCGACAGAGCTGTCCCTGAGAGCGCAAGGGCCAGGAGCTTGGCAGCCCCCGGTTGGGCAGTGCCCTGCCTCCTAACATGTCCCCTGTGGCCTGGTCTCGGTGGGGCCTGGGGGGCTCTGGACACGTGGCAGCTTCCGTCCAGAGGCCCCAGGACAGGCTGCTCCTGATTTCAGAGCCAAAGCACCAGCACCGGCAGAGGGGGCACCCGGCTTCTAAGGGGCAGGGCTGGAGCCGGGGCGACAGATCTATGGGCCAGCTGGCTGCCCCGCTGTGGCCTCAGTCGGCTCCAGTCCCTGGGCATGGGGCAGCATTCTCTCCCCGGCACGGAAGGGGAGGCCCCGGGACAGAGCTGGGTCCCTGTGCACGGACAGACACAGATGCAGCTCTGGGGTGCCTCGCCTGGGCAGGTCACCCTGGGGGCAGGCAGTGGCATGGACAGAGGGCCGGACAGTGCCTCCTAGCTCCATGCCAACCCCCTGCCCAGGCCCGGGGAAGGGGCTGTGAGCCCTGTTCAGGGTGGAGCAGACACTTACCTCCTTTGTTGGTGGGGCCCTGCCCCTGCCTCTCCCTGTGAGTGAGCGCGGTGATCCACCGGGCCCGGTCACTCCTGCGGGTGGAGAGGGGGTGCCTGAGGCCCTGAGGCCGCTCTCGCCAGCCTGGGGACCTCTGGCTTCACACGCCCCGCCCCCAGTGCGGCACCGTGGACGGATGGGGCATCACGTGGCTGGGGGTTCCTTGAGTGTGCCCCACAGCCCTCAAGATGCGACGGGCAGTGACTATGAAGGTTCACACTGCCGGGGCGCCCTTTCCTGAGCCCCATAAACCACTGAGGGACCACGTGTGGGAAGTCACAGGGCAAGAAGGAGCGGCAGGCAGGCTGACCCTGAGTCTCACCTGCCCAGGGTCCCAGGGTCAGGCGGCAGCCGCACCCCCACACCCCGGCCCACCCTGTCTGCCGGCGCTGGGCCCCAAGCCCACGGCCCCGTGTCAGTTCACGATTTTTAACCTTCAGCCTCAGCTTCCCATCTGGAGGGAGTATGGACACCAAGCCAGCCTCGTCCCTTCCTCCCTTGTCTGCTGAGACCCCGCTGTACTGCCATCTCTCTGTGTGCTGCCCAGCCCCCGTTCCAGATGGTTCTGACCTCACCACCCCCCCACCGCCGGCACCTGGGCTCCGGCCCTGCCAGCCTCCAGGCTGCTTCTCAGCAGAGGCCTCCTGCCTCAGGGCCTTTGCACTGCTATGCCTCTGGCAAGCCCTGCTCCCCAAACGGCACCGTGCCAGTCAGGCTGCCCCCACCTGGCACTCCCTTCCCTGCCTTGACTTCCTCCTTCGTTGGTGTCCCCGGACACACCCGACGGTCCGGCTGCTTGTCTGGCTGATGTGTCCCCCTCCCAGCAGTGTGAACTCTGGGAGGACAAGGCTGCCCTTGGCCTCTGCTGCAGGGCCCGGCACACAGAAGGTGCTCAAGAACTCGATGGCACGGACCCCTCCTCCCAGGAGCCCTCCCCTGACTCACGCCGAGTCGGAGGACAGCAGGATCTGCTCCTGGCGGCCCTCACTGTTGCGTAGCAGGGTCACTTGGAAGGGGTGTGGCACCAAGGAGCTGCGGCTGCCGCCACCCCCCAGCAGAGAGGGATCGGAGGGCTCCATCTTCTGGACCCGGATGTGGTCCACCTGGGCGTAGTCCTGAACCATGAAGCTGTCCTCGCTGCGGGGAGACAGGTGGGCGGCCAGATGTGACAGGGGGTCTGTGGGCAGCCTGGGGCCCCTGCCCAGCTGTGGGGCACGCAGCCAGAAGGATGCGCCTGAAACTGCCCCCCAGAAAACAGAGGCCATGTGTGTTCTCGTCCTTGTGGCCTGGGCGGGCAGACCCTGGTCTGCCGGCAGTGAGAGGCACCTGGCCACCCCACGCCACACGTCGGGGGATGCAGGCCGCTGCCAGGGACAGGTCAGGCCGGGAGGGCCCCCCCCCCCAATTCTGAGGTCAGAGGAGACCCAGGCGGCTGCCCCCACGCCCCTCCGGCCCCGATCGCAGGGCCACACAGCCCAGCACCCAGGGCAGCCCACCTCTTCTTCTTGGTGACCACCAGAACGTCGTTGAACAGAAATAGGTAGCACGTGGGCCGGCTGGCCAGTTTTCGGAAAAGCCCGGTTTCTTCTACCACGAAGAGCTCCCCACGCTTCAGCAGCCAGCGGGAGGCCGAGATCAGCGGGAGGGACTGGAAGGAAGAGCCGGAGCTGGGGGGCGGCGACAACCCCTGCCTCCAAGGACTGGGTGACCGGCCTCCCTGGCTGGGCCAAGGAAGACGCGGAGATGTGTCCTCCCCTCAGACAAAGGGTTGTTCCGCTGGCCGACAGGCACAAATGGGACAGGGCTCTGGGCCGAGTCCCGGGCCCAGATCCTGCCCAGCAACCAGGACAGGCCCGTCCTGCCTGCAGCCAGGCCCAGGGGCTCTCCTAGCACCCGCCGAGCACTGCCCCCGAGGCGGAGAGCAAAGGCCATGGTGGGGAAGCCTCCACACAGCCCTCACACCCTTTTCCAGACCCCTGTGCCCGCCCTCGGTCACTCCGTGGCTCTCCTGTCCTGCCCACAGCGCCCGCTCCCCCCGGGCTCCGGCCTGCCGGGCGGCCTCTGGAGGTCGGCAGCCCAGCCCGAGCGAGGCCAAGTGGAGGCCCGGCCCACAGAGCTGCCTCCGGGCCAAGTCCCGCAGAGCATTCCCATGGGGAAGTGTCTGTCCATCTGCACCTCACTTGCTATGGGACTTGGCCAGGGGGCTTTGGAGGGCCTGTAGGATATCTAGACCCCTCCCCAGACTGAGGGAGGCCCAAGACAGGAACTGGCCCCGACGCTGCCCTTTCCCTGTTCTCAGCGTGCTGTGAGGAGCCCTGGCCCGGGGCAAGCCCTCGGGGCAGCCCTGGGGGTGAGGACACAGGCCAGAGAGACCCCAGGCAGGAGGGCGGCAGAGCCGAGCCTCTGCGGCCAAGGGGGGCAGGAGTCACAAGGGCCGCGCCCTGGTAGGGAGACCGAGGCCTGGAGGGGCTGAGGCAGAGGCCCCAAGGCTGTGGCCCGACCTCGGAGGAGCTGGCTCAGGAGGGGTCGGAGCGCCCACCTTGACCTTGCCGAAGTCCAGCTGTGTGTGTAGCATGTACATCTGCTCCGTGCGCTCCATCTTGTGGGCCCCCTCATTGCACTGCTTCACCAGCTGCAGGGGGCCGGAGAGCAGGCTGTGCCCCGGGGCTGTCCTCGCTGCCGCCCCGGACGGGCTCACCCATCAGGTTCAAGCCCCACTCCCTCTGGGCCTCGGTTTCCCCATCAGCACCGTGAAAAGCCTGACATGGGTGATGTGGAAACCTGCCTTCGGGGTCCCCATCACTGGGGGGGCAGGGGCAGACCTTGGCTCGGTCCAGGTCTGCCCCTGCCCCGCCCTCCCCTGGACCCCCCTCACCTTGCTGATGGCCTTGAGTGCGCGGCTGGCGGCCCTGTATCTCTCGGGATGGCCTTGACTCTTGAGGCAGAGAGTCTGCAGAGAGGACCCTGCATGTCAGGCACTACGTACCTGGCTGCACTCGGGCCCGCGTGCGGCAGAGGCCCCCCCCAACAACACACCCAGGTGGGGGCCGCGGGGGGGTTGAGCGTCCAGCAGGCTCCTGCCAGGCCCCACGGGGGTGCACAGCCCCCAAAAGGCTCTGCCAGGTCAGGCTTTGGTGGGTGGGACCCTGGAGAGGGCACCCTCCCAGGACCTCAGCCCTTCCAGGCCTCAGCTGTCTTGGTCCAGTCTGGGGGGGCCCCCACAGCCTCTATTTCGACACTTCCGAGGGAGCCCCGGAGGGCCTGACGTCCCATCTGGCCTGAACGACAATCCTCCAAGCATGAGCCATGACATGCTGCCTCCAGGGGCCTAGCGGGCCCCGCTGTATGTGCATATGTTCACGTGTGTGTGCATGGGTGCCTCTCACCCCCACCCGCCCCTCGGCCCCATGAGCAGGCATCTCAGAGGAGTGAGCCGCTGCAGGGAGCTGCTAGAGCTCCATCGCTCCATCCACCGAGAGGGCAGTGAGTGGTGCCCAGGCTGGTTCCGTCTTGTCCACGCGAACGAACCCTGCGAACCTACAGGGAAGTGGATGCAAACCCACAAAGTGCTGGAAGGTTCCGGGCAGGGAGCCTCGCGGGTGAAGGCTGTGAAAGCCGACTCGTGAGGACCGAGGAGCGCTGGGGAGGGGGATGTGAAGGAGTGATGCTCAACCGGAAGCGGGGGGCCGGGCTGACCTCCTTCCCCGGCAGGGGTCTGTGCGGCATACTCACGTCCGTCAGGAGGGGCAGCCGGGTCACCCTCTGCATGGGGAGGATCAGGAAGGAGATCATAGGGAGACCCCCGCACGCGGGACGCTTCTCGATCTCCTTCAGGGCCTCGTGGAAGGCGGCGTTGCTGTTTCTGCAACAGAGAGCGGGGCTTGCCCTCATCTGCGGCGCAAGGCCAGGTGCAGCCGGCACAAGCCGGGCGGCGCACAGGAATGTGCTCCCAGACCCCGGAGTGGACCCCCGGCTGCAGGGAGGCCACGCTCACGTCAGCCTCTGCAGGGCGCGCTGCTGGTAGACCTCGTTGGAGCAGTAGGCGACGTAGGGGTGGAAATGCTTCTCGGCGTGCTCCTCCAAGATGTCGCTGATGTCCTCCACGCAAACCTGTGCCTTGTGCCGCTGCTCCAGGGCCTCGAAGAACCTAACCGGGCGAGAGCGCGGTGAAGGCCTGGCCATCCACCACCACGGCACACGCGGCGGGAACCCAGCAGGCGCGTGGGGGACCCGCCGCCCGGGAAGACCACAGGACAGATGAGCCTCTTAAGCCTGGAATAACTGGGCAAACCCAAGGCCACCTCCACTTAAATTCTGGCAGAGATTCCAGGAGACACGCAAACAGGCAGGACAGAGGACCCGTCACTCTGATTTGATTCCCTGGGCTTGGGTCAGACCTGCCTGGAGCCCTGGCACCCTCTGCCCAGCTTGATGTGCAGACGGGGGGCTCTGGGTGGACTCCCCAGCGGTGGCCACCAGGCCCCGCTTCCTCCCAGGGTCCCCTTCTGAGATCATCCTTGGCCACGGAGATCAGGAGGACGCTGACCGGGGGTGACCACGCTTCTGCTTCTGCGGACCACTGCTGCCACAGCTGGGCCTGGCTGGACCGGCACCAGGACATCTGGTGGACCCAAGGCCCCGTCACCTCCCCAGGCCCTGGCCAAGGCAGCCAGCAGGTCCTCCCCCTTCCCGGAGGCTCCTTGGCCCCATCCTGGCCTTCTGCCTCCTCCAATGACCGAGTCTCTCCCGTACCCGACTCTGAAAGCCCCGTTTAGCTGGGCTCCTGGGACTGCCTGAGGCAGTCTGTCTGGAAGATAAGACAGCTGGCTGACCTCTGGAGGGTGGAAAGCTGCGTCCCCGAGCACATATCCATCCCCCCAGTGGCCCGAACCCCCAACCTGGGGCTGACCAGGCCGGGGATGGCCAGCTGCACGTGCTCTTACTGCTTACCCTGCCCAGTGGGAGGGATGGAATCCAGCACTGTAACAGTGAGTCAGGGCTGGGGGACACGGCCGGGGGGGGGGTGAGGAGGTCCTGGGCCCTCAACAATGCAGGCACCACTGGGCCTGCCGTCAGCCCCACCTAGCACCTGGGACGGGGGTACCACCTCGGGGGGAGGACGGGCAAAACCCCACCCCCTGGAAGATGGGGGCCTTGCTCTGGTTACCCTTGGTAAGGCTGGTGCGGGTCTCAGGGAGGGCAAACAAGCGGTTTTGAGGACGGGGCTCCTGAGGGACCCTGCTCACCGGGCCTTGCCTGACCCTCCACCCTCGGGGGCACCATGCGTCCCACAAGGGGGAACACTCTGAGAGCCCCAGGTCCTGGGCAGCCCAGGCAGAGAGGGACTGTGTGTCAGGAACAGACAAGGACCCTGCCCCCTCAGGGAGGACTCGGGAGGCCCACAGCTGCCCAGATGCAGCGCCACACGCCTGTGCCTGGGTGGGTGGGGCCACGCTGGGCAGCAGCCCCCCAGGCAATTCCAAGGGTTTCTGAGAAAGTTCTGGGAAAGGTAGCCATGAGCTGCTGACCCAAGAAAACTGATTCCCAGAGAAGCCACTGTGAATGGCTAGGAGCTGCCAGGACCCAGCTGGGGGAGGAGGCTGGACCAGCCAGAGGCCAGCCAGAGGCCCTGGGGAGCTCAGCACAAATGGGACAGCTGGCCAAGTGTGGGTCCACACCCTCCGCTGTGCTTCAGGGACGTGGAGCAAAGGGTCAGAGCTGGGTGGAGGGCGGCCGCCTATCCCAGGCCCCCATGGAGTCAAAGGCTGCAAGCTTCCCCGGGCTGGTCACTGAAGCTCTGCAGCAGGACCCGTCTCCAGGGACAAGCTCACACCCCCTCCCCCAGCATGGCTCTGAAACTTCATGGGGGCAACAGGCAGTAGGTGCTGGCTGGGGCTCAGGGGACGGGTCTGAGGCTGGTGGGAATGAACCGGGGCTGAGCCACCTTCTCTCACGTGCCCCTACCCTAGTCCTCCAGGGGGCTCGGGGGACCCACGGCCTCAGGTGAGGGAGGGTGCTGAGGCATATGAGGGAGGGTGTCCTGCAGTGTTCGGGGGCCCAAGGCTGGTGGGGCTGAGCCCTCCGTGGGAGTAAACACGGACGCACACACACAGAGGCCCACGCAGGCCCCTCCTCTACTGCTGTACCCTGCAACCAGAGCCCTGGGCCGGGCACCAGGCACTGCCGGGCAGAACATGACCCGAGGCTGCAACTCGAGGCCCCTCTTAGCCGCTCCATCCCATGGCCACCCCACACCTTGTGGCTCGGCCTTCTGCCCCTGGCGACCTGGTGGGAAGGTGACGTCATCTAGCAGGTGCTCCACCCTCTCAAACATGCAAGGGACAGGGTGCTGGGGGCGGGGTGCTAAGCCTGTCACGGGGCCCAGTGCTCGGTGGCCTCAGGGCCTGAGGAGGTCCCTGTGCCCTCTTCCAGCCAGCGGCCGCTCCAAACCTTCCGCCCATGGTCCCAGCCCGGGAGGCCCCGAGATGCCGCCCTTGCCGTGCTGCCCCAAGGGCGGGGGGGGGTGGCCCTGGCAGGCGCGGCGGAGGGCTGGGCGCGGGCCTCACCTCTGACTGGCGCTCAGGACGTCCAGGATGTTGGAGAAGAGGTGGTGGTGCTCGGTCTGTGTCATGGTCGCCCGCAGCTGTCTGGACTGCAGGAACTCGGCCACCAGGATGCCCAGGCTGTGCTGGTACGAGAACTCCGACGTGAGGATCTCAAAGATGGCCTGGCGGGGACGAGAGCGAGCCGTTGCCAGGGCCACCGTTCCCCTCGGGGACACGGTCAGGGTGCAGGACAGGCTGGACCCGGGCCCTCGGACCAGACCTGGGGCGAGGCTGTGAGCCTGGCCGTGGGGACCAGAGCCCCACATCTGCACACGCGCTCCGGCTCAGCCTCTTGTGGGCTGTGATGCTGGACAGGACCCCCACCTGCGTCCAAGAAGAGGTGACGGAACCCCCCCCCAGCCAAGGGCATTGCCAGGAGGGGGTAGGCATGGCCGTGGCCGCCGTCCTGCCCCATGTGTGTTGTGTGGCCCACACCAAGTCTGGGGCACAGGGCTGGACCCCCGCCCAGCCCCTCACCTCCTGCCTCTTGCGCTCCTCAGCAGGCAGCTTGTCCAGGAGGCCGGACTCCACCACCTGAGGAGGACACCGGCCTGGGGGTCACGGGTTTTGCACATCCCGGAAGCCCGGCCTCCCCTCCGAAGAGCCCTGGGGCCGCCGAGGAAGAAGATGGGTGTCCAGAGGGAGCGGCTGGCAGACGCCGTTGGGGTCGGGAAGGGGCTCTGTCTGCAGAGCTGGCCTGGGCGCTGACAGGCATGCCGGGGACAGGGCCACAACTCAGACACACTGGCCCGGGCGAGTCTGCGCCCTACCCAGGAGGTCCGGGCTGACGGTCCAGCTCTCCATGCTGTCAGGCCCTGGGGCCGCCAGGTGGCTAATCCCCTGCCTCTTCGTCCGGCCCAGAGGCTGGGCTCCGATCCCCCAAGCTCAGGTGGCCGGGATCGTTATGTCTGGTGGCATGTCCTGGACTCTACCCCAACCCGGGAGACACACTCAGAGCTGCCCTCCCTGCCCACAGGCTACAGGGCAGCCCTGTCCCTGGGCCCTCCGGGGATGGGGATGGGTCAAGTGCGTGGCTGTCCTCCTAGGGTAGTGACACCTACCTCCCCGCACACCTGCTCAGGGCACCAGGACCTCTGTCCCAGCCAAGCTCTCCCTGGGGCCCCCCGCAGGCCTGCCTGGCAGGGACCCGCTCCGTTTCAGGTGTGGAGAGTGAGGTGGGAGCTTGGCTCTCTTGAAGCCGAGGCCTGGCCCACTCCCTTCCGCTCCTGTCTCCCCACTCGGACCCTCCTGGCACTCTCCTGGGGGCAGGGCCCTCGGAAGGGGGTCAGCCCGAATAGGGAGAGGGCAAGAGGCTCACGTGCGGGAGGCTCGTCATGTACACGCCGATGGCATGCGCTCCTCAGGGCTCCCCACCCCTCCGCCGTTGGACCCACGTCCACAGTGTCCTCGGGGCAGGGCAGCTCAGGGCGCACCAGGAAGGGGGCTCCCTGCTGCAAGCTAGGCATAGAGGGTGCTTCCGGAAGGCTCCTCCCCACACAGGAGGACCCAGGCTGGCTTTGAGGGACCAACCGCCCAGGGGCTTGGGCTCAGGGCCTCAGCCCACCATCCTGGCCCTACCTCTGGGAGCTGGCTCCAGGTGACCTGGACAGGCCGATAGCTCTTGACTACGATGGGGGCATCTGCCTTTTCCGTTCTGTCGGGGCCGGACGGCTCATCGAGCAAGTCATCGTCGGACTCATGGCTGGTGTTCAGGCCCCGCTCCCGGATCTCCTGGTAGAACCCGGGGTCTGGGGAGAGGGGGTGTGTCACCTGCAGGCCTGGGGGCTCTGAGCGTGCATGCCCCACTGCGAACCTGCAGGCGGAGTCCTCCCAGGGGGGCTCTGAGAGCATCAGGCGGCGCAGGGTCCCCCAGAGCAGGCTCCTCTCAGGCTGGCTGGCTCCCATGGCTGGGCCGGACCCAGCCCACCACAGGGGTGGCGTCCCAGTGCAGAATGTGGCACCTTCAGACCAGGGCTGAGCCGACGAATCCGAGCCACAGGGGCCGCCTTGGGTGGGGGCTGTTCCCAGGCTGGGCCGAGAGCACTGGGTGCTGGCTCCCCGGAGCCCAACCCTGAGGGGCGGTCTCCTGCTCTCTGGCTCTGCAGCAGCCCCACTGTGATGGGCTGGCGCCTGGCTCGGGGCAACCCCCATGCCCCTCCTTCCCATCTGAGACCTGCTCATCATTGCTCCTCTCCCTGGATCCTGCCCCCGGGCCTGTGGCTGTCCACAGAGGCCGGGGGCTGGCAGGGAGGGAGGGCCCTTCTTGGCTGGGCCCCCGCACCCTAAGCACCCCGCCCCTCACAGCCACTGGGTGCTGCATCCCGCTGGGCAGGCCCCTACCCCCCACCTCCCTGTGGGGTCCCATTGGCATCCCACCCCTCAGCAGGCTGACTCACTGCTCTGGGCCCTCCTGAGCCCCCAACACTGGGCTCACTGTATGCCTGTGAAAATAGGCAACGCATACAGCATGGGCGTCTACATCCCGGGGCCTGCGCCCTCTGGCTGGCCTTGGTCCCACCCACCCCACTACAGGCCTCGCACACGCATGCTGGGCAAACATCTCCTGGGGTCTGTCTGTCCCCTGCCCCTGGAACGGTGCAGAAGGGAGTGCAAGGGAACTTTCCAGACCCATCAGAACGACATAGTCAGATGAGTCACTGGGATTTCCCATCCCTGGAGAAATCCCTTTCAGCACGTTCTCCCTGCACTGCACCAGCCTCCTCTGGGCCCAGCCTGGCCCACGGGGACCTCCTGAGGTCGCCTCCCTGGGCCCCACTCACCATCCTTGAAGGAGCCCTTGTGTGTGCGTTTCCACCCCGGTGTCCTCTGTGCAAACAGGAGAGACACAGAAACGCCAGTAGTCAGCGGGGAGGGGAGGCAGCTGAGTCTGCAGCAAGCCCTCCACCCGGGGGCCCAGAGACCCCACAGCGCCATGTGTGAAGGCCTGCTCAACAGGAGGGGGCTCTGCCGGGCATCCAGAAGGTGCTCAATAAAGGCTGGCTCTTAAGGGAGGCCAGGCCACCGAGCAGAGGCCAGGGCCGGTAGGACGGGGTGGAAAGGGGGCTCAGAGCAGGCAGGGCAGGTTGACTGAGAGCTAGGCAGATCCAGGAGGGCTGCCTGGAAGAGGCAGCAGGACTGAACTAATCAGGAGGGGGTGCTCAGGGAAGTGGGGTGTTCCGACTGGGTGTGAAGGGAAGGCTGGACAGGTCTGGTTGGAGGGGCTGAGAAAGCCCAGGGGTGGGAGCTGGGGCCCCACGCAGGACCCCATGCAGTCTGGGGCCTGGGGCAGCAGGAGGGGCAGAGTCTAGCTCCCAGCTGCTGGCAGGACTGCAGAGACAAGCGGGGGTGGCAGGGCTCTCAGGGCCCCCACCTGCGGCCCCACCAGCTGCCTGCTCAGAGCCTGCCTCCTTGGCCGGACAGCTTTTCCTGACCCAGAAGCTGTGCCAGTTCCAGGAAAGCGAGACCTGGTTTCTCGAACGAGTTGGGGCCTGGAAACAACACTTGGCTGGGCTGGAAGGTGTGGTGCCCCAGCCACACCTGGCCTGCTCCCCCCACCCCAGGCCTCCCCAGTGCCCCTCCTGCCTCCAGGCCTGTGCCCCTTGCTCACACCTCTGCTTTAACCCTTTTTCCTCCGGACTGTCTCCCGACCCCGCCCCTGCCCTGAGCTCCCGGGGAGCCAGTCTCTCCTCTGGGCTCTGTGGGCCCCCTGCATGGCCCCAGCCCAGACATGAGCACCCCAGGGCACCCCTGCCCCCTCACTGCCCTGGGAGCTCCCTGGGGGCCTGCCTGCCGGGCTCCCCTCAGGACCCCGGCACCAGATGCAGGAGAACTCAGGAAACATCTGTTGCACCCTTGAACCAACAGCGAGTGAGCCAGCAGGCAGTTGGCCTGGTCCTGGGGTCTCCGGGAGGCACGGAAGGGCTGTGCCCCACCCCGGTGCTCCTCTCTGTGGGCTGGCGTGCCTGTACTGACGGTGGGCTTGGTTCCTCCCCAGGCCGGGGGCCACAGCTCAGTCCCGGGGGGAAGCCCCTGGCAGAGGCGGCCACTGGGACGTCAACTCTGGGCACACAGACCCCGAGCAAGGGCGCCCTTCCCACCGGCCCTGCGCCGGTCCCGATCTGTCGAGAACACCGAGGCAGAAGGGCCATCGGGCAGGGGAAGGAGGGCGTGCATGCAGAGAAGCCGTCAGACTTCTAAGCCCCGGACGGGGGCCCCTCAGGCGGACTGATCCAAGCCAGGTGCTGCTCCGAAGCCCTCCCTGGAACTTGTCCCACAGGCAGGCTGACTCCCCTTGGGGCTCAGAGAGAGAGGCCGTCCCCTCCAGAGGCTCTGCTCCCCACTGTGGCTGAGAGTGGGGACCCCAGAGCCTGGGGGCCTGGGGAAAGCCCTCGACCTTTCTGAGCCTCAGCCGCCTCATCTGTAAAATGGGGATGTTCTCACTCTGCTCACAGTCTGCCTGCCACACGGGACTGGGATAAACCGAGTCAGGTGCCTGCACGCAGTAGGTGCTCACTGGGCAGCAGCCGCACCATCAGGTGAGGCCCCGTCTACGCCTACAAGCTCCCGAGGCCCCTTGAGGCACGGCCCCCGCCCGTGTCCAGGCGGACAGGCCCCTACCTTATTCTTGGCCGGACACCGAGCAGAAGGTGGGCTGGTCTCCTCGGCCAGAGCCTGGAGCTTGGGGCTGAGCTGGATGGGGCCCCTCTCCCTGCCTGGAGCCCCCAGACCCTTCATGGCCGCCCGGTAGGATTGGTTCCGTAGGTTCCGTCTGAGCGCTCCCTTGGGGCCCGTGTCCACATCCATGTCGTCCAGGGAGAAGCTGGGGGTGGAGACGAACCGGGGGTCCCGCCGGGCAGCCTCCTTGCTGAGCACAGCTGCCCCGAAGCTCTGGTGGCGGGCTGGGGTCTTGGCCTTGCTGGACACAGCCAGGCTCCTGGGGATCAGCTGCTGAGTGCCCATCTTGAGGGCCGCAGGGCTCTGTGTGCTCAGGACGACGGCCCGTGGCTCCTCATCCTTAGGGGACAGAGGTGGGGACACGGAGGTATGGAGCTGGAAGGCGGCATTGTCCCTGACCTGCAGGGAGTCCCGGACCATGGGGACCCTGGATGCCGGGTTCCCCTTGGCATCAAGCCGTAGCTCTGAGTGGAAACGGTATTCCAGTAGCTTCTCTTCCAAGGAGCTGTCTGAGTGTCGCTGGGACATGCTGAGTGGCCACGGTGTCCTGGGGCAAAAGCGCAGAGGTGAGGGCAGCATGCAGATGTCCATCCCACAGCCCCCCTGCACACGGGCCCATCCACAGCTTCCCGGCATCGGCCCTGGCCAGAGACCCCGCTTGGGACGCGGGGCTTGGAGGCCTGGAGCAGAGCTGGGGATGGCACGGCCCACAGCCACCAGGACTCCCCAGGGAGGTGTGCGGAGGGTCGGGAGGCTCAGGCCTGCAGGGCCCCAGGCTGCTGGGACTGGGGCAGGGGACAGGCGACCACCCGCTTCCTCTGGTGGGTACACACACCGAGGACAAATCCCCACACTGTGGGTGCAGGCGTGGGGCAGTGCGGGGCACACAGACTTGGGGCCCCGCAGACCTGAGCTGCATCTTTCCTGGGCCTCTTGGCACCATTTCTTCCTGGTCAGTGAGAGCATGAGGATCACGCCGTCTGTGCTGCTCTTCTGAGGCCGGCTTTGGGTAATGTGGCCGTGACCCCAGCCTCTGCCTGGCCCCCAAGCTCCAGAGCACGCAGGGCCAGGCTCCGCCATGCTGGGTTAGGTGTATGATCCTACCCACTCCCAAACACGCCGGCTCTCTTGAGTCTCATTTTGCAAACAAAGAAACGAGACCCCAAGAAACCCAGAAGCCAGCCCTGAGACGGGGGTCAGGAGGCGTGGGTCACCAGCATCTGAACCCAGGCCGGTCTGATTCCAGACCCTTTGTCTTCGAGGCCCCATGTGGCGATACCACCACGGCCGGCTACACAGCCTTCCTACACGTCCAGCGACACACGTGCATTTTCCCACATTTACGAACCCGGAACAGGGCTCACGATCCCTTTCTCCAGAGCCTGGCCGGGCACGGTCAGGCCCACTCTCCCTGCGTCCCTTGGATGCCCAGCCCTCCTGGGTCCCTGAGTGCCTCAGACCCTCAGATGTGCAGAGCCCACTGACCGGTGTCTGTAAGCATTTGTGGGCTGGTTGTTCAGCCCAACCTGGCTCATCCCGGCTGAGGGCGCCCCGCCTTGCCGGTGTGGACGGGCCCACGGCCGCCTTTCCACTCAGGGCCGGGAAGAGCCAACGCCGGCCTCCTGGGCACCCACCACCCGTCACTGCCCTCTGCTGTTTTCTCCGCCTCCGTTTCAGAATCCGCAAGTGGGCGGAGTAACAATGAGGCCCGCCTCCTGAGGGTGCAGGAAGACTCCCGGCCACAATGCTGGGATGACCACTGAAGGCCGTCTCACACTCCTGCTCCTTGCTCCAGACCGACGGTCGGGACAGGCACCAGCTTAGAAGAACTTCGCAGGACTGGAGAAAACTCACCCTGTATCTTTTCCTTTTAAGTTTTAAGGAAAAGCAAGCAGAGCCACCGTCCGCACCCTCTTGCAGACACACGGCCTGTGTGATAAGGGCCTGGCGGGGGTGGAAGCCTGTTTTTCAGATGGAAGAACCACGTCTCCAAGTCACCAGCCCAGGTGGCTGAGGCTCAGCTGAGTTTCACCACGGTGCCCTGGGCCGCGTTTGCGGCAGACCTGGGAAGGGATGCAGCCCGTTTCTCCGAAGGCCCTGTGAGCGTGAGGGTGTCACCTGCTCTCTCCCACCCCGGGGAGCCTGCAGCCAGAGGCGCCAGGGCCTGTGCAGTTGAGGTACCCCAGGGAGGCCACCGCATCTGTCCCAGGACACACCAGGCAGGTCCCCGCCCGGGGCCCACCTCCCACACTCGCCGCGCAACCTTGCATCTGGGTGCTTCCCCTGGGAAGTTGCAAGCCTCAGCTCCAGAATCCGTCCCCAAGGGGCGAGCTGGGGGCTCCAGAGGGGCCTAAACCACAGTGCAGTCGGGGTGCCGGCGGCAGTCAGAAGCCTGGCTCCCCAAGCCCCCACCCCAACCCCCCCAGCACACACCACACGCTGTCTGCTAAAAACACCTGAGGGGCATGTGTGGTTGAGCCTCCCGGTGACAGGGAGGGGCTGCCCGCGGAGCCCCGGCCACCCCCACGCCCAGAGACCGGCCCACACATTCCTGGGGACATTCTGAGTCACCGGCAGCTAGGGCGGGTCACGCCATCCTGGCTCACCACCCCCACGTTAGCTTTATCTGCATTTAGCCAGGCCTGGTGGAGAAAGGAGTTTCTGGTAGACTTCGATCTATCTGCAGTGCAAGCGAAGCGCACCCCAGTGGGTGGGTAGCCCGGAGACTGGGAACTCCTGCGAGTCCTCTCTTCTACAAGGCACTTACTGCGGGTGCCTGCCACGCTGCTGCACGGAGCCCACGCCTGCAAAGCCAGCACCATGCCTGCCCTCCTCCTGCCCCGCCCTGTTCTTCCTTTCCCTCGTCCCCATCTGAGGCCCCAGGCTTGGGTCTTCCTGGCCCCGTCCTCTGGGCCTGGACCCTGGACCCCAGACCCTGGACCCAGCCAGGGGCACGGCCTCTCCCAGCGGAGGGCAAAGTCTGCTCTGCGGCCAGAGGTGCTCCAACAGGAACCAGTCGGGTGAGCCACTGCCGGGCGTGACCTCCGTTCCCAGCAAGGTGGCTGCACCCACAGGCCTGGGCTGCGACCGGGCCTGCAGGAGAGCACCGTCCGGGGCTCTGCAGGGCCTTGGCACCAGAGCCAGCTCTCGGGAGCTACCGCCCGCACCAGCACCCCTGTGTCTTCTTCCTCCTCACGTTCAGTTCACCACAAGTCCCTGGACACGGGTCCAAAACTCAAGGAGCACCGAGAGCCTATCATGAAAGGTCCCCCACAGGCCACTGCCCCAGCTTCCACAGCTTTCCCCCGATTTCTGCTCCTCGGAGAGCATCTAATGGCAGCCCCGCATCGGCCACACTCTCCTGGCCGCGTGGACGGGATCCCGGCCCCGGGCGTCACACCCAGGGGGCTGTTTGCGTTAGCTCAGGGAGCTCCACCAGCAGGAGCTAGACGCCAGCGCCCGGCCTCCCCTCGTTAATAATTCCCGCGGCTTTCCTCCTGCTCCTTCCCGCTCCCTTCTGCGGTCCGTGTCCCTGCCTTGTCCACCTGGACCATACGCTCGGGGTTTGCTCAGAGACCCTGTCCTGTCTCCCAGGCCCCCCCTTCCCTGCCCCTGCCCCCTTCCCGGTCCTTTCCTGGAGCCCCCCCATCTATCCCAGGCTACAAGAGGGAGATCTTTGTCCCTCGGGCTGGTCACTGGCCGAGATCAGAGCCAGTGGGAGATGATTTCTTCCAGAACCGAGGAGGCCTCTTCTCTGGTCTAGCGTTCCACTGCGGTGAGACGTCCTACGGACTCCGACCTCGCCTCCCCGGACTGTGGCCGGAGGCTGTCCCCGGCCCTGTGGAGGTGTGGCCCTCCCTTTATGGGGGAGTTCTGGTGTTCCGGGGGACAGCTCCAAGTCCACTCTCTGAGCCACGGACTTGCGCCTGCTTCCAACCCCGTCCTCGGGTCTTGCGGGTCTGGGCAGATGCCGGTGATATTCCGTACTTTCTCTCACGTTTTCTCCAGCCCCTTTCGGGGGCAGCCTGGAGCGGGCACTCCAGCCCCTGGCGTCACCTCTGCAGCCTGGCCTCTCCTGTACGCTCATCCCTCTGCCCTCCCGTGGGAAGGTCCAGCCTTTCCACCAAACTGGCATTGTTTGCCCCGTCCTGCAAGCTGCGGTCGCCTGCTCTTCGCTCAGAGCACCCTGACCCTGTTCTGTGATGCTTACAGTTCCTTTCTGTCCCTGGCCTGTCCCCGCCTCCTCTGTCTGGGCCTCTGCCGTCCTTGCAGGCACCAGGCTGTCCTCAAACACCTGGTGGTCCTACTGGGCTGTCTGCTTGGACCACGCAGAGAAGATGGCCTTGCGTTGGGAGGCCGGCGTGCGGGGCTGCGCGCACGCCTGTGAGCTGCTGCCCCGCAGGCTCCTTGGGCCCCCAGCCTCCCAGCGTCTACGCCCGGCGGCCTCTCCCTTGGCCGGATGGCTCTTCCAGTGTCCTCGCTGGCTTCTGGCCTTCGCCGGCTGTCCTGGGGCCAGTGCAAGGGAGGGGCCGAGGGCACAGACTCTCCTCTCAGCTGCCCCCGGGGCAAACGCCGGCCACACCGTCTGGGCAACAGACTGCGGACTCGGGTCACAGGGGTGGGGCTGCTCCCCAGCACAGGTGGCCCCGCAAAGCTCCTCCAGAGATGCCCAGGGCAGTGAGGGCTCCGTGCTGTGTGTCTGTCTCCCCGGAGAGTCTGTGGGTCCTTCGGGAGCAGAGACAGTCGTCCTGTTCACATCTCCTGTCCGCATAGAGTTGGGCTTGATCCCCACACTGACGCGTGGATGCTGGCTATCATGGAACTTGCCCTGCTCGGTGTGCCACATCCTCCCCCAGAGGCCCTGGGTCTCCTGCGGGTACTTCGCTTCCAGCCAGCAGAAACTACCAGGGCTGCATCACCAGGGGCTTCCGGATCCGTCCGAGCCACCGCTGGGGTGACTTTCAGGTGACTTCCTGCTGTTTCTGCTTGGCGGGGCGGGGGGGGGGGGGCTGGGGAGGCCGGTCCACTGTTGGGTCCTTGCAATCCATGGCTCTGAATCTCCCTCCACCACACGTGCAGGGCAGGAAAGGGGCACTTGCAACGGGGCATGGAAAAAAGACAACCAGTGGGGTCGGGGAAGGACCAGGAGACCCGACTCAGCCGGGCCAGGCAGAAGCTGCACTCAGCGTCGTCTGCGCTGTGGTGTGGCCTGGGCTGGCCTGCTGGGGCCCCTTGCAGCCCAGTGCCCCCCACTCCCTCGTTCTTCCCAACAGATGGGCTTCCTGGGACTCGGGAGGCCTCTCCCATGCCCTTGCAGGTAGGATCAGCCCGGCCTGGACCTGTGGCCCTGCCCACAGCCGCTCCCACAGCCAGCAGGACCCAAATCACTCCATCCGCGGGGTCTCTGTCCTTCTGCTCTGGCCCTAGGTCCGGCTGACCCCACCCTGCCTGGTGGGGCTTGACCTCTCCAGCACCGTCCGCCCGACCCTGGTCTTTGCTCAGGCTAACTCGAGCCACAATGATGGTCTTGTGCTCGGGTAATTCTGCCTGGCCAAGCTCAAACCTCAGAGTCACACAGGATTCGGGGGCAGGATTTGGCGTTGTGAGTCACAGTGCACAGCAGACGGTTCCATTTGCAAGGCAGCCAGGGGTGGCTCAGGGACTCTCAGCTGGGGCAGTTTTGCGCACCCTGCCCGGTGACACTTGGCAATGTCCAGAGACATTCTTGGAGGTCACAGCTGGAGCTGAGTTACCAGCCCTGCATGTGTAGGTAGAGACCATGGGTGCCCCACAACAAGGAATTTGCTGGAACAAATGTCTGGAGTGCCAAGATGGAGAGCCTGGCTTTGCTGACCAGAGGGCCCCCCGTTCACGGCGGGGGGCAGGGAGACCCACCTGGCCGCACCCAGCCCCGCACCCAGGCTGGCAGGGGGGAGGGGCCGTGCTGTGCCTGCCCTGGGCAGAAGCGTCCTGCAGCCCCTTGTTCTGCGGCTTCCAGGCCCAGGGAACAGTCACGGAGAAGCGCACCCTCCCGGCTCAGCCTGCCGCGCTCCCCGCTCCCCGCCCCAGGCCCACCCATTGCTCACTGGCTCCTGTCTCTCCGTCCAGAAGTCCCCTAAACCTGGCCCCCATCCCAGACTTGGCTGACGCGCAGGGTGTTTCCCTTTGCAAAGAAGCCCCAGATGGGAAATCAGAGCCCTGACTCCGACAGGTAGCCTGGCCAGGTGACCAGCAGGTGTCTTCGAAATGCTTTCTCCCCACTGTGTCTGTAGTTCCTCACTGACCTTCCTTCCGGAAGCTGCTATGTTCCCTGACAGGTGAGGAAACCAGGTGGGGTGAGGCTGTCTGTCAGCAGAGAGCCGGACGAGCAGTGATTCTCGCTGGAAATAAAGACGCTCTTACACACGGGTGGCCGCCCGCGCACGGAACAGCCACGGGCGAAGAAGACAAGCAGCCGCCGTCCATCTGGAAACCGAAACTAAAATTCTGGGCCCCAGACGCAGGGTGAGTGGCCGTGCCCGTCCCAGATCCCGCACACAGACGGCCGTCCTCGCGGGCGGCGCATGCGGGGCCCCCAGCCAGCCGCCGGCCTGCCTGTCTTCAGTGCCTCAAGTGCAGGTGAAGCGCTGTCCACGCGGGGTCAGAGACGAGCCCTGGGAGCCAGAGCCCGCCCGGCACGGGTGTCTCCCTCACAGGTGTCCAGAAGCGGGGAGGGGTCCTCTGCTCGGCTCGCTCCGTCTTATCTGCAGGTGGCTTCTGTCCAAGTGACTGAAGACCTTACTTCTTCCGGGCACCCCCAAGATCCCGCCTCCCTCCGGTCTTCCCCTCCAGGACTCCGGGGAGCCCCCGGCAGCGCCTTTCACCCGCCTGCCCGGGCAGAGGTTCTGTTCCTGTGGCCCGTGGGCAGTATCTGGGGAGCATCGAGAGCAGAGGCTCAGCTGCAGCTGACTCAGTACCCTCTGCGGGTACTGACTACTCCCCTTTTTACGGAGGAGGACATTGGGGCCCAGAGGGCTTCTGTAACTTGCCTGGGTTCACAGGGACCCAGGATTTGAACCCGGGGGCCACACCCCCAAGTACTAGGTCACGGGGGTATGGGGGTATGGGATCGGACTCTGCAGGTGCCCCCTGAGCCCCCACACTAGGAAGGGACGACTGTTCACCTCAAGGACAGTGGGAAGAGTCAGGCTCTCCTGGGCTCCAGGTCGGATGCAGAGATCCCCCCACGCCCAGTGCTGGGCTGAGGTCCACCCAAATCTCAGAAGGGATTCTTGCTTCCCAGATGCAGAAACGGAGGCTGGTCAGCAGTAAGAGGAGCCCACCGCCCTCAGGAGCTGCCCCCACATTCCTCCCTCCTTCCGCCCTTATTAGTTATGAGTGAGCAGGACACCCCGAGCCGCTGGGTCTGCCCCCCACACATCCATCACAGTTGGGGAGGCGTTTGTTTCTGGTTTGTTGGAGGGAGGGTCTTCATTTGGGGGGCTGCTAACTCTTGAGGCCAAAGCGGGTTTGGGCAGCAGATTCTTCAGAGTTTTGGGGGAGGGTGGTTTTGTCCCCCCTCCCGACCCCCATTTTCAAAGGTCCTGGGGCTCCCTAAGGGTCTCCCGGCTCTGATGTCGACACAGGAGAGCCTGCGACAGAAGCGTCCCCTCTAGGGTGCAGACGCGGCCCGCTGGGCTCCAGGGAAGACGGGGGGCTGGCGGTGGACGCCCGAGGCCGTGGGTGGGGTCCGGGCCCCGGGTCCAGCCGCACCGGTGCTGCGGGCTCCGTCCCCGGGGCAGCTCGGGCGAAGGGACGGAGCCGCGAAGTTTCGCCGACCCGCGCAGCTCTGGGAGTGGGGGCAGCGCAGGGGTGGAAAGGCGCCCCCGCGTCACCGGGCCCTCCCCAGGCCCCAGCTCGCTCACTTGTCCCCAGGCTCACCTGCGCCGCGGGGCGGAGGACGTGGCGGCAAGCGGGCGGCGACTCTGGCCGGTCTAGCCTGCAGGCTCCGCGCCCCGGCCGGGCGGCCGATTTGGGCCGCGCTCCAAGTCGCCGCCGGGTCCCTCCCAGTCCCCGCCCCTCACTTCCTGCGCGGCCCCGCGGGAGGCGCCGGCGCGCGCGGCCGTCCGGCCAGGTGGGCGCCCAGGTGGGCGCGCAGGCCGGCGGGGCGGGGGCCGGGCGGGGGCCGGGGGGGGGGGGGGGACGGCCGCGCGCGCCCGGGACACCTGTCCGTGCTGCCTGCGTCACCGTCCCCACCTGGCCGGCCGGCGCTCACGTGACCCGCAGGCCGGGCGGGCTCACCTCCGGAGGCCGCCGGTGTCCGCCCGCGGCGCCGCCCTCGGACCGCCCACTCCGCCCGCCGTGTGGCCTGCGGGTTTGGGGCGGGGGTGGCCTGGCAGTGACCCTGAATCCGCTTCCACGCTCCTTCCGGGCCTCGCTAGGCTGCCTCCTCCTCCAGGAAGCCCTCCAGGAAGCTGACTAGCTCTGCCGGGAATCTGATCTCTTCTAGGCAGAAGAGGCCCCAACTTCTGGATTCTTTGAACATGGGCGGCCGGAAGGCGGCCCAGCGGGGCACAAACCACTCTGGCTGCCTTTATGGTGTGGTTGTAGATGTGAAAGGTTGGTGTCCGAGAGCAAACAATCAAGAAAGAATTCTTTGAAACCTCTTTGGTGCAAAAAGGGTGGTTTTATGAAAGCATGGGGACGGGACCCGTGGGCAGAAAGAGTTACACTGAGGTCCCAAGGAGGAGCTGATTATATACTTTAAAGTTGGGAGGGGGTTAGGGAGAGCGTAAGTCTCTAAGGAATTTGGAAGCAAGGTTTCCAGGACCTCGCGGGGCTAGCTGAGGTTAGGAAAAGGTCGTTTCCCGAAATCAGAGACGGAGACAAACCATACGAGACGCTTAACTCTAGGGAACAAACTGAGGGTTGCTGGAGGGGGAATGGGTGGGGGGACGGGGTAACTGGGGGACCCGCACTGAGGAGGGCACGTGATGTGATGAGCCCTGGGTGTTGTATGCAACTGATGCATCACTGAAGTCTGCACCTGAAACTAATAATACGCTGTATGTTAATTAACTGAATTTAAATAAAATAAAATTAAGAAAAAGGAAAAGGTCCTGTACTACTGTCTAGTAAACCGTTAGTCATGAGACCCTTCAGATGTGTATCAGCGGGCCATAGGCTTGGGGGAGGATTGCTAACATATATCTTGGGGAGGAGGGTAGAGATGAAGGAAGTTTCCAAAGGAATTTTTACAGGATCCTGGAGGTCAGGCTAACGTCAAGCTAAGGTTGCTTTCTACCTCTAGCAGAGTATTAGCATGGAGGCAGCTGAGCTCCTGGAGGAAGGTCACCCTGCCTGTCCCAAGTGCTTGTCAATGGGCTGCAAAGGAAATTTTTTTGTAGATTTCTTTTGCCTTTGTTTTCCACAGCAGTTGTTAGCATCATCCCCTGGGGCTTGGAAAGGAGGAGGGTGGTCCAGCGGACTCCAAGCCTGGCCTTTCCAGGTCCTGTCCATGGTGCGTGCCCTGGCCAGAGGCTGCCACAACCCCATCACGGGGGGGGGGGTCAGGAATCACGTCCGTGGCACCGGAGGTGCCAGGGGTGGGGACAGGTCGGCTTCCATCCTGAGCCAGCCTGCCCTTCCGCCAGGCAGGACCCATCCTTGTCATTCTGTTGTCACCCAGCATCCCCAGCTCCCAGCCCCACACCAGCCCAGGGTGGCAACAGCAGCGTGTGCTCACAGCATGCCCCTGCTCAGGAACTGCCCATGGCTCCTAGTGGCCTCTTCCACCAAGGGCAGCAGCCTCAGCTTCCACATGAAGCCCACCCCTCTTGCTCACACTCTGCTTGTGCGGCCCCCAACCTTTCCAGGGGAAAGCCTGCATGACTGCTTCTCAGCGTCCTGCTCTGCAGGAGAACGCAGCCCCACACAGGAGACCTGGAGCCCTCCCTGTGCGAGGAGCATCCTCTTGCTGTGCTGAGCTGGGTGGCAAGCTGCCTGCTGAGGCTCCAAGAGCTGTCCTGTGTTTGCACCAAGTCCCTGGGTCTGGGCCTCTGAGAGTGACGTGTCTCTGCTCCACTCCTCCTTCATCCAGAGTCCCAGGACAGAAAGGCACCTGGAGCGGAGCCACCACCACTATGGGAAGCCCCTGGGCAGGGGCGTGTTTGTTATGGTGGCATGTCCTGGTGGGAGCTGACTAATGTCACCTCTCTTCTTCCTGATGCCCCAGCCTTCTTCTGCAGCAAGACCCCTCCCTCCCTCCTGCTTTCCTCCCCCTTTCCCTTGGAGCACGGCATCAGAGATACAGCTCTGAGCAAATCAGATGTGGTCTCTGTCCTCATGGAGCTCACTGCTGCTTGTGGGGTGGGGAGGGGGGCATCAGCACCGCTGTTCTGCCCCTAAAAGGGCTAGAAGACCTGAGACCTGGGCAACGAGCGGAGTTTGCTTGAGGAAAGGAGATGGAGGAGTGTCAGGCAGGGTGACAGCAGGTGCAGAGGCTCTGAGGTGGGAGGGAGTGTGGTCAGAATGACAACCTGCCACCAAACTGGGGGGAGACTCGCATGGACTCGCCATCTGGGGGCGAGGGTCTATCTTTTATCCTCAGAGCAGCAAGGAGTCACTCAGGGTTCAAGCAAAGGGACAGAATGATCAGGTCTGGTGGAAAGACCCCTCTGGCAGCGGAGGAGAGGGCAGGGTGGAGGGCTGAAACGGACACCCTGAGCCCCGACCCAGACCAAGGAAGCTAGTGTCCTGCCTTCTCTTGAATACTTTCAGGGTGGGGAACTCACCACCTCCCAACACAGGTTATCACATTGTCTGCCTTACTCAAATTCTTTAGACCTTCTTGACATGACATGGAATCCAGATTGTTCATCATCCTGGCATGTTCCCCTAAGAGACTTCAAAATGTGCCAAAACCCTTCTCAAAATGTGGTCTTCTGAACAGAACCCAGTACCATGCCAGTATAAGAAAATGGGGAAACACTCACCTCCTCTCTTCTGGATATTATACCTCTGTTAATACAGCCTCTCGCTGCTGCAGCTCTTACATGTGTCCATCCCACAGCACAGAGCCTTGGCTTTACATGCAGCAGGTGCTCCGCTAGTGCCTGGTGAGTCACTGATGTGTTCTGAGATCCTGGGACTCAGCCCCAGAGATGCTGAGGGATCCGTCTCTGGGCCACCCAGCACGATTTCATTAGGACCTACTGACGGGGCTGTGAATTTGGGTGAGCTTTCAGACCACCTTGGTCCTTTTGCTGACCCCAGGCCTTGGTGCGGTGGGCAAGGCGCAGGGGCGTGCCAGCCCACAGGGCACCATCTAGCCTGGGGGCACAGACCCACCCTCTCCTGGCACCTACCTCTCCAGGGCCGGAAGCTGTATGCGCTTGCTGCTCTGTACCAGCAAGGGGCTGCCCCAGCCTCACAGGGCCGGCTCAACATTTTCTTGTGCATCGTGGTTTAAAGGCGGTCCTGCCCAGCACACCCGTGGCCTGCCCAATCCTTGCCCAGCGTCGGTGCCCCCGGCCCCCCGTGTCTGCCCTGCAACAGGGAGTCAGGTAGCACACGCCAGGATGCAGTGGCCACCTGGGCAGGGCCCACGTTGGCCACAGGAAAGTGCCCAATAAGGCTGCCAGTGCAACCTGTGTGTGTGTGTGTTGGGGAGGGGGTGCTCATGTCTGAGCCAACCAGGTGGATGGACAGCTTTTGGGCAGCTCCAGGGAAAGGTGGGGAGCTGCTGCCCTCCAGAGGCCATCTTGGGTTCTGCGCCCACAAGGCCCAGTGGCACAGAGGGGAGCAGCGGGCAGGGCACCCCTGGAGAGACGATGCCCCGTGGGTGCCCGACCCCCACTCGATGCTTTCCTATAAAACCCGCTTTCAGAATTCGGCCTGGTCACTGCAGGGTTGGTCCCCACCCCAGCCCTTCCTGCCCTGGTCGTCCGGCACCCCAAGACTGGCTCTGCCACCAAACTGGAGGGCTCTGGGGGGGGGGGCATCTCCCTGTGTCCAGCTGGCTCAGTGTGTGACTGGGGCTAGGGGGCCCGGAGTGAGTGGCTTGGCCTCTCTGAGCCCCTGTTGTCTCAGCCGTACATGGGGGGGGGGGTTAATGATGACCGTGGAGGTAGTGCAGAGGCCCCAGGGTCATAGGTGGTGGAGAGCAGGACCCCAGGGCTGCCACCAGGGGTGAGTCTTTGGAAGTCTCTGCACCCTGTGGCTGAGACCGTGAGTGTGCGGGGCCAGGTTAGCACAGAGACGGTGGCCCTCCTTCCCTGCCTCGGGCCGTCGGGCTGGCCCTGCCCCGGGTGGAGAGAGAAGGCTCCTCATCTCATGGAACCCCATGAGTACCCAACATCAAAAAGAAGGACCCCGGGGTGCAAAAAAGTGTGTTTGGCCCCTGAAGCTCAGGGCCTTTGCACATGCCATGGTCTCGGCCTGGGACAGTCTTCCCCCAGGTCTTCGTGGAGTCCCCTGGTCCTGTACACCTTTGCCCCCAGGTCACCCTCTCAACCAGGCCTTTGCTCACCGCCCCACAGAGGAAGGAAAACATCTCTCACCAACTCAGTGTCTTGGTTCCCTGGGGGGTTTTGCACTGAGGCCCCCCCACAAATATGTTAAAATCCTAGCCCCAGCATCTGTGACGCGCTCTTATTTGGAAATAAGGTCTTTGCAGATGTAAGTAATACAAGGTCATACTGGATTAGGCCGGGCCCTAAATCCTGTGGCCAGTGTCCTTATAAAAAGAGGGAGATTTAGACACAGAAGGCCCAGTGACGACAGAGGTGGAGTCTGGGGTGACGTGGAGTGACCGCCAAGGGACATGAGGGTGGCTAGCGGCACCAGAGGCTGGAAGATACCAGCAAGGACCCTGAGCTAGAGCCCCCGGAGGGAGCATGGCCCTGCAGCCACCTTGCTCTCAAATCTCCAGCCTCCAGACATGCCAGGATCCATTTCTGCGGTGTGAAGCTGCCCAGGGAGCCCATGCAGCGGCCCCATCTCATTGTCCCTCAGACCTGCTCTGCCCTCTGAGGAGTCCCCTGCTTTGCTTGCCTATTTCCCGGATCTCCCTTCTCCCCTGGGACACACACTCATATATATGTGTGTGTCTGCGGAATGGTGGCCAGCATGCCCTGGTCTCACGGAGCTCCGTGCAGTGGGCCTGGAGGGGGTTGGGGGTCACTGTGAAGACATCTACCCGCGCAACCATCCAGAGCTCGTCCTGCACGCCCCACAGCCTCCCTCCCAGCCCGAGGAGATTTTCAGCCTTGAGAACTGAAAGGCAGAGGCAAGCAAGAGCAGCTGCTGTGTGGCCCCTGGTCCCCCCACCCTGAACTTTGAGCGCCTCAGGGTGACACCACTGTCCCATCACTGGGTCCCAGGCCTGGGCCACAGCCGGAGGCTGCAGGCTGCCTTAGCTCCTAAAGCCAGGGTCCCAGGACTGGAGCCTGCGCACCCATGTTTACCTTAGGAGGGTAATTTGGGGGTCAGCCGCGTGCTTGGTGCTCACTAAAGGAGGACCCTTCCCTGTGCAGCATCCCCAGCAGGGGGAAGATGTGGACGCCCCGCCCCATGGCCGTCCAGCATTTCCTCTGAGAAGTCGGCGCTCGTCGTCTGCAGAAGCCCCTTTCCTGTGGCTGGAGGGGATCCTGTGCTCCTGTACGGCCTGCGTTGAGTCTTCCAAACTTTTGCTCAGCCCCTGGACCGCAGCCTTGAGAGGCTGTGCCCTGGGGCCAGCAGCCCCCTAGGAGGCCTGTTGGCCTGACCATCCCAGTGTCCAGGGCTGAAGACAAGGCTGCTGGGTGTGTCCCTCTCCCTTTCCAGGGCTGAGGGGACCGTGCCCGTTGCTTGCTCCCCTCCCTCCCTGGGGCCACAGGGAATGTGCTGGGTGGAGGAAGGGGTGCAACCGCCTCCTTTCTTCTCCGGGCCTGGCACTGGGCTGACCTCTCACTTTGCTGCAGGGTCCCGCGGTGCCTCATCCAGCCGGCGGGCAGCTTGGAAGGGTCTCTTTGGTCTTGGATGAGGCTGTGGCTGTGAGTGGGCCTTAGGACAGAGGCTCCTCTGTGCTGGGTGGGTGGGGTCCACAGATGGGTGAGGGGGCTGTGCGGGGCCCAGGTTGCCAAGTGGGGCCTGGCTACCTCTCCATCTCACCAGCGTGGCCTTGCTGAGCAGCTCAGCTCAGGGGGCTCAGCTCAGGGGGCACATGGTCACTCCTCCTTGTACCCTAAAGAGCAAATGGTCATTACTTTCTGTGAAGCACCTACTGTGTGCATCATTTTACTGAATTCTTACAGAAACTCCCCAAGGTGTGTGTATCCAGCCCCACGTAACCGAGAGGTGAAGCCTTGCTCATTGTCATCTGGCTTGTGAATGGCCCAGCCTGGGTGAGAACCCAGGTCTGGCTGACTCCAAAGCCCCAGGCCCTGTGTAGTAAATAGGGACGATTTCAGGTTTCCAAAGAAGTAGGGAATTAGAAAAAAATGTGTGTATTTGATTTCAATTGAGAATTTCAAACATTACAGACATTTTGGCTGCGATGAAACAGCTCCCATCATCATCAACGAGAAAACTGAACAGAAACTGTAAGAAGCAGCTGTACTAGACATTGGACAACAGGCAGGGAGGACAGTGGCTCTTGGGAGAAAAAGGCAAATCAGGAGAGCCCCATGGCTGCCCAGCTTTCTTCCAAGAGGTGGAGCATGGTGGTCTCACTGAGCTGGTGGTGGGAAGACATGGGTTTCAGGGAGGCTGGGGGGACAGGGGCCTGTGGGCAGCAGTGCAGATATGGAGCTCCAAAACCCTCCAGAAATGCTACCCTGTGCACGTGCAGAGTGAGGTCCCAGGATGCCAGGAAAAGAGCAACTGCCAGGGCAAAGAGCTCCCAGTGTCCACCCAGGCCTAGGGACACTTAAATGCCAGCCACCCAGAATGAAGGGGCCTTGTGGCCACCCGGGGCATTTGATGGGGACCAAAAGCAGTGTCTCAGGTTTGGGGCTAAGCTCACCCCAGAGTGCAGGGAGAAGGCTGCTCTGTGCCTGGCCTGATGAGCTTTGCAACAAGCCTTGTAAAGACCAGCTGCTCACCACCATCACTTAACACCCCATTGGCACAAAACTCAACATTCTTAAAAACAAGAATCTAGGATTTCAACAATTTAGCACTTACAACCTCCAGCACCCGAGAAAATATAACTGGACGTGTGAAGAAGCAACGGCATGTAACCTATCACCAAGAGAAAAAGCAGTCGACAGACACAGACCCAGAAATGACACAACGATAGAATTAGCAGGGAAAGTACTTAAAGCTATTATAACTGTATCCAAGGATTTAAAGGAAGCCACGCACAAAATCAAAAAAGAAATGTATGGTGAATATAGTCAAAAGAGAAAGTGTGATACTGAATCAAATGAAAAATTCTAAAGACCAAAATATACAATATATGAAAGTGAAAAACAATGTACTAGCTGGGCTTAGTAGCCGGTTAGACACTGCAGAAGAGAAGACCCATGAACTTCACGGTTGGATGATAGGAGTTATCCAAAATGAAGCACAGAGAGAACAAAGCCTGGAAAAAGAAGGCGGAGCCCTGCTGATCTGGGGGTGATATCAAACAGTCTAACAAGATGTGGAATCAGAGGCCCAAAGAAGTTGAGGGGGAGAATATTTGTTTACGAAGTAATGGCCAAAAATATTCCAAGTGTGAGAAAACCCTCAAGCCCCCAGATCAAAGAGCCCAATGAACTCAAAGCAGCATGAATACAAAGAAAGCCCCACCATGGCGCCTCATAGTCTGACTTCTCATCGGAAAGCCCGTGAGCCTGGAGAACGGGAACTCCATCTCTAACATGTTAAAACTGTTCGCCAAGATGTCTGGTTCTGATGAAGATATCCTTCCAAGCTGCCAAGTGAAATCAAGACATTTTAAGACAAAAGATGAGAGACTTCATCACCAACAGACTTGCACTATAAGAAATGTCAAAGGAAGTGTTTTGGGCCAAAAGGAAATGATGAGAGAAGTAAATCTGGGTCTTCATAAGCAATAGAAACCCATTGGGAACTGTAAACACGGGAACACACCTGAGAGACTTTTTTCTCCTATGTATTTAAAAAAATTTTCTAGGCTATTTAAAGCAAGAGTAATGACAGAGCATCATGGAATTTATAACACATGTGGAATAAAATAATATCCCAAAAGACGGGGGAGAGAATAGACTTACACTCTTGCAAAGGTCAGATATTTTATGCAAAGTGGTATAACGTCACTTAAAGATGGACACTCGTAAATTAAAGATAAAGCTTTTGAGCCAACCCAGTAGTTCATGATGATAAATGTCTGGGCGCTGTGGGGACAGCAGGGAACGTTGTCTTCCGGATACAGGCACCTACTGCTGGCATCGTGTCCCGTGGCGAGAAATGGACAATGCTCTCCTGGGGTTCTAGACCGAGGCAAAGAGGTCCACCCTCCCTGCTTCTGTTCCCTGTTGGTCCTCGCCTGGACGGCAGGGCAAGAAAAAGCCAGGAAGAACTGTTTCTCTCTCTCCAACTCTTTGGTACATGACCTGATGCCTTTACATGACCTGAAAGTGTCTACAAGTGATTGCAGAGAAGATGGAAGCCCCTCCCCGGCCCTTCCCCCACGGCCTTCTCTGCCTCCTCTGAGTTGGTATGTATCCACCTCGTGCATGTTTTTATTCACTTCCTGCACATGCTGCCATAAAGCAGTCGGCAGTGCTGCTCCCGGCATTTTTTAACTCTGTGCGGAGGGTTTCAGCTGGAAGTCTGTACTTGTAAGCTCTGCACTAGGTGGGGCTTGGGCAGCTAAGGGGTGAAGGGTGGACTCACCCCAATGCCTGTGGCCAAGCAAGGCTGGGAGCCCCCGAGCTGGCCCTCTGCTAAGCCAGGGGCCCCCGCTGCTCCGGCCCGGGTGCTGTGGGGGTAGCGCTCCTCAAGGGCATGCAGGACGGGGTAAGGACCAGCCCTTGCCGGCTTGAGCCGTCTAGGGACTTGGAGCTTCTTGGTGGACGCATGCCTCCAGGTGGGGGTGAGCAGGACACATTGTTTTCAGAAAGTCAAGCTAATTGAGGTACAGCGTCCCTGTAATAAGACCTCCCTTCAAAGTGTAGGGTTAGCTGAGTCTTCCACTAACGTGTAGCTGTGTGACCACAATCACAGTATAGAGCACCTCCATCACCTGAGAGCTCCCCCTCCCTCTCTCCCCACCCCAGCCCCGTCCCTGCCTCCCTGCCACTCGCCTCTCCCAGAACGCCGCGTGGCAGTGGGCAGCGCTTGGCTGCGTTTTGTTGTGTGTCTGTGGTGGTTTTCTTTACTGATGAGTCGTGTTCCTTCCTATAGATGTGCTCTTGCACATCTGTCTGGTTCAGTCTGTTTCAGAGACTGAACATACAGACAAGGCCAGACCAGACCTAAAAATAAGACTCTGACCTCTGACCCACAATCTGGGAGAACCAATCCAGAAGGTCAAACAATAACCCAGAATGGCCGGGACTTGATGCCCCATCACTGGCAGCTTCTCTAAGTTTTCTCCCCGCCTCCACATCCAGAGCAGCCAGAGGAAGCTGCGTGCACCCCACCAATCACGTGGGACGCTTCTCCTTACTGCCTCGGGCTCACCCGGAACCTTCCCTTTTTCCACCACGGAGCTCCCCTGCTCCCCTGCCTACATTTGAGTCTCCGCTAAATCAGGTGCTGGTGGCGGACTCCCTGCAGCCTGGGGCTCTGAGTAAGCAGACTTTGCCTGCTCTCGGGCCTAGGGGTAGGGCTCCTTTGTGTCCACGCTTTGTGCTTTCACTCACCAGTGGCTGGACATTCGGGTTCTTTCCAGTTTGGGACTATTATGGATAAAGCCGCTGTGAACATGGGCATACAGATCTTCGTGCGGAGGCTGGTCTTCCCTCACAGTGTTCTAGAAGCTGGTTCCTGCTCTCTAGTGTCTCGAGGGCTTCCTGGAACCTCTGGGTGGGGGGCTCCGGGATCCGAGGGCCACAAGCCAGATCCCAGGACAGAAGGGGCAGCTCCCTCCCTCAGGGTTTTGGGTGGGTCTCGGTCCCCTCAGTGGGGTCTCAGCTGGTCCCTGGGGCTCCCCCTTCTTGTAACCTTGGAGATCTGTCCTCTCCTGCCCTGGACCCTGTAGCAAACTCCGTTCCCCTTTCTTGAATAAGGAATAAGCCGTGCAGAAGACGTTGCCCACTTTCCTTCACAGAGGTGGCCATCCTGGCGCGGGACTGGTGGTCCCCTCACGCCCCTGAACCCTCTCTGGCTCCTCTGGCCCCACCAACGCCCCCTTGTGTCTGGCCATTTGACCCCGAATTAGGACACATCTCGATTTTTGGAAGACATTTGCTGCCATGAGAAATAAGGTTAACGATTCTCAAAATAGCGTCTCTGCAAATAACCAACAGGCTCACTTGGCCCAAAATGAATCTGAGGAGGAATTCAAAAGCATCTCTTTTCCCAGAAAACAGATTCCTCATTGACATATTTTTCTCTAGTTGATCTCCACTCCCCCTGCCCCCCCCGTTTCCAAAATGGACCCTTTTTCTCAGTCCTTTATGCCAAGAGCTGGGCTGCAGAAAGACAGAGTCCAATTGTCAACAGGGTTCTGTTTGTCTCTGTTCTCCCCTTGCTCTGGGGTGCCCCCGACAAAAGGGCTATTATCAGATAGCGCCCTGGTTGCAGAGACTCCCCTGCCCCCTCGGGGGCTGCCAGGCCGAGGGAGGGTGGGAGCGAGCGCAGTTTCAGCTGACGGGAGCCCCGGGGTGGTAGCTCCAGGAAGGGCTGTGGCGCGGGGGGCGCTGGCAGGTGTGCTGCTGGACCCCATCACTCCTTCACTCTGAATGACTTGGAAGCACAGCCATTCATCAGATTCGTGATTCACATAATCTGTCCTCTGAGAATGGAAATGTATTTCCCAGAGAGGAGCCTCTCGTATTGCCTCAGTGCCAGGAGCTCTGGGGTAAACCCCACATCTGGCCATTGGGGCTTATACCTCACCGACACTTCACTGACACTTTGTCAGTTGCATCTGGGAGAAAAACAACTTTGAGATATTTAGACACTTCCCCCAACCAAAAAGCCTCACTGGGGAAACTGTTTCTTCCCTTTGGTGGCTACCAGAACTGCTGTTGCAGGGACCCCAGGCCTCCCCCTCCCCATTACTCCCATCAGAGCATGTTCAGACCCCTCGGAGGCCCTGGAGTTCCCAGAATCTGTGTGGGAACTTGCCTGGAGTGAGGGACCTTATAGCAAACCATCCATCCATTCATCCATCCATCCACAATCCATCCATCCTTCCATCCTTCTAACAACTCATCTATCCATCTGTCCGTCCGTCTGTCCATCCATCTGCTCATCCATCCATCCACCCATCCATCCTTTCATCCATCCTTCCTTCCATCCTTCTTTCCATCCATCCATCCACCCATCCATCCATCCATAATCCATCCACTATTCCATCCATCCATCCACCCATCCATCCATCCATAATCCATCCACTATTCCATCCATCCATCCATCCATCCATCCATCCACTTGTGTAACCCACCTTCTACTGAGAAGGTGTTTAAGTCCAGGCCTTGGGGACAGAGAGCTAAGTCCTGGCACTTTCCATCCTTACAGTCGTAAATCCAGTGCAAGTGATGATTTCTGACCAGGGAACAGAGGCTCAGGGGCCCCTGCATGTTGACAGAGAGAGAGAGAGAGACAGTGAGAAAGGGACCACAAGCAGGGGGAGTGGTAGAGGGAGAAGCAGGCTTCTTGGTGAGCAGAAGCCCGACACGGGGCTCGATCCCAGAACCCTGGGATTATGACCTGAGCCGAAGGCAGACGCCCAATGACTGAGCCACCCAGGTGCCCCTTGAGAGGTTGTCTTTGGAGAGACTCTGAACCAGGCACCTCTATAGCTGCAGGGAGGGGGGCATAGCCAACCAATTTCTCTGTGTGACACCATAATCTTATCTTCTTCCTGCCTCACACACCTGGGGAAGGCCATGTGCCATCTCGGCGAGGGTGGAGGTTGTTCTGTCAGAGAGACACCTCTTTGAGTGTGCAAGGCCGCCCACTTCACCTCCATGCTCTGGTGGAAGGAGAGGGGCCACAGGGAAGACTTCATGGTGTATGTGCCCAGAATTTAGGGGCCGTCCCTCACACTTGAGTGGGTGAAGGTAGGTGGCGTGCATTTGCTTAGTCTCTGTCTATCTGGCCATCACCTGGTGGGCAGGCTCAGGTCCTAGGTGGGGACAGTGTGAGGACACTAGGCACAGCCAGTGTGGAGGGTGGTCAGCGAGGAGGGCTGGCCGCTGGGGAGGTCCACCCTTAGGAAGAGATGTGTTTAGGATTGGCCTTGCAGGGTGGGCTCCTCTACCACAAAGAGGTCCCAGGCAAGAGTTCATGGTGGCCGGCTCTGGGCCCAGGTGCACCTGGAGGCAGGTGTACCTGGAAATGGACATTCCTGAAAAAGGGCACCCCTAGAGGGTACACAGCTGGAGGCCAATATGCCTTGGGGTAGACACACTTAGGGGAGAGCTAACCTGGAGATCACCACTCACTGCGGAGCCATCCAGGGTAGTTGGTGCTTTCCCTGAGCTTATTTTTTTTTCTGGAAAATGTGAATAGCAAGGGTACCTGTCCTGGTGTGGTGGTGAGGTGATGGCTATGCACGTCTCACAGCCTGTCCCCGGGGACCTTCGACCCAGGCTGGTGAGCCTCGCCCCTGGCCATGCTCTGACCCCAGGTCCTTCCCCCATCCCGGGGGCCTCCGTTCTACCTCAGTGAAGCTCCGGGGCCGAGACTTAGAAAAGCACACAGATTTATTGCATATCAATCTCATGTATAAATTCATTGTCGCATTGGAAAGATTACATTTGGTGTACAGTCCTATCCTACAGCATTAACCTCAAATCAGCTGCTCCTAGGCTTCATCTTAAAGACGCTTCTCTACACAAGTACATCTGTCTTTATCACAAGCATCAAAATGCAGTCTGCAGAATCACACGATGATTTCCTATACTGGGTGGCTTGCACTTCATCCTTCTTCAGTGATGCCCACGTTGCTCACGAGTTGCGCTTGTTGCGCGAGCAGTTCCGAGCTCCTCGTCTGGAGGACGTAGAGCCTAATCACATATTCAACAAGTGCATCTACCGAATTTTCCTTTTCATAAAAAATTTCACAAACGGACACGATAATGACCGCTAAACACGAGTCATGCACAGTTTACTTATAACAGAAGCAATTTACAATCAGGGGGACATGGGACATACACCGGCCTCCTTCTCAATGGTTTTTTTTTTTTTAAACATTATATGAAAACCTGACATTTACATTTGATTTCTTTTTCAACACTATACAGTTCTAAAAGAAAAAAAAAAAAAACCCAAACAACGAAAGCAAACTGAACCAAGTCTGTACTGAAACAATGGCAAGAGGGAGATGTGGATACACCGGTACGGGATTCTTGCCAGCAGGTGCAAACACGTACGCATCACGTGACGCGCTCCGACACGGGGGCTCAGCTTCCCTCGTCGCGGGAACGTCAACGATATAAAATACAACAATAGAAACCTCCGGAATTACTTTGCTCACAAGTGAATTGCACATTTGGAAAACTCAAGCTGCCTTTTGTTTTTATTTTATTTTTTTCCAAAAGCGGTAATCTGAATCGGTGACGGAAAGGAAGACATATAACAAACTGGAATGCAAGGAGGAAAGGAACGCTCCTGGAATCACGCAGGAATGTCTTGTCACAGTATCGCTCGCTGCTGCGGAGACAGGTTCATGGCTTCTGATACCCGGCTGACCTCCACCGACCAGGAGCGGCCGCGGCCTCGCGACCCCAGCCGGGAGGGGCGCAAGGTGCCCGGCTCTCCTGGGTGGCGCTGCCCCCTCGCCTCTCCCCCAGGACAGCACAGTGAATAGAGCTCAGTAGATTTCAGTCACTTGGGCAGGGGGCTGAGGAGCAGGGGACAGGGCCGGGGGCGGGGGAACCACAATCCAGTGCTTTGAGGCCTCAAGGCTACCGACGGGTGATACGTATTTGGGCAAGTGCTTTGCGAACGCTCACTGAGGAAGCAGCTATAGGACAGAGAAGGCCGAGGCTCCTGCGAGTTTCCAGGGCCGGGCCTGGGCCACGGGGGTGCTGGCCTTGGACAGGAAGGCCACGCGGGCTCAGCTTGTCCCAAGGATCCACGCGCAGAGTCCCAGGCCGGCTGCAGGAACATGCACCCCCGGCTTCAAAACAGGGGATCTCTGGGTCCCACTCACGAAGGGTCTGGCTGGCCAAAGAGCCAGAGGATCGGCAGCTCCATGTGTCCTACCCAGTTGTCCCAGGAAGGAGAGCAGCAGTGGGCGGATGGTGTCAGTCTGCTGGGGGCCGGGGTCTGAGGGGTGGTGGAGGGGGGAGCGGGGAGCCTTCCTCTTGAATTTCCATTTGGGAAGGTCAACGGTCCAAAGGAGGAATACCGTTGATGCTGGACGGAAGGGCCCCGGCCCAGTGGGGCCCCAGGTTGACAGGTTGACCCTGGCCACCACCCAGGGACACAGTGGTCAGCCCGGCGGTTGCCCTGTTGCAGCCGAGCTCTGAGGCTGGGGTCTCAGAATTCTAGCTGCCGAGACCCCTGGCCTCCACGGTCTAGGCTAAGCCCAAGCGTCCGTGCTGGCGCTGCAGCCTGGGGACCGAGAAGAGTAGGGAGGGCAGCTCGCTGTACTCGGGGGTGGGGAGAGGCACCAGGGTGGCGACTAAGTGCTCCCTTTGTCAGGGGTCCAAGGACAGACCCCCCCCCAAACCTGCCAAGTGCTTGGGCCCAAGGGGCTGAACGTTCAGGAGAAATGGGGCTAGTTCTAATCGCTTTCAGGGGGACAATAGTGAGGGCTGAAGATGAGCAGGTGGGGCTCTGGGAAGGAGGGAGAGAGAAGATGCAGCCACGGCCGGCCTGAAATGACAGATGGCCACAGCCCACGGAACAGTCCACAGGCGGCGGCCACGGTCCCTTATCTGTTCTGGGACCACGGAGAACAGACGCTCAGGTCTCCACCCTGGTGCTCAGGCCAAATCTCCTATTTTAGGCAGAGAGAGTCATATCGCAAAAAAAAGCACACACCTTATTCTTTAGCAGAAGAAATATAATTTAGGTTTACAGAAATGGGCATTTGTATCTGAGGTTGACTCTGCAAAGGGGTCCCATCTGGGTGGAGGGGAAATCCCACACCGTGCCCGGTGAGCCTGGCAGAGGTGGATGCGCACGAGGAGGTGAGGGGCTGTGTTTGCAAAGCCTCGCCCATGGGGCTTCGCCCGCTCTTCCTCGAGCAGGGCACCCTGCCAGCCTGTGGGTGCGCAGGAGTGGCCCGGGTGCGGTCTCGCTGCCTCCCATGGGCCAGGAGCGGGTAGAACCCTTGCACTGGGGCCCGCAGCGGCGTGGCACCCTCAGGGCCTCCCCACGCAGGTCTCCCAGCGCAGAAGCACACGATTGTCGCCGGCCTGGAGTGGTGGGGACATGGGGACTCAGCTGCTCTGACCGGCCTGCTGCCCCTGGGCCAGTGCCCAGAGCTCGTGCACCGCTGGCGCCCCATCCCCAGGCGCCCCGCACTCCTGCCGCCTGCATCTACATTCTTTTTTAAGGGCAACCTGGACGGTCTTTTTCTCTTCCTGTTGGGACGCTATTCTTTTTTCCTTCCAAACAATAAAAGAAATAAATAGAACACTTGTCTTAAATGCAAATGTAACTGAAACTCTAATTTAACAAAAACACGTGATTGTCTGGAAACGGGCAGCAGGATCCGTCGGGGGGCGCGGGGGTATTTGGCACATTAAAAACCTCCCCACTCCCTGGTTATCGATCACACAACACACAACCTTATACACGGTTTTGGTCCTTCACTAGATACTTATATTAACATTATTTCTTCACAATAAGAATGTCTAATGCCAAAATACTGTTAAGGAAGAAATAAAATAAGAAAAGAAATGAATTAGAAAAAATTACAAGTTATATACAGATTAAGGTAAATTCCATCAGGGAAAAAAAAATTATGATTTGAAATTGGCCCCTATGGGAATAATTTAAAGCCCATCCGAGTGGAGAGGCAGATCCATCCTGAGGAGGTGCCGTCCGGCCGGGCCGTGCGGTCTTGGCTTCCCGGGAGGCAGGTCCCACCTGGAGGCCCTTCTGTTCTGGAGCTGGTCTGGCCTGCCAAGAAGCCGCACGAGGAGGTGGCGGTCATGTCCCAGAGCCGGGGTCTCACGCAGGCAGAGCCTGGCGGCCTGGGGCAGGTGAGCCGCAGAGCGCGCCCCACGGAGGCCGGGGAGTGGGGGGGATGCCCGCTTCCTTCCCCTTGTCCGTCTGACGGGGGTGGGGGTGGGGGGCTGGAGACGTAGCCGGTGGGCCCTGCCTTCCACAGAGCGGCCATGGGGGGCTGGCACGGGTGTGGCTGATGCGCGGACCTTGTCGGGAGGAGCGTCGGGTGCCTGGCCCACCGCTCTCACACCTCCCCCATACAATTGGGGGGTCTTGGTGGGGGCCACAGGCATGAATCCCATGCTGCACACGTGGGACATGTGCGACAGGCCTCTCTCGCAGCCTTGGGCCAGCCCAGGATACCATGTCTGAGAGTTCCACCGTACAGTTTGAAACTGCTCGCAGGCGGGGGCCCCAGGCCCCTCATTTCTGCTCGGGGGCACCCAGGATCACGTTGGCTTTACAGATATGGTCAGGGATAGAAAACTTCTCCGTTATCTACAGTATAAAGAACACACCCAGACACAGTACCAGTTTCCAGGCAGGTTTGGGTTTGCAAAGAAGCGGAGATTTGAAAGCAATGCAAAATTACTTTTAAAAAACAATTTGCAAGTCATCTTTCGATTTTTTTTAAAAAATACTGTCTATTTTTAAAACCACATGCTTAAATAGACTCTGTCGTCAATAAGATTACCAAAAGGGTTACTCTTGAAATTCTCATTATAAAAAATCGTCTGGGCGATCTCCCTTTGTAGAGCACACCCGTGTCTGTCCGGTCCTTTCTGAGACACCCTGTGGATGCCCCAGTGGCCCTCTGCTTTCATTCAGTCTGGGATTAAAATCCCACCCTCACCCACTGGGTTGGTTCTGCGAGGCAACTCCCGGGAGCGGCGCGTGGCCGGCCGTGCGCTGTACCCTTCCAGAATGCTGTTCTTAAGACCAATTCTTGGACGGTGGGGCTCCTGGACAGCTCAGGGACTCCTGGGCTCTGAGTTTTCATTGGAAAAGTTAGAGCTGAACCATGGTGTGTGCAGGGGGACGGATGCTGAGGAGTGGTCAACGCAGGTGACGGGGCAGTGGGGGGGTTCTCTCTGGCCCAGGGCGCGCCGCTTCCCGAGGCTCCCTTCTCCATAATCTGCAGCCAGGATTTCTGTTGGGACGATGGGGCCCCGAGGTCATCTTGCTTGGACTCTGACCCCGGCCCCTCCTGGACCCGTCAGAGGTGGTTGATGGGGTTAAAGGCTCCTGACTCCGGCGTGGCTCCTGTGATGTTCAACCAAGCGTCCAGAGGGCTCTGGGAGGAGGTGTGGAGAGGAGCGTCCTCGGAAAGGGACAGCATCATTGCATACGCCTGGCCGGGGACAGGACAAGAACACACACACACACACACACACACACACACACACACACACACACACACGACAGACACGTGAGCCGTGTGAGCTCGGGCTCTGCAGATCCCAGGCTGGCCCTTCCTGGCCCCCTGCTGCCCTCTGGCTGGGCTCAGCCTTGCCCAGATCTGGACGGAGAGGGGGCAGGCAAGACTCTCCCCTGGGGCCCGAAAGGGGAAGATGCGGGGGGGCGGGGGCAGGGTGTGGTGGGGCTGGAGGTGTGTGTGAACGTCAGCTGGGCTCCCATGCAGAGGGACAAGCTGCCAGGATCCTGGCCTCCATGCACAGGGGCTCCCACGGCTCTTTGGGGGTGCTTCCCCCTGCAGTCACTTCTCTGCCCCACCCCACTTTTGAGAGGGCCCCGGGAATTGCTGGTAGTCCACAGGAGGCCGTCCCTGTCTGGTGGGTCTTGGGGGCTGCCCGTCTGGACAGCTGTGGGGACAGTACAGAGCTACTTGGGGAAGTGGATGCACAGCTTGTCTGAGCCGAGCCCGGAGCATGGCTAGTCCACAGGATGCTCCTTCTGCCACGAGCCATAGGGCATGAGGCAATGGGACCTGGGCGGCCACTCAGAGCAGAGCGGGGGGGGGGGGGGAAGGCCAACCCTCCTCCCACCCGGGTTCACACTCTGGACAGGATTAGTAAAAGACAAAGACAGACACGCAGACGGTTTTTGCTGAGGCTCGGGGTGGGCTGACGGAAACCCTGCCCCTCCAGATGGATGGAAGCAGGAAGCAGGGCCCTGTGGCCGCCTGTACTAGGGAATGGGGTCGAGGCGCACCCAGGTGCCCTTGCTGACCCTGTCACAGCTCCAGCTTGGAATTACTGACCGCATGATGGACAGCTTCCTTCAAGAGAAGCCTGGGCTACCAGCCACGCTTGCTCAAGTCAGAGGGAGGGAGGCCTACATAGCTTCCAGGTTGGACACCTGCTCGTGGACGCCTGCCACGGGGGACAAGAGCACAGTGACCCGCGTGCCTGTGAGCGCCCGGCTCACGTTCACCTGCCTCAATCTCTCCCTGCCCCACCCCTGCTTGTGGGGAAGTAGCTGTCGCTTGGGTGTCTCTCTAGCCGAGGCAACAGGCCCGGGGACCCGTGGTCCTGCTGTGCCCCACGCATAGGACGGCCACCAGCAAAGGAGGCACGGCTGCCCCCTGCCATCCAGCCTGGGGGTGCCAGGAGGGGGGGCTCTGCTGGGTACCTACCTGGTTCTTAGCCTGCCTGTACAGTGTCTGCTTTAAAGTCTCAGAATCTAAGGTGGAATTAAGCACATCTTTAACTTCAAATGCTTCCTCAGCTGCTCTGCGGAGATCCAGCCCCTTCCCAAAAGTCGGCATCGGCTCCAAAGCTAACAGGCCGCCTGGTTGCTCCTCAATACACCTGCACCAATGACCGGGGAGAGGGGCCTGGCGTTAGCTGGTCTGGCCTCTGACCGCCTCTCTGACGCCCCACGGCGGGCTCCATGCCCGCATACGCGCCCCGGCGTCTCCACAAGCCACATGCACAAGGAGACAGACACAGACACACGGACACCTGGACAGAAGCCACACAGATGCAGGAGGGGATGGACAGAGGGGCACGGAAGGCGGTGAGTACGTGCACACGCGTTGCAAGCAGCAGGCGGGGTGCCCGGGTCTCTGGGAAGGAGGACAGATCCGGAGGCAGCTCTGGAGGGGCCCGGGGTTCCCGCTCCCAGGACCCCGGGGACGGGGGGATTGGCCGTCCCTGGAGTTCGGGCCTCCTGGGTCCACAGGACTCCCCCAGGAAGGTCTGGAACACTGGAGCTCGCCTGGTGCCAGACGCAGGCCGGGGGCAGCCGGGCCACCCGGGAAGGGGCTCCAGCCGGCACCGCGTCCGAAGCTGGCTCAGCCCCCGCTCAGCACACAGCCGGCTCGGGCCGGGCGTCACCGCCCGGGGCCACTCGCCAGAGACCGTGGGGCGGCAGGACCGGCTCCTTCGCGGCTCGGGAGCGTGCCCCTCCCTTCTCGGGAAGTGTGTGTGTGTGTGTCGGGGGGAGGTGGGCTGGGCCCCGACCCCCTCGCTCAGGCTGGGCCTCGCCTGGGCCTGCGTGTGGAAGGCCCCCCTCCCGCGGTGGAGACGCCTGCTGGGAACGGGGGTGAGCCCGGCTGGGGGGATGGTGGGGTCCCGGGTGGTTTGAGGGTGAGGTCGCCCTCACGACGCTCAGGGCCCTCCCTGGCCCGGGCCCCAGCTCGCGAGGCTGCCCAGGCGCCGCCCCCGGAGGGCCGGTCCCCACCTTCGGGGGTGTTCGAAGCCCATGGCCAGGGAGGTGGGCGGCTCCTCCTCCTCATCCTCATAGGGCCCCTGGGGCTCGGCCGTGGGGGACGCGGCGCCGTCCTGGGACTTGGCCGCCAGACTGTCATCTTCCTCCTCCTCCAGTTCTTCCTCCTCCTCCTCCTCCTCCTCGGCATCCTCCGGCTTCCTGCCGGCCACGCCCGCACACTGCGAGCTGCCGTCCCGGTCCCGGGCCTCGGGCCTGCAGGGACAGGGGAGGGAGTGGGCCTCAGACCCCAGAAGGCCTGCGACGGCCCTCGCCCCCTGCGAAGACAGCCTGCGTTCGCGGTCACGGGGACCCTCTGAGCCCTGGGCCTGGGCTGCCGCCGCGGCGCAGTGGGTTGAGCACAGAGGGGTGCCTCAGCAGCGGGGCTCCTGAGGGGACACCGGCTGTGCCAGCAATTCAGGCCGTGCGTGTGTCAGGGAAGGAAGCCACGGCCAGTCTGGTGGGGAAGGGGGTCTTAGGTGCTGGAGCTGGGGTTGGGCACTGCACAAGGGGTGCCCTTGGGGAGGTTTGCTGATCGACCCTTGCTCAGTCTTCCTGGCCAGCCATGAGGACACAGGGACACTGGCTACCCAGAGTGACGGGGCCCCTCTGCAGATGGAAGGTCCGGGATCCCGGGGCTCTGCAGAACGAGGGCTGGGCTGCTGTCAGCCAGGGAAACCTGCCCGGATGAGTTTGTTTCAGAGACTGGAGGCTTCTCTCCTGCAGGCCAGACCCCACCTCATTTCCCCCAGCGTCACTCCAGCTGGGTGAGACTTTTCCACTCTGGATCCTCGTTTTCAAAAGGAGAGAATACAAGCTGAACAAGGGCGAGCCTTCTTGTTTCTTTCGGAAAATGCCACTAGCCTGAGGGCCACCTAGCAGGTGTCCAGCATGCAGGGGGAGGGGGGCAGGGAGGGTGGGCACGTGCCTCCTGGGCCTTGCATGGCCCACGGAAATCCGTCCGCAGCCGTCAGGGGAGGCAGGAGTCCTGCTCTCGGGGTCAAGGCGGCGGGGGGCCCTTTCCGAGTGACACTGGCCTCTAGACACAGGGGCTTGTGCAGACGGGCCGGGCCACGGCGGCCCCTGTGGCTGGGCTCTCGACCTTCTAAGTCTTTCCTCCTTGCCTTTCCCAGAGAGAAGTACACGATGCTGACACCTGACCTGCCTTCCCAGACGTCCAGAACCTTGCCTGGTGCTTCCCTTCTCGGGGGTCTCCCCTGTGCTGTCATCAGAACACGTCCGTCCACCAACGACAGGGGCTCTGGAGCCCAGCGACACGGGTCGGGACCCGGGTCCTGCCCCTCCCTGAGGCCCCCCTCCGCCGGGGGGCCTTGCCGGCTCAGAGCCTGTGCCCTCCTGGTGACGTGGGAACACCCCCATGCTGAAGATGGGACAAACTGTGCAGGTGAGAGACTTGGGGGCCCGGGACTCGGATTCTGTTCCACAGGCAGCCCCGCGCATGTTTAATCGAACCTAAGTGCGCTGTGTGGTTCTATGTGTGAGCCCCTCCGGGAGCAGGGAGCACGGCCCCCACGACCCATCTGCCCACTGGCAGGAGGCCTGCATCAAGCAGGAGCACCTGGGGAGGGGCAGCAGGGACCGGGGATGGGGTCCGGCAGGCTGGCAGCACCTGCATGGGTGTCTGGGCCTCCAAACAGCCGCCTGCGGCATGTGACGTCCCGGGCCCGCCATGACCCTGCCCCGGGCCGGCGCTTCAACCCCAGGAGCCCCGTCTCTCCTGGTTCTGGAGGCTGGAGTCCGACATCCAGGCGCGGGCGGGCCTGCTTCCTTCTGAGGCCTCTGCAGGTGGGCTGGCGGTGCTCCGCGCCCCTTGGCGGTAGCGGCTCCTCCGCATGGCCCCAGCTCTCCTTCACTTTTAAGCGCTTCCCCGCGGGTGCCTCTGTGTCCTGCTCTTGCCTTAGGACATCATGTGGGATTGGGGGCCACCCCGATGACCTCCTCTTAACCAACTACATCTGAAAAGACCCTATTTCCAAATAAGGCCACGTTCCAAGGTACTAGGGGTTAGGATTTTGGGGGGGGTACAATTCAGCCCAGGTATTAAAGGGGCTATAGGGCCAGGAAGCCTGGCTGTCCCTCAATTCTCCCTGATGGTCAAGAGAAGGAAACTGGTTCTGGATGTGAACCGGATAATGTTGATCTTGGCCCCAGATGGAACTGCCAACGTCTCACCGCTTTGCACGGACTAATGGATTCATGTCACCTGTGATCGTGGTTCTCGCTTCCAACCATGACGTGGGCATCTCCTGGAGGCTCCCCGTCTCCCAGGACAAGGCCTCAGCGGGACAGGCTATCCGAGGGCCTGGGTTTGTGGTCAGCTCTCTGCCCCGGGGCTTCCCGAGGGATCTGGGGCCAGTCTCCTCTGTCTGACCACCACCAGGGGCCGTCGGGAAAGCCCTGGTGAGACGCTCCACGGTGAAGGTCCGGGTGCGGTGGTCTCTTCGCCTCTCCTCTCTGTCCCGGTGGGTTTCGTGGAGAGTCCTCCTCACGGCTAAGAGCTGCGCCTGCCCCCCGGGCTTGAGGCGTGAGGGCCTTTCTGGTGATCCTGGAGGATGGTGCACCCCGTGGAGGACGCTACTGACAAATCCTCATAGGCTCTTCGTCTGCCTTTCCTGGGTGCAGAGAGTCTCAGTCCAAAGGACAGTCTTTAACAGCCGGGATGTGTCTTTTGGCCCATCAGCAGGGCTCTGATAAGGCCTGGCACCCGGGTGCTCACATCCGTGACTTTCTCTCAAACGGGCTGCAGAGCTGCCTGAACACAGGCTCCGTGCCCCCCGAGGGGCAGGGATCTAGGTTCCTGTGAGACCACCGTGTGCGTGCTGGGAGCCACGGGTGGACAAGGGCGCTCTGTCCCCACCAGAGCAGGCAGGACTGCACCCAGGCCAGAATCTCCACTGCCGAGCCAGGGTCAGGCTCTGGGAAGCGGAGCCCACAGCCAGACTCTCCCATCAGCCCCTCCTCAGAGCCCACCCGGGGCCCTACCCGGCAGGCAGGTGAGATCACCTTCCAGGGGGCACGACTTAGCTTGTGGCGGCCCCAGGAAAAGTTTATTTACAAATTTGACAGGCCTTCCCCTAGGAGTATCCAAGATGCAGCCTGTCCTGGAGGAAGCCGGGTCTCCTGAGGACACCCCTCACTGGCTGGAGGTGGGCGGGGACGGCGCCTGGCCTTGGGGGGGCCACAGATCTGCGTAAGGGCCAGGGCCAGGGCTCTGGCTCCAGGTTCCGGCCTGGCTTTCTGGCTGGAGCAAGGCCCCCCCAACTTCGCTGGGCTCAATTTTCTGCTGCAGAATTAGGGGATTGCACCCCAAGGCTTCTTGGTGTTTGGAGCGTCTCCATTTTTTTTCCGGCTGGTCTGGCACCAGCGTTCACCCAAGGAGAATGTTTTCCTGGGGGGTCTGAAGTGTCCTTCCACAGGGAACCCTGGAGGCAATGCCACCCACTGAGCCTTGGAATCCAGGGTTGTGCAGAACACCTTCCATATCTTGAATCTGAATTCAGCCATTTTCCTGCCACCATGAGCACGTGTGTGTGTGCATGCGTACACGTGTGTATCCGTGTACAGATGCACACAGTGTATATGTTTGCATGTGTATGCATGTGTTGCCATGTGTTTATGTGTGTGCACATGCGTGATTTCATGTGCACGCGTACGTGTCTGTGTGCAAATGCATGTATATGTGTGCACGTGTGTGCACATGTCATTGTGAGTGCGTGTACGTGTGTGAGTGCATGTATGTGCGTATGCATTGTGAGTGCATCTGAGTGCACGTGTGTGCGTACCTGCTTATGCCTGTGTGTATGTGTGGTTTCATGTGAGTTTATACATATGTACATGTGAGCACACGTGTGAGTTTGTGTGCATGTGTACAACAGTGCATGTGTGTATATGCATACATGCCTGTGTATATGTGTGTGCCTGTGTGTATGTGTCTATCTGTACATGTATGTGTACCTGTGCACATGTGTGTGCCTGTGTATATATGTGCGTGCATGTGTACATGTGTGTTTGTGTACATGCGTGTGTGCCTGTGTATATACATGTGTGCATGTGTATGAGTGTGTGCCTGTGTTTATGTGTGCATGTGTACATGGGTGAGTGCATGTGTATATGCGTGTGTGCCTGTTTATATGTGTGCATGTGTACATCCGTGTGTGCCTGTGTATATATGTGTGCATGTGTACGTGCGTGTGTGCCTGTGTATATATATGTGTGCATGTGTACATCCGTGTGTGCATGTGTACGTGTGTGTGTCTGTGTACATGCGTGTGTGCCTGTGTATATATATGTGTGCCTGTGTACATGCGTGTGTGCATGTGTATATATATGTGTGCCTGTGTACATGCGTGAGTGCCTGTGTACATGTCTGTGCCTGTGTATATATGTGTGTGCATGTGTGTMTGTGCATGTGTGTCTGTGTACATGCGTGTGTGCCTGTGYATATATATGTGTGCMTGTGTACATCCGTGTGTGCATGTGTATATATATGTGTGCATGTGTACGTGCATGTGTCTGTGTACATGTGTGTGTGCCTGTGTATATATATATGTGTGCATGTGTACATCCGTGTGTGCATGTGTATATATGTGTGCCTGTGTACATCCGTGTGTGCATGTGTATATATATGTGTGCCTGTGTACATGCGTGTGTGCCTGTGTGTATATATGTGTGTGCCTGTGTACATGCCTGTGTGCCTGTGTATATGCATGTGTGGCTGTGTATTCATGTGTGTACATAGTGTGCATATCTGTGTGGCTTCGTGCACACATGTATATGTATGTGTGCATGCCTTGTGGTTTTGTGTGCACGTGCGTGAGTGCATATGCACATGTGTGGGGGGCACTTCTGTTAGGAAACCTTCAGTACCTTGGATTAAATGGAAATGTTCTGGACTCAGACCCCCAGCAGGGTTCATGGCAGGAGCCCTCGCCTGGTCCGTGCTTTGCCGCACACCTGTGACACCCAAGCCAAACAAGTCCGGCACCTTGGCGCCCCACAGCCATTACTGGTCGGGACGCTTACGCTCCTCACCCTCTGCAGACCCAGACACTGAGGCAGGGGGCGGGTAGTCCTTGCTGAAGTCCCCCCTCCCTGGCCACTTCCAGGTGGCAGAGCCAGAGCCAGAATAGATGCCGGCCATACCCATCGGTCTCCCCCTCTGCCATGGGCCCCGGTCCCTGTCTGTGGGCACCCAGGGGGCCAGTGCTGTGGGGGGGCTCCTCTGGGTGTGGCCACACAGGTGGGCTCTGGATCTAGATCTTCTTGGGGTCCGGAATCGATTTCTTACCGTTTGTCCGTTCGTGTTGATGCTTGGTTCATCTCACTATTGGCAATAAAGTTTCTGATTTCAGAGAAATAGGAGTCTTCTTTCTCATCTAAAAGTGCATGGTTGTCTGACTCGGAGGTGGGGGAGGAGGCACTGGTCCCCAGGTGGTTCGTGAGGACCCCGGAGTGCTGGCTCACTGTGGGGAGAGGGGAGCATCAGAGGAGGGGCGTCCCTCAGCTGAGCCCTGCCCTTTCCCTGCCTCCCCTCCCCTGGCTCCTCCACCCCCCCTGCCCCCTCCCCTCCCCTGGCTCCTCCACCCCCCCGCCCCCTCCCCTCCCCTGGCTCCTCCACCCCCC